>NC_138376.1:22785171-22800588 GCF_054177405.1 Leptonychotes weddellii | reverse complement strand
CTTCCCCCCATGGTCCTTGGACCCTTCTGGGGCTCTGGTGGTCTTCCCATTGGCTAGGGTGGTCTTCTCCCCATGGTCCTTGGACCCTTCTGGGGCTCCTGTGGTCTTCCCCCCATGGTCCTTGGACCCTTCTGGGGCTCTGGTGGTCTTCCCATTGGCTAGGGTGGTCTTCTCCCCATGGTCCTTGGACCCTTCTGGGGCTCCTGTGGTCTTCCCCCCATGGTCCTTGGGCCCTTCTAGGGCTCTGGTGGTCTTCCCCCCATGGTCCCTGGACTCTTCTGAGGCTCTTGTGGTCTTCCTGCTGGAGGGAGTGCTGTTCTGTCCATGTTTCTTGGACTTTTCTTTGGTTGTTGTGGTCTTCTCATCGGTTGATTTAGTCTCTTCTCCATGTTTTGTAGGCTCTGCTGGAACTCCTTGGTTCTTCTTATAAGGCATTGTGGTCCCTTTTCCATTTTCCACTGGGTTTCCTAGTGATCTTGTGATATTTATATGAGCTGATGTGGTCTTATGTCTGTGTACTGTAAGTGTGGCTGGCATTTGTGTGGTCTTTTCAATGGCTGTTGTGGTCCTGTTTATGTGTTCTATAGTCTTCATCACAGTCTTGTCTGAGGCAACTGTATTTCCCGAACTAGCAACTGTTCTTGTAGCCTCATATGATACATCTGTGGCTGTTATGCTTTTGCCTGAGGAGGGTGTAAGTATTTTATTGGTCTCTAGACTGACCGCATTGTGGACAGGACTTATGGTCTTGTGTGAAGTAATGCTTTTACTGTCTAAAGTAGTGTTGATGTTTCCTATTTTAGTATATGTACTGCCGAAATGAGCACGTGTGTTGATGTTTCCTGAAGGTGTTACAGTTTTATGTTGGTTTCCTGGACTTATTTTGGTTTTGTTGGTCTTAGTGCAAGCTGTTTTGTTCTTGGGTGCTGTGATTGGATGTTTTGCAGCAGACCGTCCTTTATGTGTGTTATTAGAGTCAATAGGATCAACAGAGTGTTCATTCCGGACATTTGGGTCTTTTCCTTGATTGCTGGGGTTTTTCTCAGAAGTAGGAGGAACTTCCTGATGACTTGTAGAGTTTTGGGAATTATCTATAGGATTGTAAGTTGGCTTGAAACGGTGTGTAGTATTGCAATGGTGTTTTAGCTTATGGGTTTCTGTAGATTTACTGAGGTCTAGAGGGCTGTGGCCTGAATGGAGAGCAATATGATCAGAGGGTGTACTATAAACAAGGCCTGAAGTAGGAGGGAACAAATGATCATATGCTGGGGAATCACCAGTTTTCTGAAGTCCTTGAAATGTGATAGCACCTGTGAAGGAAGAAAAGCAAATAAAAATTTCCATTATGTTCTTCCTTGCTTCTCTGTCCACTTCTGTTTCTAGGGATCCCTTTATTACCCTAGATATATCTCCCCAGCCAGTATCCTCAGAATACTATGATATATAATCCCCACTTTCTCCTCTAGTCTCTGGACCTTTGTTCAGGCTGTGCCTTCAGCAAGTAGCCACCTCACCTCTTTTCCACCTCTACTCTTCAGTTCTCAGTTTCAGACCTTTCTGGCTTTATGGCATCTTTCCAGATCCTTCCAAGCAGATAAGATCTAGCTTCATCTCAGTACTCAAAAAATTATTTGTTAATACCCTTCAACTTGACATTATAGTTATTTGTGTGCCGGTCAACCTCTACCTCCTGCCATGCCTATGAAATCATAAGATTTTGAGATCAGATATTGACTGGCATTTTGCCCCACAAATGCTCCTTTAGAGTTTGTATACTTATGGGATGAAGTTCCCTTCCCATGACAGAGCTGAGAGGAAAGGGAACAAATATCAGAATCTCCATCTTCCCATAACATTCCAGCTCCATCCCAAATGTAACTGTGTGAGAGACTGAGGTAAGATTTCTGGCAGAACTTCCCATAGGGATTAATAAGTAGACATAGATGATGAATGAGAGAAAGGTAAGAAGAGGAAAGGAGGGTGGATAGAAAAGGGAGATGGGAAACT
Organism: Leptonychotes weddellii; assembly: GCF_054177405.1. Taxonomy (NCBI): domain Eukaryota; kingdom Metazoa; phylum Chordata; class Mammalia; order Carnivora; family Phocidae; genus Leptonychotes; species Leptonychotes weddellii. The sequence goes on along the minus strand of NC_138376.1, from coordinate 22,798,581 downwards.
TCCATTTTGGTGTTAAAGTTTGGTCTGGATGCAGAGAAATAGATGAGATGACTCAATCCTTATGGTTCCCCAATGACTACCCCACCCCTTCACACACCTAAAGCCATCTGGGATAGATGAAGGTCACCCTCCTGAAAGAAAAAGATATCTGGTTGGGGGTCCTGAAAGGAGTGAACGAGACAGCTGAATTCTGGAAGGGACTGACCATGTTTAAGAACAGGGTGTGAGAGAAAAAAACCTCTATCAGTGAACAGATATGGACCTTAGTTACATGGAAAAACAACCAATGGGGACAGAGGAGATGTCTCTGATACCTAGCCAGGAGATTGCCAAAGAGTGAGAGAGATAGTTTTGTTACGTAACTGAGATTTCCAGTCTCTGTTAGCTCAAGGCGGCAACCAGAACCTGGACCCATTCCCAATCATAGAAAACCACAATCCACCCACCTCCCTGCTGCCAACGAGAGTAAGGGGCTGGGGAACTCCTTGAAAGAAATATGGGTGGGAAAAGAAGAGGGTGAGGGTACTAGAGAAGCCCAAGTCTCTGAAGGGATTCGAGATTAGGGAGAGAAAGGAGGGCTGAATTTTCAGGCCCTCACTCCACTATGTTAGTTCCATTCTTTGATTCCCTCAGCAGCAATGCCAATGATAGCTGCTGTTCACTGGCCACATTCTCTGGGCCAAGAGCTCAGGTGGTTGCCTCATAGACATTCTCTTCCTGGATTTTCTTCTAGGATGACTGATCTCACAGCTCCCCCAAAAGGTGCCTTAGAAGCTGTCAGCCTCCCTATCTTACAGCCAAGAAACTTGAGTTTCAAGTTTCACCCTGGAGGAATGGTGACTTGCACACAATCCCACAGCAATAGCTGTGGCCAAGCTTTCTTGCACATTTACTGTGAGACAAGCAGGTCTTATGAATGAGGACATGTATTAACTCATTTACTTCTCACAACAGCCCTTTGAAGTTGAGAACTATTCACTATTCTCCCCTTTTTATAGATGAGAAAACAAGGTTCAGAGAGGTTAAGTAACCTCCCCAAGGACACTCCCCAAGTACGAAGTTGAGCCAGAGTTTGAACACACATTCTGGGTTCCCAGGCCCAGGCTCCTACTGGTTAAGACTACATTACACAAACTATAGGTCAGCCCAGCTGTTGGGAAAGGAAGAATACTGGCATTTGTGGAATGCCTAAAGAATGCCATTTGGAAGAGGTGGTCTCTACAAATGTGGAATGTCTCTACATTTGTTTATTTAATCTTCACCACAAACCTGTGAGACAAATATATGATCTTACTATTTTATAGGTAAGGAAAGAAAGTTCAAAGAGATTAAATAATTGGCAAAGTCAGGCTTCTCACTACACCCCAGATGCTTTTACTTTTTTTACTTTTTAATTTTTTTTTAGAGAGAGAGTTGGGAGGGCAGAGGGAGAGAGAGAATCTGAAGCAGGCTTCACACTCAGCACGGAGCCTGACACAGGGCTCAATCTCACGACCCTGCGATCATGACCTGAGCTGAAATCAAGAGTCAGATGCTTAACTGACTGAGCCACCCAGGAAATCCCTATCCCAGATGCTTTAAAATGGGATAAGGGATGAATAAATACACATAGAGTAAATAAATGAGCGGCAGCGGTACAGTGGCAAATTCCACTGGCCTTAAAGAATCACAGGACAGGATTAGAGTTCAGGCTTTGTCCCTCACTAGCTTTGCATCCTTGCTTAGGTCACTTAAATGTTCAAAAGCTCCACATCCTCGACTGTAAATAACAATGATGTCGACGGCACCAGCTTGAGCATAGAAGATTCTTTAAAGAGTTTATTAAATCCAAATTGTAGTCTTCGAAAGAGTCTCATACTTTGCCCTGTTCTCCTGGTAGTAAGCGGAGCCTGAGCCCATGGCCTTCTGCAGCCCCTGCTATCTCTCCTGACCCACCTACTCCATATACCTCTGAGGCCTTGACCACCTTGGCCTGCATTCCTGGGCCACTTCCCCTGCTGTGTTTTATCAATATGACACTCATCATTCTCTAGTATATAATGAATATTTCCCACAATGGCAGGGATTTTTATTTGTTTTATTCATTGCTCGGTCCCCAGCTTAGAGGAAGCACTTTATACATATTTATTGAATGGGTGATTGACAGAATATTTTAAGACTGATGAAAACTCTTCAGAAACAGGACCAACAACCTTTCCTTACGCACATTAAGTAAAAAAGCAAACATAACTGTGACCTCCAAAGGTTGGAAAACCAAAGGGTAATTTCTGCCCTGTGAAATAATTGAGCCCCTGAGATGTTCTTTTTTTATTTTTTTAATTTAAATTTTATTTTATTAAATTTAAATTTTATTAATTTATTTAAGAGAGAGTGAGAGAGAGCACAAACAGAGGGAGCAGCAGACGGAGAGGGAGAAGCAGGCTCCCCACTGAGCAGGGAGCCCGACGTGGGGCTCAATCCCAGGACCCTGAGATCATGACCGAAGCCAAAGGCAGATGCTTAACCAACTGAGCCACCCAGGTGCCCCAAGCCCCTGAAATGTTAAAAGAAGTCCTGCAGCACACCAGTTCTGGGATACTGGCTGTCATTTAACCCCAGGGGCCACATAATAACTAGGCTCAGATAACTAGATCTTAGAATTCCAGATCTACATCACATAATTGTGGAACCATCGATTATAAAATCTGGAGTCAAACTCAAAGAATTCCTTGGTTCTGAGTTCAGCCATGAAGCAAATCAGTGCCTAACACCCTCCCCCCCACCCACCTGCTATGAGATGACCATCTCTTCTCCCCAGTAAATCTACCATTGATAGCAGTTTTAGTTCCCTAGGAAGTTTTCACCATGAGATATTCATTTCACTGACTATAATAATGGCCTGAAAGTAACTTTTTTGGTCACTGATAGGCAGAGAGGAAAATCTGGATTTAGCACAAGACACTGGAGGTGGATGCTCAGCCTGGATTAAAGAATGAAAACAAATCCACAACATCAAAACTATGTGCAGTTCCAAAGGTCTGTTCAATCTGTTTCATTCTCTTATTTGAAAAGAAGGTGGGCATCCTGCTAGGTGACTCATGATGTAGGGTCTCTGTCAGGGCAGCCTCACCAAAGGAGCGTATCTGGTGTTTCTTGGTGTCCTGCCCCTAGAAAATGGCTTACTCCATTTGTAATAATATGGGTAAATGCTTGAAATGTCTATAGAACATAAGCTCAATATGTGACCTAAAACTCAGAATAAAAAGACTAAAGAGAAATATATTCAAATAGTTGCCTTGGTGGGTAACTGGGGAGTATTAGGAGATATTTTATTTTTCTGTCTCATTTTTTCAATTTTCCAGTTTCTATAATGAGCATATATTATTTCTGTCATATAAATTAAATCAAATAACATTTATTATAGGAAAACAGCCTTTTTAGATTCTCTCCAGGACCTCAGCCCCACTTGTGCTCCCCTCATAGATGATTTCATCTAGTTTCTGCACCTCTGATTCTGTGGCTGCATGACACAGACTCTGGGTTTCTAAGATCCAGTTATCTGAGTCTGGGTATTGACTAGTCCTGTGGATAAATGATGGGGGAGAAGGGCCGGAACTGTGAGCTAAGGTCTTCATCCATCCCAGTCATCACTCTTCCCTCTCTACCCTGGCCTCCCTCCCTGCTGGACATAGTCATGTGCCCAGCTGGCCACACAGTCCAGCTCCAACCTGACCCCATCCCAACCTTATCCCAGTCTCAAGCCCTCCCCACCTATCATCCACTTGCTCTTCTCTACAGGATCTGAGTGTCCACTGCCCTGGCCCTTCCCTCAGCCCTCCCCTCCATCCCACCCAGGCAAGTTCTAGTGGCCGTCTCCCCAGACAACACACACAGAGCCCAGAGTGTCCTGTTTCAGAATTTGGATCTCAAGTCTGCCCTGCACCTGTCTGTGTCCTAGAGCAAATCTCCCTCAAAAGTGAATGTGTATGTTGATTCATGACTCATGCCCTTCTGCTCTGTACCTACAGATTCCTCTTCCTGGGCAACAGCACAACAGAAGGTGGTGGAGAGCAGCAGGTGGGGTAGCAGCCTGACAGGAAGGCAGAGAGAAGAGACTGGAGAGTGGGATGCTGAGGATGGCTCTGGTACCTCTGTCCCCAGACTCTCGAGGTAGGTGGAAGGACATCAAGTCAGGGCACAAACAGAATGCACTGCTGAGACCTAGCAGAGGCAGCTTGAAGATTCCTCAGCCCCTGCCCCTACCATCCACCGTACACTTGGTCCCCTTGCCCCCATCCCTTCTGGCCCCAGCATGACCTGAGCTCAGGGAAGGAGAAACTTCCTCCAATATCACCCTCAGTCAAGCACTATTAGAAGGAGAAGCTTCTACCCTCCCTGTCCCAAATACTGTCTGGAGCATCCAGACTCACAACTTTCTGGGCCCTGGTTTGCAATCATCAACATCGTTGCCATGAATAACCCTATTCAGTACCTAGAGAGTCTTTCTGAATCTATTTGTGTATGTCTGCCTTATGAAGACCCTCCTTCAAATCACCCAGGTCCCCTCCCAGCTGCCCCTGTGTTTGGTCTCTACTCCCTGGGGTCAGTCACAGAACTCTTTCTTAACAAGTGAACTAATTTGGTGATTTCACTTCAACTTGTAGGTTCTGTTTTGCTCATTAAACTTTTCCATATATATTTTCTCACCGAAGCCCTGGGATGTTTCCCAGCTGTAACATAGGGGGACAAAACCACACATACCTTATCGAGTTGCTATAAGGGTTAAATAAGTAAACGTGGATGAAGTGCCTAGAACAATGCCTAGCACATAGCAAGTGCTCAGTAAGCATCATCTGCTGGTATTGGCCAGGTGTGGGGAAGTCCAGACTAATTAAATGGGCCACACTCCAGAGTAGAACCAAGATCTACTAGAACAGGGTTTTTGGGAGAGAAATGCGCCCCATGCCTCTGGAGGGAAGCAGGCAATGTGGAGTGTCAGAATCCCTCTTTGCTACCCTCTAGCTGCACGAGGAGAATAGGCCAAGTCCCTTTACCTCTCTGGGTCACACTCTCCTAACTATAAAGTGGGATATTGTTAACCACCTTAGGGGATTTGAGGAGCTAAAATGAGATGAAGTATTGTGAGCCCCTGTGAGCTCCTCGCACACAGCAGATTTAGCGAATGTCAGGTCCCCCCTGCTATACCAGCCCATACAGTGTCTCTCTGTAAACTGGAGGAAGCCCCGCTCCGGGTGGACGCAGCCTTGCAGGCCATGTCTTGAGAAGCAAAGCACAGGCTGGATTTCGTTTCCTACCTGCCCGTTAGCTAGCAAACTTGAGCAGTGACTAGCCTAGGCAATTTACCCACACCCCTTTCCGCTGCACAGTCACCTGCTGTTCATTTCTTTCATTGGTCATTCAACCCCGTAAGTGCTAAGAAACAATCCCTCTCAGCCTTCGGTCTCCCTGTGTTATGGTGACCCCTTTGCCTCTGAGGGCATCTTACCTGCCTCCCAAGAAGCTCGAAGGACAAGGAGGCAGCACTGGAGGCCAAAGGTAGAGCGAACGCAGTGGGCTGGCTGGGCCATGTCGGAGTTGGACAGCTGCTTGGGGCCATGGGCTGTGGTCCCCTCAGCTTAAATGGGTCCATATTTGACGTCATGGGGGCTGGGGCCCCTCAGGCCTAAACCTTAAGCAAATGGAACCGCCCCACCCCACAGCAGTGCCCTGATAACGGGAGACCGCAGCTGCTGCGTCATGGAGCCAGGCCCCTGGGTGTCTGCCGAATGGGTGGGATTTGAGAAAAGGAACATAGAGGGGGCAGACTCCTGACCCAGCCCCAGCAGAGGGAGTGGGGACTGGGTGCGGGTGGCCTCCAGGGCTCTGGGGAAGTAGGGAGCAAATGGCTGGACTCCAGAAGGACTGAGCTCTGATGGGTGGAGCGGAGAGGGGGATGATTGGGTGCTCAGATTATGGGAAGAGATTCAAATTCTGGTTCTTCTCCAGCTTCACATTTGCCTTCCTGCCTCTCTCACGTCAGCCCTGCTTTCCACACCCCTTATTCACACATGGTCAGTCTTTCTGTCCTGGGTGGAGTCATCCATGAGTATCAGATGAAAGAGCAAAGAAGAGGAAAGCCCTCACATGGCCCACTACTGCAGAGACAGGTGCTTCCAGATGTTCAGAGATGACACAACAACATGTGGAGACAGTGACGGCAGTGACAGGGACAAGCAACAAGACAGATACAGAAGCCCAGGACCTGACATTGCACACCTCACCAGGGATTCAGACAGGACACAGAGGCTGAGATTTATCTTTGGTGGAGGTGCCCCGTTTACAAGGGCTCTGCCTTCAGCCCACCCCTCCCCTCCTCTCCCATATCAGCCCAGTGGCCATCTCTTTGCCTCAAGTCCCCATCCACCCCTATACAGAAATGCAGACATCTCATTTCTAGGATCTCCTGGAGTCTCCATCTTTCCTTTCTCCTGATTCCTTGTCTAGAGCAAGCATTAGTTCAGAAGACTGTCAAAATTAATTCACTGGACTCCCAAAATGACAGTGTCTGGGGCTGGAGTTGCAGTGGGGGACAAACTACCGAGGTCAAGGAGAGAGAAAGTCATGAGTCCAGGTGTCCGAGTCACCACTCCGCTATGACTCAGTTGATCTGCTCACAGTGGGCCTCCTCTCATGGAAAGTAAGCACCCTGCAGGCGAGGTCTTTGCCTTGACCTCTGCTGCTTCCCCATCACCTGAGGCAGCGCCTGGGACACAGTAGACAGTCAGTAAGCACTTACTGTTCGGCTGTCTGGAGGGGGTACCTCGGCCACCAAATGCCTTTCTGCAGGCAGCAGAGTAGGCAGAGGCAGAGGAGAAGGTCAAGATCTAAAGGGCAAGAAGCCAGGGCCTCAGGGCAGTGGGGCTCATGGGAGGACCAGCAGACTGGACATGTGAATTTCTCTCATCACTTGGTGTGACTTGTCCCTAAGCCCGAGGCAGGGCTGGAATGAGTGAGAAGAGGAGAATAGGCCAACTGCTCATTAATGTGACTAATGGGAGGTTGATGAGGCTGCATGGAGTCAGGCCAAAGGCTGACGTCAGAACTAGGCGGCCTGCCTCCCAAGCAATGCCCCCTGCAAGACGGGGCACCTAAAGCGGCAGCACGTCATCCACTGCAACTCCATCCGGACTCAGAGTGACTGACAACCCTTTTTCCGGTAGTCCCCAGCCTCACCCAGGCTTCTAGGAAAGTGCTTCTCAACAGAGAAGGACAGATTTACTCCCCCAACGAACATCTGGCAAAGTCTGGAGATATTCTTGTCACAACTTGTCACAACTCGGAGGATGCTACTAGCATCTAGTGGCTAGAGGCCAGAGATGCTGCTCAACATAATACATAATGCACAGGACGGTCCCCCCAACAAGAAACCCTCCAGCCCAATATGTCAGTAGTGCTGAGATTGGCAGTCTCTGTTTTGGTTGGGTAAATAAACATCCTCCCTTCTCTTTTAGCCACAACTTGCCCCAGGGGACCCACACGTCTGAGTTAGAGGAGTTGGGAGGTCAGTAGGGGCTCAAGCTGATTTCTTTCTTTTTTTTTTTTTTTAAGATTTTATTTATTTATTTGACAGAGAGAGAGACAGCGAGAGAGGGAACACAAGCAGGGGGAGTGGGAGAGGGAGAAGCAGGCTTCCCGTGGAGCAGGGAGCCCGATGCGGGGCTCGATCCCAGGACCCTGGGATCATGACCGGAGCCGAAGGCAGACGCTTAACGACTGAGCCACCCAGGCGCCCCTCAAGCTGATTTCTTAGTGTGAGTAGAGTGTGTTGTGTCTGAGCCAGAGGCTGAGGGGCCGGTCACAAAACAACCCTACTGGCTTCTAACGTTTGAGCATTTCTTGTGTACCAAAGAATGTGCTGAGCACCTTACCTTGTTACGACCTATGAGGTTAGCAATGTCAGCCTCATTCTTACTGATGAGAATAAACAACCTCAGATCAGGAAAGTGACTTGCTCAAGGTCACACACCTGGTAAACAGGAGACCAGACTCAGCCAGTGCCTGCCCAACGGCAAAGCCCACGTGCTTTGACAAATACACAGTGGCTAGGAGATGAGTGGAGGGGCTAGTGTTTTATTTAGCAAGAATTGTGTCCTTCATCCACTCAAAGTGGTCTAAGGGGGCATCACAGAACCCCCTGAGGGAGGCTGTGAGGAGAAATTGGTGAGAAAGTGAGAGAATTGGGGGTCTTGGGAGGGCGAGGAGCCAGCCCAAAGGGGCTCCATATGAAAGGAGCTGTGAAGGGAGAATTGCCCATCCTGAACGTGGGAGGCCCAAAGCTAATGAGCTTCTCTGAGGAAGAGGGTGGGATGGGAAGAAAGGGTGAGGGGCAAAGGTTCCAGCCATCCAGACCTAGATTCCATGAAGGCTGGAAGACCCCTGGAGACAATGTAGCTCTGGTTCTTCCTTCTGCAGATGAGAAAACTGCATCAGAGAAGTTAGGTGCCAGATGGCAGGCTGGTGGCATGACTGGGACTGGAATCTCAGCCTCCCACTTGGTGACTGACCATGGACTTCCCCTTACAATGTTGGTGGAGGAGACCTGGCTGGGCCAGTAGCCCCAGGAATCTACTGTAGGAAATGGCCCCAGCTAGCTGAATGGGAAGCTGAGACTGGGGATGAGTCTATTTTAGAGAGAAAGGGGGAAGGATACTCAACCATCCTGGTCCTGCCCCTTCATCTGACAGGGTAGCTCTGGCTGGTGTCCTCTTGGGGGCAGCTCTAAGAGCTCACAGAGCCACAGCCACACTCCACACTCATTTCCTTCTGGAACCGACAGGCCTGGGAGACGAGGGATGGATAGGTTGGGTTAACTGAGGGCCCCAGGAGCCTGCTGTCCAGCCCTCCGCTCTCCCCAGGCACTGTTGCCTCTTTTTGACAACTCAGGTTCTCAGCATTCCTTTCCAAGCAAAACAATAATAATGATCAATAAGACTAATTTACTGAGCACTTACTAATGCCAAGCACCTAAGGGCTTTACATGTATAGCTCATTTCATTCTCCAACAGCCCTTGGAAATGGATGCTATCATTCTCATTTTATCCAGCATTCATTTATCAAATGAGGGCTACACATCATCTCTAAAATGAGGTGTAATAAAATCACCTACATCACAGGTACAGGGGTATGTATGTACATATAGCCCCTGGCATATAATACATGCTATTTAAGTATTAGTTATTATTATTAATGAGAAATCTGGAGCACAGAGAGGTTAAGTAACTTGCACAAGGTCATATAGCTATAATAGTAGAGCTAGGATTCAACACCCAGGTTAACGTGATCCACAGAGCAGACAGCTCTTCACTGCCTACTGCTAAATTTAGTGTCTCCCTGGGCTGGTCAACCTCCAGCCCTCCCCAGCCTCTCTTTCAGTGGCCCCAAGTCCCCATCCCTGCCTGGTCAGTGTTTCGGCCACCCAGACAAGGTTTCCTTTCCCCCTCACCTCTCCCTAAGTGTGGCAGGCTGTCATCCTCCTCCCTGAAGCCCCTGTTCTTCTCAGAGTCCTGGAATGCCAGGTCCCAGCCCCACTGGCCTTGGGGACCCACACATTTGGGCCACAGCTTCACTCACCTTCTTGATACCATACAGTAGGCTGGCCACTGCGGCCACCACAGTGAGACTGATTGGCACGATGGCCCAGTCCCGGATGGAATTCTTCTCCTGAGGCTTTGGCCCTGAGGAGCAGAGAGAAACAGTGATCAAGGCAGGAGGGACCTCAACCCCCAGCTCCCCACTGTCCTCCATGCTTTCCATCTTTCCTTCTGTGACTCTGATGTCTATGCAGCTCAAAGACCACACCTCTCTGTGGAGTTCTCTCCGCATCTTGAGAATAGAATCTCAGTGGAGGGGGTTTTTTAAGGGCTTCCATCCAAGCCACAGCCACCTCTTCCCCAACACCTGTGGACATATGTCTGTCGGTCTCTAAACTCTTCACTGACATCCACGTCTTTCCGTCTTTCTGAACCTTATTCCAGTATCTCCGGCTCTATTGTCTATATCTCTCTCAATCTGCGATGTGTCTGCTATGAGGATGCCCAGGCATGCCTCTCTCCTTCTTCTGAACCCCAGTCCTTCCCACCCCCCTGGCCTGATGCTAGTTATCAAGGGGAGCTAGAGCCTGTTGTTCTGTCTTCCCTCCCCTCATTTCCTGTCCTCAGCTACCTGGGGGGAGGCTGCCCATGCCTCCCCTGCTGGGAATGGAGGGCAGAAGAGGAGGAAACAGAGGGAGGAGGGGGAATAGGATCCTTGGAGGGGATGCTTCTTGCACCAGAAAGACAGATCAGGCCATGAGGAAGGAAGTTGGAAACTTTTTAAGGAAGCAGTCAGGTAAGAGACATCTGGCTGTTGGTGTGACCGGAAGCACCAAGACCCCTTTAAGAATTGTGGACGTCCTCAGACATACTCAAAACACAGCTGAAGGCAGGCACTAAATGCCTGTTCCTACACTCCCTCCAAGAGTGAGGGCTGGCTGCAGAAGAATAAGAGAGAATGGGTCCAACCAACACCTTTACTGTTAAATGGCTCAATGCAAATAAGAGCACCTTACTGGTGTGGAGGCTGAGCTCACGGCATGTGGTGGCCGCTCTAGCCATTATGGGAGTGGAAACTCCTGAGAGCCATGCTGGGTGTGGAAGGCCAGGCACAGTGGGAGCAGTTCCTGGGGCTGCTGTGAGGGAGACAGATCCTAGAAGGGCAGAGAGAGAAAATGGCCAGAAGAAATCAAAGTGAGAGCAGAAGCAGAAATTACATCCAGTGCACCCTCAGTCAAAATCCCAGCAAGTTGTTGGTATAAGTTAATGAACTGACTCTATGAAAATGAAGACTGCAAATGGCCAAGAAATCTTAAAGCAAAACGGAAGTAGAAGACTTATCCTACCAGATCTTGAAACTTTGGTACAAAACTGCGGTCATTAAGTACTGCGGCACTGACATAAGAATAGACACAGAAGAACAGAATAGAGTCCAGAAATAGACCCCCACATATATGCTCACTTGACTTTGGATAAAGGTACTCACACAATTCAATGGTGCGCAGAGAGGGAGGGTCTTTGAAATAAATGGTTCTGGGACAACTGGTTACCCGTAAGGGGAGAAAATGAACTGACCTCTACCTCAAGCTCACCCCATACACAGAAATTAATCGAAGATAGATCATAGGCTTAAATTTCAGAGCCTAAATAATAAAGCTTCCAGAAGAACATATAGGAGAATATTTTTTTTACTTTGACATAGGCAAAAAAAAGTCTTAGGCAGGATACAAAAGGCACTAACTACAAGAGAAACACTTTGTGAATTGAAAAGCAGAAGGGGGGCCTTTGTATAGCCACCAAGGCCAGGGACCTGCTTCGGTGAGCTTCTGGGGAACTGTCGACTTACCCGTGGCCAAGCACCGGAAGCCCCTGCCCTGAGCCACAGGCCAAGCTAGAGAGCCCTTCAGAGATGGATTGAGCAACAGAAATATCACCTGGCGACACCGAGACTGTTACAGCAGTGCTCCCAGAAATGGTGGTAGCTGAAGTCTGAGGACTACTGGGAAAACCCCCAGAAGTTGAAGCACCTGTTGAGAAACTCACAAAGACGGTGCAGAGACTGTCAGAGATCTCTCCAGAGATGGTGGGAGACCAGCAGAGACAGTGGGGAGACCGGCAGAGATGGTGGGGAGACTGGCAGAGATGGTGTGGAGACTGGTAGACACAGTGGGGAGACTGGCAGAGATCTCCCCAGACATGCTGGGGAGACCGGCAGAGACAGTGGGGAGACCAGCAGAGATGGTGGGGAGACTGGTAGACAAAGTGGGGAGACTGGCGGAGATCTCCCCAGACATGCTGGGGAGACTGGCAGAGACAGTGGGGAGACCAGCAGAGATGGTGGGGAGACTGGCAGAGATGGTGGGGAGACGTAGACACAGTGGGGAGACTGGTGGAGATCTCCCCGGACATGCTGGGGAGACCAGCAGAGACAGTGGGGAGACTGGCAGAGATGGTGGGGAGACTGGTAGACAAAGTGGGGAGACTGGCGGAGATCTCCCCAGACATGCTGGGGAGACCGGCAGAGACAGTGCGGAGACCGGCAGAGATGGTGCGGAGACTGGCAGACAAAGTGGGGAGACTGGCGGAGATCTCCCCAGACATGCTGGGGAGACTGGCAGAGACAGTGGGGAGACCGGCAGAGATGGTGGGGAGACTGGTAGACAAAGTGGGGAGACTGGCAGAGATCTCCTCAGAGATGGTGGGGAGACCAGCAGAGATGACAGGGAGACCGGCAGAGACAGTGGGGAGACTGGCAGAGATCTTCCCAGAGATGGTGGTGAGACCAGCAGAGACAGTGAGAAGACCAGCAGAGATCTCCTCAGAAATAGTTAGGAGATTGGCAGAGGTATCTTGAGAGCCTGAGGGACTCTCAGAGGTAGTCAGGATGCATCCGGATACTGTGTTTCCCGATAAGCTCAGCTGAGCTGTTGGAAGAAGAAGAAAAATGAAGTGATGGGGTTAGAAGAGTTGGCCATGTCCCTGGGTCCAGAGCCCACATCTTCACCCCAACACCCCTTTTCGAAGGTTGGTGTTCCTGCAGGCCCAGAAACAGCACCAGTGTAGCATCCGTGGTGCCTTTCCAGATCCATCTCCCTGGCTCTTTAAAGGCTCTCAGGCTGATTACAAGTCTCAGGAGAGTCAGCTGTGTCCGGGCCTCCATCAACCCCAGGATCTCCATCCCCAGGGAGAGATCACCAAGTTGTCCCCGGGGGATTAACCTATCCCAGCCTGATCCCAGGAAACACTGGGTGAGGGGGAGAGCGAGTGAGAGAGGCTGAGGACTCCCTTACCTGGCCCTCAGGCTCTTCCCAGACTTGGGACCAATCTCCCATGCCCAAGTCAATCTCCAGCCCAGACCTTCCTCAAAGGAAGGGTGTCCTCTCCCAGAGTGCTCTTGCTCCTAGAAGTACAACCACTGGGGGGTGAGGATACACGGGTCCCTTGAGGAAGCAGATTTTGGGAGCTGGATGGAGGTGGAGAATGTCAAAGCCTGGGGCCTGCATCTGACCTTTGGGAGACCTCAGGGCAGGGCAAACACCTGAGTCATCTCTCACCTAGCTGGCTGTGGCTCACAAAGCTTTCCATTCCTTTGGCAGAGAAGGGGCAAGGGGAGAAGAGGAGCACCAGGGAAGACATGAATCATGTTCCGGAACAGTGCAATGCAGAAGTTCAGAACTTAGCTCTGAAGCCAGACTGCGCTGAATCCACTACTCCCAACCTATGCAATCTCAGGCAAGTCATGTGACCGAAGTCTTCGTTTCTTCACGCCTAAAATGGGGTGATCTAGTACTTACTTCAAAGGGTCGTTACAAGCATCAAAGGAAATAAGGGTTCTAATGTT
>NC_138376.1:22761704-22785071 GCF_054177405.1 Leptonychotes weddellii | reverse complement strand
GGGAGTCTGCTTCTCCCTCTGACCCTCCTCCCTCTCATGCTCTCTGTCTCTCATTCTCTCTCTCTCAAATAAATAAATAAAATCTTTAAAAAAAAAAAAAAAAAAAAGAAGACTCAGATGCCCCAAAGCATCTGTCTGTGCCCCTGCTTTCTGCCCCCGGCTCATACATCCGCTGCCTGCTGATCTTTCTGTCCATTTATTCTTTCCATTCTTGTCTGCCTGCTCTCTTGTGCAAGTCTGCGAGTCCTTGAATGCCTCACTTTATTTATTTTTATGGTGTAGGCAGTGTCTCCCTCCATCTATTTCCTTGCTTTTGCTTTTGGCTTCTCTCCTTGAGTCCGCCCAGTGGTCTCACTGCTTCCATCCCTCCGTGCTTGGGCCCACTGGTTTTCGAGGGAGGAGGGCAATAATACAGTCATGCAAGTAGGAGGACAAAGGGCATGTGTTTTGTGTGTTCTGGGGGGTTTATGTGACGAGTGTGTCAATCTGTTGAGCTTGTCCCTGTGTCTGGCATAGTGAGGGATGGGTTCTAATCTCTCTGCTACTGACCTGCTGTGTGACCTTAGTGAGTCATATGGCCTCTTTGGGCTTTGGTTTCCTAATTTGTAAGAGGGTAAACTAGATGGGCTCCAAACTCTCTCTCCATATCTGTCCTTGGTTTCGTCATTCGGGGTGCCTGTGTATACAGCTGTTGATTGGGAGGATGACTGTTCATAAGGCAGGGGGTGGGAGGATATTTGATGAAACTTGTGTCTCCGCCTGAATAGATAGGTTGCTTTAGAACAACTAAAACACAACATTCAAAGATGAAAGTTCCCCCTTACCCAGATCTCTCACCTAGAAAACCACTGTGCCTGGGGGAGCAGGACACCTGGGTTTGGGAAGAAACTTGGTGTAATCTACCCCTCCCTTTTGGGCCCACATTCCTGAACCCTTTGGTGGTGTGAAAGATGGAAATTAATTGCAGTTAATAATTAATCCCTAAAGAGCAAGGAGATGCCTGAGTTTGGGTGGGGCCCAGACACCTATAGGAGGGACACCTCCTTAACTTCCCTCTCTGTAGGACTGGGCACCCTCCCCCTCAAGTCTCCAGATATGGGGGGGGCACAGAATTGAGGAAAGGGAACCACCTTCTATTTTCCCCAACAGCCCAGTGAATGGCCCTCTCCTGGGTCCTCAAAGTCTTATTGGGAAAACTGGAAAATCCAGTTACCCAGCTTCCCTCTCCCATTTCCCTCCAAACGCCTGGGCTTAAGGATTGAGTGGAGTGCAGAAAGGCAGGCCTGGTAAGGAGAGCCAGCCAGAGCTTCAGACATCTCTTCTGTCCATCAGGGAAGCAAGAAGCAAGGTGGCCACAATGGGGGCCAGGATGCCCTTCTTCCTCTTCCTGACTCTCCTGGGCAGCTCACAGGGAACAGGTGAGGGCCGGAGGGCTTGATGCCTGGGTGCTCATGGCAGGGAGAGGCCAAAGAGGGGAGTGAGAGGGACAGAGCACCCAGTCCTGAGCTCTCAGCCTGGGGCTGAACCCCTGGATCGATAGGGTCTGGAAGGGCATTGTCAGGGAAGAGGAATGGGGGAGGGGAGCAGGGGATGGGGTACTCGTGTCTCTGAGGGAATATGGCCCTAATTACTGGGCCCTAAGCTCTGTTTTTGGATCTCTAGGGCCAGGAATGACTTTGCAGCTGAAGCTGAAGGACTCCTTTCTAACAAATTTCTCCTATGAGTCCAGCTTCCTGGAATTGCTCGAGAAGGTAGTTCTTTGGGAGGGGAAAGACAAGGCTGTGTGACCTCGAAATGTGTTTCTGACTCGGTGTGAGCCTCTCTGCTGGGGCCTGGCCATCTCCAAGGGATGAGTGAGAACCATCTTACACCTTTCCCTCTAACCCTTTCTCTCCCCCAGCTCTGCCTCCTCCTTCACCTCCCATCAGGGACCAATGTCACCCTCCATCATGCAGGATCCCCACGCCATGTCATCTGCAAAGTCTGAGAATGGTCAAACCCTGTGTCCCCGCCTTGGCCCAGGCATTTGGCCACCGAGGTACAAGAGGGATGCCCTAACCTTGCTGAGTAAATGTGCTGAATTCAGTGACTTGCCTTTGTGGGTTCATGAGTAAAGGGCCAGCAGGAAAAGAGAATTGGACACCAAAGTCTCTGACTCTCCCCCTTATTAAGCAGAGGGGTTCCGGGACAGACACCCTCTTCCTCAACACCAGTGTGAAAGGCCTAGAAAGAATCTGGGGAATTAACTGTTTGGGGACACACGCACCACACTCACATACGCATGTGTGTGAACATACACTTCAAGCTGAGATCTTCATAACACCCAGGAATAAAGCAAACAAGCCTGTACTGAATTACTTTGTTCCAGGCTCGATGCCTTCCCATTTTGATGCTTGCAGCGATCTTGAATGTAGCATAATAGGTGTCATTATCCAATTTTACGGATGAAGACTGAGGCTTACCGAGGGTGAGTCACTCACTCGAGGGCCATTTGCAGCAGACAGGTCCGACACCAGCCAACTGCCTCGGCTTGAGCAGGATTTTCATTTCATCTCTCTTCGCTTCAGCCTTGGGGCTGGATGCTCAGGAGCCCAGAGAGGAATGTGGACAGAACAGGCCCCACATAGGTCAGTTAGGGTAGGAGGCAGGCGTGGGGGGAGGCAGCCCCGGTGGGAGATGAGAGGTTCCATCTGTGAAGGGATGGCCAGCCCGGTGTGAGTGGTGTGGAGGAGTGGGGGAGCAGAGCTTGTACAGGCTGGCTATGAGGACATTCAGGCCCACAGGCCCACGCTTGAGTCCTAGGTACATTTCTTATCTGCTTCACCTGCAACCTGGGGATGATTGCTAGTACCTGCCGCTTGGACCCCCGTGAGGATTACGTGGACCAGCTACTGAGGGCACATGCCAGATAAGTGGGAATGGGCAGTAGGGGTGGTTAAGGTGGAACCCCGGTCCCAACATATAAGTCCTAGTCCCCTCAGGGGTCAAGGGTCCTCCTCCGGATACTCGTGGGGCAGGCACTCATCTGACTCCTCACCCAAGATTACCTTGACTTCTTACCACCTCTCTCAAAATGCAAGCATGCAGCCCAAACTTGACCATTTGGGTGTATTAATGTGATCGTTTCCTATTCTCCACAGCCCTCAGCCCTGCCTATCATACTTCCCACCTACACACCATGTGAAATTAGATGCTGACTCCTTTGGAGGGAGGTGAAGGCATGGCTCTGTAGAGACTATCCCTGAAGATGAGGGGAGAATAGAAAATGGCGGAGTGAAAAGAAAAACCTGTGAAACAAAACTCCTCTAGTTTTTTACAATTGTCCTGGGACCAGCAGGCTAGAAGAGAAGTAACTGGGAGCCGCAAAGGGTCCCAGTGTTTCATGACTTGCTCCTAGCCTGCACCAGTGGGCCGGTGACACCCCTGGGTCAGGTGTCCAGGCCCTAACCAAGTTGGGGGACTGGATGTCTGGATTTCCAAAAGACTGGAGGAGCAAACCGCTAACTGCTCTTCAACCTGATTCCTAGATCTCAGGGCCTGGGATCACCAGGCTGTGATTTCCCAATTCTTTTCCCAAAAAATCTCTCTTCCAAGACTGACCCGCACTGACCAGTATGGTAGTCACTAGCCACATGTGGCTACTGAACACTTGAAATGTGGCTAGTGTGACTGAGGAGCTGAATGGTTAGTTGTATTTAATTTTAATTAGTCAAGGGGTAACCATTTAGGACAGCAGAGCACTGGATGGTCTGCCTTGAGCCTTCCCGACACCCTACCCCACAATGGAATTTACCCCCTATTCTTGCCCCAACACTGGCCCCCTTGCTACTCTTTGAGTACTCAAGATACGCTCCTTAGTTTTGCTCTGGCTCTTCTGTCCCAGGCATCCACTTGGCTAATTCCTGCAGCTCCTGCAAGTCCTTGCTTACATCTCACTTTTACGAGTTCTACCCTGACCCCCTATTTAATACTACAATCTGCCCCCCTCCCATGCTAGCTTGTTCTACCCTTTTTTCCCCATAGCATTTATGACTCTCAGACACACTGCACAGTTTATTTACATGGGTTCTTTCTGAATCTTTACTAGAGTGAAAGTAGCACAAGGGCAAAGATCTTTGTTTCATTCACTGATGAAACTAAGGGTCCAGAATAGGGCCCAGCACACAGTAGTAAGTACTCAAGAAGTACTTGTTGAACGGGGGTGGGGAGCTGGGACAGATCTTAGACCCCGAGTTGGAAGGAGTGCATCAGAATGGCAGGAAATAAGATCCAGTGGGGTGTGGGCCTCCATTTCTGCAGAGCCCTGCCCTACCTCTGCCCAGCAGCAGAAACGTCCACCTTGCCTAAGCCACCATTCTTTTTTTTTTTAAAGATTTTATTTATTTATTTGAGAGAGAGAATGAGATAGAGCATGAGAGGGGGGAGGGTCAGAGGGAGAAGCAGACTCCCTGCCGAGCAGGGAGCCCGATGCGGGACTCGATCCCGGGACTCCAGGATCACGACCTGAGCCGAAGGCAGTCGCTTAACCAACTGAGCCACCCAGGCGCCCCTAAGCCACCATTCTATTTGAAGCTTGCTTATAGTGGCCAAAATGAACTGCACCTGTTTACTGGGTTGAATCCCAGTTGATACTTGGGACAAGTTGCTTTTATTCTCAGAGCACATTTCTTGATTTCCAAAATGGAGCAAACATCCACCATGAGGTTCTCAATGGCATCACGGAAGACCCAGACCCTGAGAGGCCCACCATAAACAGTAGCTACTCAGAGATGCTGGACAGAATATAACTTGGGCGTGTAAGAGGCAGGCCCCTGAATTCCATGGGGAGGACACGAGATGTTCAGGGTGGGTGGGTGGCTGTCTGCGTCAGTGGGGACGTACACGTGTCAGAGGCTGGGCAACATGTCCCTGGCAACTGGTGTCAGGGACACAGCATGGGAGCAGCACTCCAGCCCCAGTGCACTCTGGAGCCCCTCGGGCCCACAGGAAGTACCTGCTCCTCTCCAGCAACCCCCAAGATAAGGCCAAGGAACAGGGGAGCTTCCATTTGGTGAGGAGGAAGGGCCCGCAGAAGCCAAGGCACTGGCAATAATTCTAAGAAGCAGGTGGAACCCAAGTCACTGTACCCAGACCGTCCTGGGAAGCTCCTCTCTCTTCCAACGAGGCCGGTATCACCAGCATGCACACTCCACTGCAGCCCAGAGTCCAAGGCCAAGAGGCAGCCGCCCTCCTTTCCTAGACCAAAGTCTCAGCGAACCACTGAGAGGCAAGAAAGTCCACCACTAGGGGAAAGAGGGATAAAAGGACCACAGGCAGTAATGTTTGGGATTTTAAAGGTTTATCTCATTCCTAAACTTCCAGGTGGGACTGCACAGGAGGGAGGCTGGGCAGGAACATAAGCATCTTGAGGACGCCCAGTGACACCGACCAAGCCAGTCTGTTTCCTCATTTATGAAATGAGGGAGGTGAGCCACATGGTCTCCCCGACAGCTGCCAGATCGGTCTGTCCTCGAAGGCAGGTCTGGGGGAGGAAAAAACCGCCAGGGATAGTGAGCTGGTGCTCAGAGCTTCCCGGGGCTGGGACATGCATCCATCAGCTGCCGGAGGTGAGAGGCCGCCTTGTCCAGCTTCGACAATTCCAACTGGAGGGAAGAAAGCTAGACGAGAAGAGAAGGAGGTGAGGATCCCGACAGAAGGCCCATGCCCTCCAGCCCATGTTTCTGCAGGGAGCCAGCCCTCCAGCCTCACCCTCTGCTGCCTCTTAGTCTCTGCCTCTCCCTCTGATGGGGTCCAGGCCATGAGGCCATCAAGCTGCTTTTGCAACTTGTGTCTTCGGGCAGCCAGCAGAGACAGATGGGTCTGGGGGTCCACCAGGCCCTGCGGAAGAACAGTAAGGGCTCAGCCTTCTCTGCACCCCGTGCAGCTCTGCTTCATGGGCAGCCTGTCCAATGCCTCTCTCTGCCCCATTCTCAGGAGCCCGCCTCACTTTTACAGAACCCGCACCTTGCCCTCCTCCCAACATCCTTTCGATCCCTCCCTTCCCCCTCCAATCTCCTCTGGGCACCTGCAGCTCCATGTACATCTGAGTGGTGTCACTGAGTGGGGCCTGGGCCCAGCCGGAGGGCGCCGCCACACCTGGGGGTAAGAGGCCCACAGCCCCACAGTGGCCCAGGGTGCCCAGGGGCTCCAGGAAGGCCTCGAAGAGGCCCTGCTCTCCAGGCTCTGAGCTCTGCAGCAGCACTGAGGCGGAAGGGGAAACTGTCAGGGTCAGACCATGAGATCCTGCTTCCCCTCCCACCCTGCACCTCCTAACTCTGGACTCTGCCCTCCAGGCTCACCCCGCTCCTCCACCAGCCCCTCCTTCCTGCAGGGACTCAGGAACCCAGGGCCCATCTCACCTCGGGGCCGGGCCTTGGTGAGCTGGTATGTGGCTCGGAGAGCCCTCAGTGCCTGCACAGCCTCCTGGACCCGGGAGAAGCGCTGCTCCAGCTCGGGCTGGTGCCAGTGCCCCTGGAGAGGAAGACCCACAGCTGACAGGCAGGCTCCCGGGGGCCTCGGCATCAGCTCTCCTGGCTCCGTCCCACACCCGCCACCCCAACCTGCTTAGGGCGACAGAATCCGGCCTCTGCACCACACACAAAATGCACCACCTCAAGCAAAACCTGGGGCACCATCTAAGCAGGTCTCAGTCGATGTCTGTGATTGAGGTCTGTTAACTGCTCTGATCAAAGATGGCGAGCAACCAAAAGTACTCACAAGACCAAGGAAGCAGAAAAAAATTTAAATAGTTAAACTTTAAAATGATTTTGGGGGTGAGTTTATAGCACTTATTCTTCTGAAATTATTAAAGCTTAAAACTGCAGGTATTTGGGGGCCCTCCTATACCTACCATCTAATCCTCACCACAACCATGACACAAACTATTACTACCCCTGGTTAAAGACGGGGAACTGAGGCACGGTCACATAGCAGTGCAGTCCTGCTCTTGCCCACTGGGCTAAGACTGCCCCCAACGCAGCCCTGCAAGAACAGCTCATCCTCCTAAAGACCCTACGCTGAAGTACAAACCAAGACTCTCCATGGCCCCACAGCACCAAACCCTTGGAGAAGACTGCTCCCCAGCCCCTCCCCAGCGCTCCCATCCCCAGACGCGGGGGGCACGTGACTCACCAGGCTGCGGGCAGTGGGGTAGGGGGCAACGGAGATGCTGGGGGCAGAGTTGGCGCCAGGCCTGGGCGGCAGCCTCTGCCACAACTCCTCAGCCAGGAAGGGCATCAGTGGGGCGAGGAGGCGGAGCCCGGCGTCGGCACAGGAGAACAGGGCCTGAGGGGGGCCCGGGGGATGGGGCGAGCGCGACAGCACTGGCTTCACAGCCTCCTAGGGAAGAAGCCATCGGGTCAGGGGACAGGCCGGGCCACACCCGTGTCCCTTTCCCACACACGCACTGCCCTGCCCGTGGGAAAGGCTGTGGGTAAACGAGGCAGGAGCACACAGCATCCTGGGCGCCACTGGCCGTCCCAGAACACACTCTGGCGCACACGGAAGGTGGAAAACTACGGCAGGTGTCCTCAGGGGTGGGGAGGGGGGTAAAACTGTCCGTGTGGTTTGCATATTTAGAAAGCGAAGCACTAAGTTTTCTCGCCTATCGCAGAGAGACAGAGGGCGCCTGGGTGGCTCAGTCGTTAAGCGGCTGCCTTCGGCTCGGGTCATGATCCCGGGGTCCTGGGATCGAGCCCCACGTCGGGCTCCCTGCTCCGCAGACAGTCAGCTTGTCCTTCTCCCTCTGCCCCTCCCCTTGCTCATGCTCTCTCGCTCGCTCGCTCAAATAAATAAATCTTTTAAAAAAATAATGATTCTGTAAATGATATTTAACATTTTAAAAAAAGCGAGACCGAGTTCTCTGCCAGGGAGTCGGATCTCCAGGGGAGCAGGGAGCAGGAAGCAGGTATGCGGGGGCAGAAGGAAACGCCACGGCCCCGGTCTGACCCACCAAGTAGACATCGCAGAGGCTGTGCAGCCAGAAGTGGCGCAGGGCATGCGTGATGAGCGAGAGCTCTCGAGCAAGGAAGCCTCGCTCACACTCCCGGGCAGTATGGGCAAGACGGCTCAGGATCCAGGCATCCATCGGAGACGAGGGGGACAGCTGCGGGCAGAAGGGGGCTTCAGGAGGGGATGACTGACTCCCCATCTCCTTTCCCTCCAAATGCCATCTTCAACCCTCAGAGACCTGATGATTCTGCCCCTCAAGCCTCTCTTCTTATTCTCTTACCTCCTCTGCAGGCTGGGGTACGAATTGCTCCCCTAAGGCATTGAGGATAAAGCGCAGGGCATTCCAGATTTTGTTGCAGAAATGCCGGGAACTCAGGACCTCAGAGACAGACAGGTGCAAATCGCCCCCTGGGAGGGAGAGGGAGGGGGTAGTGTGTACGTGGGTGGCAGCAGCACGGGGAGTCCTTGACCCTGGCCCACGCCCGTCTGCCGGGGGGCCTACAGCCCCAGCCCCTCCCTTGCCCAGACTTACCCAAGGCCCCGTGGGAGCACAGGGCAAACCGCAGGGCATCTGTCCCACATTCAGGGATCCCATGAGGGAAGTCCTTTCTCTGCAACCAGAGGGAGAAGACGGGTGGCAGATGCCTGTGCGGCTGCAGGGCCAGAAGCCTGGGCTGCGCAGGACACCGGCGGCCGCGAGCTTGAGGCTGAGAGGGGCAGACGCTGGTGACTCACCTGCGCCGCGGCCGCGATCGCCAGCTCTGTGGCGTCCAAGTTCCCATCCCTCAGCTTCGCCTGCAGCACCTGGGATGGGTAAGTACTTCAGTGGCCCTGGTCTGGGACCCTGCCCCTACAAGGGTCCCAGCCACTCTCCCTCCCAGCCGGCTCCTCTCCTCAGGCTCCCTTCTTCTCTCCCGCAAATGCCATCCCTCGCCAGACTCTTCATCCTGACCTGCAGCTCCACCCCACTGATGATGTCTCGTGGGTCCAACACATTCCCCAGGGACTTGCTCATCTTCCGGCCCTGCCTGTCCCGAACCATGGAATGAAGAAGCACCTGGGGGCATGGAGGGAGTCAGCGGAGGGGCCAGGGGAGCCTTTCCCTGGAGGTACCCAGGGCATCTCTGGCCCCCGTGCATCAGGGGTTAGGATAGGAAGTGAATCAGGCGAAAGGAACTGGGACCACAAACAACAGCACGTTAGGGATTAGAAGAGAGGACAAGATTTAGGGAAAACTGGGGAGTCAAAGAGAGGGGCTGGGCACTGAAGGGCCATTACCTTGCTGAAGGGGAGCTGCCCTGTGAGCTGGGTCCCCAACATGACCATGCGGCCCACCCAGAACAACAGAAGGTCACTGCCCGTTTCCAAAAGTGACAGGGGGTAGAAATGAGCAAGGTCTGGGGTCTAGGAGGAAAAAGAGAAGCAATGAGAAGCCAAGCCCTGTGCCTGCAGCTCTCCTCGAGGCTCTCGTGGCGGGGGGGTGTCAGGTGTCTAGTTCATCATATCCCCACCTTCAGTTTCTTCCTCTCAACCCCCCTCACCTCTTGGGGCCAGCCCAGGGCAGCAAAGGGGAAAAGAGCTGAAGAGAACCATGTGTCCAGGACATCAGGATCTGAGAAACAGAACAGGGAATGGGGACAGATGGAACCCCACGGCTGTGCATCTTTCCAGCCCAACACCCCCCTCCCCCCGAGACCACTGTCAGGCCCTCCGCCCCATTCTCAACTTTCCCGATCCCACCTCTTCCACCTCAGGATCTGCTCCCCCAACGGCCCAGCTGCCCTCCCCTGCCCTCCACAACCCAGACACTCACCCCTCTGCAGGGTCAGCTCTGCTCCTGGTTTCCCTGTCAGTTCTGCAGCTCTTTTTCTGGCCTCAGCCTCTGTCCGCCCGACCACCCAACAGTCCTCCTCATCACCCTACAGAAAAAGTAAGGGCTGGAGGAGAGTGAGGAAGAGTCACACCTGCCAGGTGTGAAACATCACTGCCTCTCACGTCCTCGCACGTGACCTGGGAACGGCCAGCTCCCTCTGGCAGTGAGAGGAAGAAGGGCCAGCTCAGGAGCTCTGACCCCATGGTGGGTTACATGACTAAGGCATGAAGCCCAGGAAAGGCAGGGAGCTGGGACCGGCACCGGACATCCTCTGACTCCTGTGCTACGGCCGTTTGTCTTTCCACCACGTCCAGCCCTCCCGTCCTCCTCCTCCTACCAACCTTCGTGTGCTCCTCTACCACCAGGTAGGCGGGAATCCGATGGCCCCACCACAGCTGCCGGGAGACACACCAGTCCCTGCAGAGAGGACGTCGGGGATTTCTCAGCACAAGCAGTGCCTCAGCCCGCCCCACCTCCCCAGAGCTCCCCTCACCCTTACCCGATGTGGGAAAACCAGTGCTGCCAGTTCTTCTGGTGGAAGGATGGACTGAGCTCCAGAGCCCCTGACTCCACAGCCTGGAGCAAAAGGCCCTTAGGCAGTGCTTCCCTTCCTGCACCCGTACCTGGACCCTCCCGAGACCCTCCCGAGACGGGACAAGCGGCCTGAGGTGGTGCCGTTACGCAGAAAGGACCTCCCAAGGCTCCCGAGGAGATTCTGGGTTTGAGAGGGAGATGAGCCAGCCCTGTCTAGGCCACCCTGCCTCCATCCCCACAGCTCTCCTCTCAAATGCCGGGGCCAGAGGTCCATGGGGCAGGAGGGTCTCAGCCTCCCCGTTTCTTCGTTCCAAGCTGCAGGGGAGTTCTCGCTGCCCAAGGCGCTGGCCCTTCCTCGCCCTGCAGCCTCACCTGGGCAGCTCGGGCCCCCAGCTCCTGACAGCGGACAAACCACTGGCTCTTCAGCAGGTATTCAACCACGTCCCCAGAACGGCTGAGAAAGAGACGGGGTGAGTAGGCTGCTCCTTGGGTTCTGTGCTTTTCCCCCCAGGGGACATGGGACCCTACTACACGCCAGGCCCTCGGAACAGAGAACACAGCAAAAAACAAAACTGACACAGAGCTTCCATTCCCTTGCAAGGGGTACAGAGCCTTCCGTCTTGTCCTCTTGAACTTTGTCCACGCCCTTCCCAGGGAAGTCCTGCGTAAAAGGGTTAAAATGGGGTTACCTGCAAATAGGAAGCACCATGGGGTGGTTCTGGAGGCCCCGGAACAGGCCCCGCTCTGTCAGCGCAGACATGATCTTTTCTCGGGCCACAAATCGGTGAAGACCCTGGGGAGAAAACAGCAACAGTAAAGGGTAAAGGTCGCTAAAAAAACAAGAAAGCGAGAGAGGGGAGGAGGTGAGGAAAGGCAGAGGGTGCCCCCAAAGGACAGGGTGACACTGAGGCCGGTACACCTGTAGCCAGTCCCCACAGAGGGAGGTCATGGTCCCATCCTCTGAGATGACGCTCAGGGGGCTCAAGCCGTGCCGCGCCCCCAGCTCAGCATCTGCAGGGCTATGCGCTGGAGTCACCTTCACTGCCCCTGGGAGAGCAGACCCACCGTGAGCACGGACCCTCAACCAGGGCTTTGTCAGCGCCCACGCCCCCACCCCTCCCCTCTCTTCTTGGTCTATGCCCCCTTTTCGTCTCACTGTCCGCTGAGACTACCCTTGAAGAGGCTTTCCCTCCCCTCCTTTCTTCCTCTTCCTGGTGCTTCCCCACTCCTCCAGAATCCCCGGCCTGCTCTCCTTCCCGTGACCTCCACCCACCTGTGCCCACATGTGGCTGAACAGCACAGTCTGTGATGAGGGGGAGAAGCTGCCCGGTCAAGGGGTGACGAAGCTGTCGCCCATGCAGATGCTGAAAGGAAAGGCGCGAGATCAAGGACAGGCACACGTGTAGAGTGTGAGAACCCTGGGAAGAAGAGGCTCAACACCAGAAGGTAAAGAGCCGGAGCAGTGGCCAGTAAACTTCTTAGGGGCCGGAGTGTGGTTTAGCCTTTGCAGGCCAAGAGGCAAAGTCAGCCTCTGCACAATTACTCTGCTCTGACGCTGCGGCAGTTAGGTAATGACACCCAGTTGCAGATTATACCTAAACGTGCAAGTGTGGATCATACGAAAACAGGCAATGGGATGGGTTTGGCCCATAATTTGTCAACCACTGAGCTAGAGAAAAGGTAGAACATCAAGAAAAGAAAGGCATATAGTCAGAGACACTGGAGAGCGGAGATGAGAGAAGTCTTAGGAAGAGGGAATCGAAGGAAAGAAGGCGCTCCCATCAAAAAGGGTAGGAAGAGAAAGCTCCGGGGGCAGAGGGCGCGCTGTGTATTACCGCGTGTCGGGAGTCATCAGGATGAACAGCCACAGCCACGTCTCCAGGTAATGTCTCTGGCCTTGTGGTTCCCACCACAACCTCTGCGTCTGAAGACAGAAGTCAAGCACTCGACGCTGGTCATCTACCTGGCCCCTCACTCTCATAACTGAAGCCAGGAGAACCAGAGAAGGGAGGAGGCGAGAAGCCATCAAGGTTGAGCAGGCCCCCAGGAGCAACTAGAGAATATTAGGAGCCTGGGGTTTCCATGTAAGCTGATGACCAGAAGCCTGGGAGGCTGTCTGGTGCTAAGGAATTTCTCGAAAACTTGCATGGGAGAAACAGATAGATCGTTAACAAAAGCAACTAGAATCCTTACTTGGTGCCCAGACAACATTGAGAGTTCTCGGGGCCCTAATCACAAATGCTGTGCACTCTCTGGGGCAAGCACCAGCCCCTCCTTGAGAAACTTCCTCTGTGTATTCCGGCTAATCTTTCTTCGCTTTCTCTGACCTCTTCCAGACACTTACTGTTCAAACCATACTTCAGAATTGATCTTTTGTCTCTTTCAGGGTAGCAGTCTCCTGCAGAATGATGCTAAGCTCCTGAAGGGCAGCTACCATGTGCACTTTTCTCACGTGACACAGAATACCCAGAATAAATGCCCCCGAGAACACAAACACTACCAAGGTTCCTTATGTGCCTCCCACCAGCCATGTGGGAAACGGGTTGGTGGGTTCCCTCCCATCAACCCAACACATGCTCAAGAAAGCAGAGATAAGCACGCAACCTTTCGGAGGATTACCCTCACCAGGCTCTCCATCCACAGGGAAGGCCACAGAAACAAGGAGGCCAAAAGACACAGGGGTGGGGCAGCCAGGCAGTCGAAGCTCCGTGCGGCCAGGCAGGGGCCGGCTCTCCACCTGGAGGAATCCAAGCAGCAGGGTTGGAGAGCAGCCCTTCTGCAGGCTTCCCACCTCCACTCACCCACCTGCCTTAGGCTCCCTGCAGCCCATCTAAAGACACTCAGAGAATTCAGGAGCCACCGCCACCCCAGCCCCCAATTCAGTCACAGTTAGAGAAATATTCACTGAGCACTTACACTGTGTACCGGTATCGTGAACACCTTCCATGAATTCTCATTTGATTCTCACAACACCCCCTTGACACAGGCATTTCCATCACCCCCAATTTACAGACTGGGAAAACTGAGGCTTACAGAGGCTAACGGCCTGCCAGAAGTCACACGGCTGGTAGGCGGCAGGACCCAGTGACTCCTGGCAGTCTGGCTGCAGAGTCTGAGCTTTCGCCCACCTAGGAGTTCTCAAAGGCCCGCTGCTCCTCCTCCTCTGCCTCACCTCAATATCCGAGATGGCTGATCTTAAAGCGCAGGACCAGTTGACAAGCTGCTGGCTCCGGTACAACAACCCCGCCTCGTAGAGTCGCACAAAAGCTTCGGTCACAGCCACCGAGGAGCCCTAGGGAATGACCTCAGCGCCCACATCTAACAGCCCCTTCTCAGCCCATCACCACACTCAGGGACCCAGGCATTCTCCCCACCCCCCGTCACCCCCAACACACACAACATCCTGCCTGCCCACACCGGTCTCTAGACACTGCCTCGACACCCACAGGGAGCAAGGCATGGAGCACTCACAGCATCCATAGTGAAGCACTCTCGGTCCCAGTCTAGGGAGGCCCCCAGAGCTTGGAGCTGCTCACTGATCTCTCCACCTTTCCTGTGCCCAGAGAGACTTCTGTCAGCAAGCTTGTCCTGAGCACCAGCTATGTACCAGGCCCAGTGATACTACCAGCAATGCCGGGTATTGGAGTGTGGCATTGATCTAGCCTCGAGAAGCCCAGGGAGACAGACACACAAACTCAGCAGGGACCTTCTATGGCATTAAAATAAGTATAAAGTTCTGGGCTGCCTGGCTGGCTCAGGCGGCGGAGCACGCACTGTGGATCTGGAGGTCATGAGCTCAAGCCCCACATTGGGTGTGGAGTTTACTTAAAGAAACAAACAAAAAAACAACGTTCTATGGTAACAGAGGAGGGGGCAGCTAATTTGGGAAAAACCAAAAGAAGCTTTACAGAGAAAATGGCACATGGTAACAGACCTGTAAGAATGAGGGTAATTTCAAGCAAATGGAAGGTAGGAATAAGTAAGTAGAAGAGATAGTGAAATCCAGGTCAGGAAACATGGGATAAGTGAAGAAAAAATATACATACATGCCCATACCCACAAATGTGTGCATTTTAAAGCATATATATAATACACACGCTCACACACACATACCACACACAGAGCTTGGAGACCCCGCTGAAAGCTAAAGGAATCCAGAGATCCCCTCGCTGAGGGAAGTTAGGGCTGGATGGGAAGAGCCCGTCAAGTTGGGGAGATCGGCCGGAAGCAGGGCGAAGCCTGCCACCTCGGCCCCTCCACCTCCACCCATCATACTCACTCCTCCTTCCACTTCCACACCTCCCTAAGGAATTCCTCCCGGCTCAGCTCATGTCTCCTCACTCCTCGCTCCTTCCACAGTTGCTTCTCCACCACAGCCTACAGTAAGATTAGGAGGCAAGTGAACAGAGAATCAGGTCACTTTGGCAGAACAACTCTCCTTCACCCAAGAAAAGGGCAAAGTGGCAAAATGCAGACCTGTGTAGCAATTCCTGCGTGATCGGAGCCAGGGACCCACAGCACCTGATCCCCACACATCCGGTGCCTGCAAAACAAACACCCTCACACAAATCCCTGAGCTTACTCTTACTCCTTCCAGCCTATCACACTTTCTCCTTCCCCTCCAAGAAGGCAAGCATCCCCATTCCTCTCTCACCAGCGCACCAGGGCATCCTGTATGGCCACCGTCAGTGCATGCCCGATATGTAGGGAGCCGGTGACATTGGGAGGTGGGATACACATGGAAAAGGTCTCCCCCGTAGCCTGGGGCAGCTTCATCTAGAAAGTTGAAAGGTCAAAGGGCAAAAGATGATTGGATGTTACCTGGGGGAATAGCACCCTCTGGTGTCTCCAAGGCATAAAGAACTGCAGGAAAAATAGTCCGGCAAATAACAGGAAAGGGAAAACCCTGCCAAGAAAGCCCTTTGGACACCAGGGGCAGAAGACAAGCTCTCCCGTTTTATTGGGCAGGCCAGCTGTAAGCTCCAGACTCTGAGGCTCCTTTCTGCCCACCAAGCTCAAAGGCCATTCTGTCCTGGGGACCATTTAGTACCACTCCGTTCCAGGTACTAACCTGATACTCTGGTTTGAAGAAGCCCTCTCGCACCCACCAAGAGTACCAGGCAGCCTCAACATACCGAGGGCTGTATGCAGGAGGCAGGAGCCCGGAGACATCTGCAGCAACAGAGGAGAGCTCCACTAAGTCCTGAACTTTGTTCCCAGGCTGCATTTTTAGCAGCCCAAATGGGCAACAAAAATGTGAGTGAAAAGGCCTTCAAGTTCCCCAATTACCTTTCTTTTCACCAGCTTCCGTGGGGATTTCATACACCACCACCTCCTTAGGAGTCCAGGCCTTACTGGATTCTGCAGCTGACTGGAGAGAATGACCAAAAAGCGGGGTGGGGGGGTACAATTTCCAGGATACCCCGGGCATCTGGAATCCAACCAGTCTCTCCTCCAGCCCGCTCCAAAGCTTTCTCAAAAGAACCAAGGGCAAGCTCTCTGACCCCTAACCTTGCTCTTTCGGGCTATCCCAGCCTCCAGCGCCGCCTGCTTCTCTCGCTGGCGCTTCTGTTTGGCTTCATGGTTCCTCCGGGAGATGGAGGATCCATGGGACTTTGAGTGGGTAGAGAGGGGATGGAACCAGGGGAGGCCCTGTGAGGGCCTCAGCCCCCAGAATGGTGATCGAAAAGAGGCCAAAGGCAAATGAGGCATCAGGAGTGCTTGGAAAGGGCCAAGATCTGTTCCAGATAAAGCACAGTAGAAGATGTGGGTGGGTGGGTCACACCCTCTTCCTTATTCCCTGCCTTGTACTAGGACTGGTCTGTTTTCTGTCTACTCCCTCCCACACGATGCTTTCTAGTGAGGGCTAGAGTGCATGGTGTCGGGAGTCGCCCTCATCCTGTGCATCCGCGTCGGGGGATGACCGCTGACACCCAGGCGGGGAAAGGACTCAGGGATTCTGGGAGAAGGTCGACATCAGGGCGCCCAAGAGCCAGCAAGGAGTCCTACCCAAACACCGCCCGCGCCGCCCCCCGGCCCTGCTCGGCCCGGCCTTCCCGCCCGTCGCACCGCGTGGGTCCCGGCAGCGCGGCACCTCCCACCCCCGCCTCCTCCCCGCGGAGGCCGCTCCGGCGCGCGCTCACCGGGCCAGCCCGCCGCTATCCCAGGGCGCCCCGCGGCCGCGGCAACAGCAAACGGGGAGGGAACCAGCGAACCGAACCCCGGAACGTGACCAGCGAGCCGCGCGGGGCAGGGAGGCGGGGTCCCGCTCGGGCATGCGCGGTAGCCGGCTCGGCCCCATTCGCCGCTCTCCGGTCCAATGGCTGCCGGCGCCGCGACAAGCGGGTCCTTCGAGGAGAGAGGAAGCCTCGCGGGGAGGCGCCCGGGGCCGCGTGGCTCATTTCCACAACTTTATTAAACAATTAAGAGTCCGACGTGTAAATAAAAAACACCTGAGTTCTGAGGCCGCGCCCGCCTCCACGCGGCCACCCTGCCCCACCCCGCCCCACCCCGCCCGGGTCCGAGCCCGCACTCTCAGGAGCTGTGCTTCTGCCGCTTCCAGAAGCGCTTGACGTCGCTGTGCCCGGCCGGGGTCACTACCATCAGCCGCTTGGCCGAGTTCTCGAACACCAGCACGCCCAGCTCCCGAGCGTGGGCCAGCAGCAGCTCAAAGTCCACTTGCGACAGGAACTGGTTATACAGGACACCTGGAGTCCGCAGGGCAGGGGCAGCCGGGAGACAAGGCAAAAACGTGAGGCCCCTGGGCGGCAGCCTCAGGGCAGTGGTCTGGGCTTGCCAGCCACTACTATTTTTAAAAATGAGTTCTTGATGCTTGTCTGTTCCAGTAACAGTAGTGTGATCCAGCCATGTTCAGTAAGGCAATAGAACACAGTAAGAAAACCCACTAATGCTCACCAAACCAGAGAAATTACTATGAATTATCGCTCCCAATTTCCCACTTCTAGCTAAATCCACCCTGCACTGATTTGAGACAATCTACTACTACACACTCACCCCCAAAATAGTGTCTTGCCAGCTTTTCTCTCCCAACCCATGCAATAAACAAAAAAATAAAATGCATGAATAGCTTTCTCAGTTCATGAAGACTAAATTGTCCTTCCCCTGGCCCGTGACCAAGAACCAGCTACTAGAAGCCACTCACCCTCAGTGAACCGGAGTCTGTCCCTTTCTAGCTCCCACAACCGAATCTGGTCTGTGATGGTGGGCGGCAGCACAGGCATCTGTAGGGGCAAGCAATGGCTGTGAAGATGCAGGAATACTGCCCCAGACAACCCCAGCCGTCTACTCATTCCCCAGATTGGGCTGTCCCTTTCTCTTTTCCATCACTTCATCGTCAGGTGCCAGGGGCTGTCAGCCTCCAGCAGCTTGGTACCTGTTTGAGCATCACTGGGTGGGCCCTTGTCCTTAGGAAATGGATGATCTGGGAAAACAGACAAGAATGGGATCAGGGGCTCAGGTAAGAGGGCAGGAAAGGTACCTAAGCTGTTACCTAATGTCACTGGAATATCAGCTTACTGTTAAAAATCCATAGCCACATGCCTGTCATTAACCCATTCCTGTTCAGCTGTCATCCCAAGTTGCTGTTCCCACTGGTCATGTCTGCTATTTCTTCTCTAGCACATTTGCCCTTTCTATAGTCTTGTTTTGTTTTTCTTTTTTAAAATAGCAGCAACACTTACTGCATGACAGGCTCTGAGCCAAAGGCTTTACTGCTATTCTCTCACTGAATCCTCCCCAAGCCCCATGAGGGGAGAAATGTTATTATTTCCATTTTTCAGATGAGGAAAGCGAGGCTCAGAGAAGTCAAGCAACCAGGCAGCTAGGAAGGGGTTAGTGGTGGAGACACAGCTAGGAAGGGGTAGGTGGTGGAGACACAAATCTATACCTCCCCCACCCCCCTGTGTTTTTTCCCCACGCGTAGAGCCTTGACTTCCCTTCATGTGCATGGTCTACACTCAAACACAAACAACTCACCACCATCCACTGAAACAAAGCCACTATTAGCCTTCTGTAAGATGAGCACCCTGAACCCCCTAGCCCAAGTGCAGCCTATCTTCCCGCCCCCACCTTCCCCAAGTGGGGATACCTGCTGGGCTGTGATACCACTGGCGATGGCCTGCTGCACGCTCTCCCGGGTCACCTGCGCCACCACCATGTTGGGGAATCGATAGAGCATCTCTGAGAACAGGGCAATGAGGGCGATCTGCAGCTCCGACTCTGGCCCAGGGACAGGAAGAGAAGATGAGAAGGCTATCCCCACACCCAGACTCCCTCAAGACCTTCAAGGGTGACGAGGAATGTCCGAGAACTCTGTAAACTGCCAGGTAAACATGAACATAAACTGGCACTCCCTCCTGGTTCCTTCCCTCTCCCCACTCCCCTCCCCGCTCTGCTGTTCGGGGCCCTCTGTCTGGCCTCACCAGTGTAGGCATACAGTCGGTAATTAGTTTCCACGACGATGAAGCCTGGCTGATGGCTGGTACCCCCAGCTCCAGAAACTCCTGATGAGAGATTGATGGCCAGGCGTGTGGGGTAGTAACGCCGAGATTTCCTCTGGAAAATACAGAAGGGGAAGGCAGAGGGCTGGCTCTCTCTCAGCTGTCACTAACCATCTTCCTGCCTGAGACACCAGACCCCTCCGAAGGCAAGAACCCCAACTCCCTACTTATTAACTCCAAGGGACCCAAGTACTCGGTCCTGGCGACTCCCCTCTGCTACTGCCTCCCGAGACCCCAACTCTTTTTTGACTATAGTTGACCCATAATGTAACATTAGTTTCAGGTGCACAACATAGTGATTCAACAACTCTACACTTATGCTATACTCACTACAAATGAAGGTACCATCTGAGACCCCACTCCTTTTTAAAGGCCAAGGTAAGAGACCACCCTGCCTCTTTCCTAGAAGCCATGTATCTGGGTGTGCATACCTTCCTCTGGAAAACAAGCCCAAACTCACGCAGATGTTGCAGGAAGTTCAACAAAGAATCACTCATACCTTCCACAGAATAATCCTGGGAAAGAGAGGTGGCCAGTTGGGTCCAAAATATCCCATTCTCCCCCTCCCAACTTCATACACTCATTCCCTCTTTTCCCATCTATGCTTTGTTCATTCTTATCTTTCACGCTTTTGCCCATAACCTGATTTCCCCTCCCCATCTCTCTACCCACCAGCTTGCCCACCCAAGCCCCCAACTCCATCCCCCTGCTTACCTTGCCCAGAGTAGAGAAACTGAGTTGGAAGAGGAAGGAGAGAATCTCCACTAGGTCCATGCCCCGACTCTAGGGAGGAATGGGCAGAGACAAAGGGGCAGGGATAGAAGGGAGAAAATGAGGGGATAGAACATCAGGGGACAGTCTGCAAGGGTAATCTCTCAGTGGGTCCTGAGAAGATCAGAGCATGCCGGCAAGCAGCCTCCTCACCTGGGCTGTCTGCAGATACTGCAACATAAAGTACCACAGCTGGGCAGGGGTGTCCAGCAACAGGAACTGGAAGCCGGCCGAAGTAATGCAGGGTGGTTCTCCAGGTTCAGTGCTAGAGACATAGAGAGGGACAATGGTGGAGGTTTGCAGAGAGAGGCCACCATCCCCACTTGTCCTCTCATATTTTGTCTTGGTTTCTCTCTGGCTGTACTCCACTCAGCTCTCCTTTCTCAGTTAACTGCCTGCAATCCTAACCCACCCCAGACACTCAGTTTAGCAGGGATCTGATGTATCTCTGGTTTCCTCACCTCTTCATGAGCCCAGCCTGGCTGAGGAGTTGAGCCAAGTCCTGGCTGACGGCTGCACTGGGGGAGCCCACCATGAAGTGCAGTACCACCTGAGGAACAGAAGTGGATAGAGAGAACGATGTCTCTAAGGGCCATGAGACGTAGGAGCACAAGCAGAGGCACAGAGTCCCAAGTCCTCACCTCCCATCGCTCCTCGGCGTACTTGTCAAGTGAGGGAACATCCCGCGCGTGCTTGTCTGGACCCAGCTGACTTGTGTCATCAGACCAGGCCTTGCCCCTACGCCAGGATGGGCCAAGAGTAAGGAACCCTGCCTGCGTTCCCTGCCTGCTTCTCTGTCCTCTTTCCCCCTTCATCTCCATGGGCTATGAGCGCGAGACATTTCTTTCCTACATCATGCAGCTACATCTCGTCCAACTTATTCCTAAAGGAGCTCCCAAAGGTGGAGACCACAAGGTTCTAGAGGGGCCCCTCAGGGGCTCTCCCCCCCACCCCCCGCCCCCAGCAGTTTAAATACTAGTTCTCCTGGCCTAGCTTAGGAAGATGGAAGTGACATACCCACCCAGAAGGGCAATGCGGAGGTTCTGGCGGAAGATGGGGTTGAGGATGAGGCCCTGGAGACCACCAGGGAGCAGCTGGGTGTGCCAGATACGGAGGCCACTCAGCAGCCCTGTACTTTCCTCTTGAGCTCTGAAACAGAAGCAGGGAAGTAAGAGGGTGTCTGGAGAACAAGAAGAGGGGGCCCATAAAAGCCTCCACTTCTGCCTTTTCCGAACTGGTTATCCCTTGGAACACCATTTCATACAGCAAAAAGAGTGTCTTCTTAAGGCAAATTTCTTTACAGCAATGCCTACCAGAACCTTGTTGTAGACATCACAATTTTCCAAGAGGGAAAATACACGCAGAGTTTCCCAAATTTATTTTTTACGTACAAGCTTTGTGGTGTATCCATTAATATTTCCTAGAAGTATTCCAAGGGACACTTAGAATAGCTAGTTGTTGAGAAATCTGCATCTGGCTGAGCATGCAGCAGAGACTCACTTGCTGAACTCCTTTTTCACCCACAGGGCCACGGCGGCTTGTGGCAAAGGCTGCTCCAGAAAGAGCATCCGCATCACCCAGTTCTTAGCCAAAGATGGGAGCTCCCTGGAAGGGGGTACAGGTCAAATGTTAATATCAGAAACTGCCTTATCTGCATCTCTGCCCTCAACAAGCTCGCAAACATCTCATCCCACCCCCCACACCTTTACCAGTCTTGCTGTCCCCACTAGCTCCATCTGTTTTGGCCTGACACACTTCAGTCTTCAAGCCCCCAAGGGTTAAGCTTCAACTCATGATAACTTATTCCAGTCTGAAGGCCTCATTACATTTCCTCAACATGGTCCCTGCCATGAAGGGGGGCGTTACCTGAAGACAGCCAGACAGGTGGCAGGATGCCCATACAATCGGTCTAATACGCCAGGGCTCAGGCCGCCTAGGAATTCCTGCAGATTCCTGCATTGTAGGTGTACTCGGTTCAGTCCACCCCTTGAGGGGGTGCTCTCCATCACCTGAGAGATGCAAAGTTAGAAAGTCACCCCCACAGTCCATGCCAATGTCATCCCTCACCTCATTCCTATTCCAGATCCACTGGCCCCCACAATAACCCATCCTTTCTATGATTTCCTCTTCTATGTTACTCATCTCCTCTCCTTTCTCCCAGACCTGACCAACCTCCTCTTCTCTCTTGCCTCCTCCCCCCACTTCTAGCCTCAACTCCAGTCATCTCTCAATTTCCAAATTAGAGAATTGTTAATTGTCCCATATTGGCAAAATCATTTTTTTATTTCAATGTCTTGTCTCGTCTTTACCTAAGCAGTGTCAAGGAAACTTGTTTAAGCCCAATCCCCTCTCCCTTCCCCTCTCCTGGTCAGATTAGCCCATGAGCTCCAAATTTGTCAGTCCTTCCCATCTGTTTGTTGGCCCCAAAGGTCCTGCCGGGCACAACAATGAACTACTTTTCTCCTCCTTGTCTCCCAAATCTGTCCACCTCTCCTCTTTGCCCCGCAAGACTTCACCCCATTCACCCCGATCGACATGTCGATCTCCTAACTTCTCTCCTACTCCTCGCTTCTCACCCAACTCTCATACCTCCCCCATCCCCTCTCTCTCGGCGCCCCCCTACCACTCCGTGTCGCTCCCCCTTCGTGCACCTTGAATCTCAAGTCGTCGCTTAATCGTAGCTAAGGTCTCGCCTTGGCTCCCGGGAATTGGAGAATGGACGATGGAAAATGAGAGAAAAAGATGGGGAGAGGGACAAAGAACTAGACAGGAGTCCAGAGTGGAGGATTCAGAAGAGAAGAAAAGGAGGGGAAGGAGTGGAAAAGTAGGGAAGATACGAATAGGCGCTGCACACACTCGCCCGCCGCGGGGCATTATGGGAATTCGAGTCTTGTCTAGGCTCGCCCCGGAATAGGCTGAAGCGCGTCTGACTACAACTCCCAAAAGGCACCGCGAGGAAGCCGCTAGGAGGGAGGCCGGCCTTTAATTGAGAGAGCCGGAGACACCCGAGGCCGCGCCGCTTTGTTCCGCGTCGCTTTCAGCTCACGCCGCTGACGGCGAGTCTAACCGACCTGAGCGGGAGGCGGGACCCCGGGAGGAGAAGTGCCCCGAGGGCTTCCTGGCGGAGGCGCGGACATGGCTCCTAGGTGAGACGCTTAGTTTAGAGACACACAAACTGAGCTCCTTGAGCTTTTTACTCCTCGTAAAATTGGAGTAAAGCACTCTCTAGAGCGTTCTTGAGAGGTAGGAGTTAGCACTACTCATTGCGCCTTACTCGGCAGGTAAGTACTCAGTCTTTTCTTTTTTTAATTTTTTTATTGTTATGTTAATCCCCATACATTACATCATTAGTTTTAGATGCAGTGTTCCATGATTCATTGTTTGTGCATAACACCCAGTGCTCCATGCAGAACGTGCCCTCTTTAATACCCATCACCAGGCTAAACCATCCCCCCACCCCCTCCCCTCTAGAACCCTCAGTTTGATTTTCAGAGTCCACCGTCTCTCATGGTTCGTCTACCCCTCTGATTTCCCCCCCTTCATTCTTCCCCTCTTGCTATCTTCTTCTTTTTTTTTTTTTCTTAACATATATTGCATTATTTGTTTCAGAGGTACAGATCTGTGATTCAACAGTCTTGCACAATTCACAGCGCTCACCATAGCACAAACCCTCCCCAGTGT
>NC_138376.1:22726467-22761204 GCF_054177405.1 Leptonychotes weddellii | reverse complement strand
GCTGCTATAAACATCGGGGTGCACGTACCCTTTCGGATCCCTACTTTTGTATCTTTGGGGTAAATACCCAGTAGTGCAATTGCTGGGTCATAGCGTAGCTCTATTTTCAACTTTTTGAGGAACCTCCATACAGTTTTCCAGAGTGGCTGCACCAGCTTGCATTCCCACCAACAGTGTAGGAGGGTTCCCCTTTCTCCGCATCCCCGCCCACATCTGTTGTTGACTGACTTGTTAATTTTAGCCATTCTGACTGGTGTGAGGTGGTATCTCATTGAGGTTTTGATTTGGATTTCCCTGATGCCGAGCGATATTGAGCACTTTTTCATGTGTCTGTTGGCCATTTGGATGTCTTCTTTAGAAAAATGTCTGTTCATGTCTTCTGCCCAGAGAAATGACAAATTTAAGGGAAATCTGGGAAGCAAAATCAACAGAGCTTCATGATAGGCTGGCCTTGGAAGGTGAGGAGAAGGGGTGTCAGGGATGCCCCCAAATTTTTGGCATGTGAAGCTAAGTGGATGATACCACCATTCACTGACTCAGGAACCCATGGAGGAGCAGGTTTGAATACTCTGAGACAAGTTCAAATGAACTCCAGGTGGTTGCATAGGTCTAGAGCTTTGGGAGTTCTCAGCTCACTGCCATTGAGTCTGTTGTTCACCATTCTGGGTTCTGGCCTCTAAACTCCTGACCCATCAACATGTGTCTTAAAACATGGGTCACACTGGGTATTTACCCCAAAGACACAGATGTAGTGAAAAGAAGGGCCATATGCACCCCAATGTTCATAGCAGCAATGTCCACAATAGCCAAACTGTGGAAAGAGCTGAGATGCCCTTCAACAGATGAATGGATAAAGATGTGGTCCATATATACAATGGAATATTACTCAGCCATCAGAAAGGATGAATACCCAACTTTTACATCAACGTGGATGGGACTGGAGGAGATTATGCTAAGTGAAATAAGTCAAGCAGAGAATGTCAATTATCATATGGTTTCACTTATTTGTGGAACATAAGGAATAGCATGGAGGACATTAGGAGAAGGAAGGGAAAAATGAAGGGAGGGAAATCGGAGGGAGAGATGAACCACGTGCAACTATGGACCTGAGAAACAAACAGGGTTTTAGAGGGGAGGGCGTGGGGGGATGGATTGGCCCGGTGATGGGTGTTAAGGAGGGCACGTACTGCATGGAGCACTGGCTGTTATACGAAAACAATGAATCGTGGATCACCACATCAAAAACTAATGATGTATTGTATGGTGACTAACATAACATAATAATTTTTAAAAAAATTAAATTAAAAAAAAAAAACATGGGTCACAGTGGTTGGACTCACATAGGATTCAGCAGGACTTTTAGATCTCTGACCTGGATCCCAAGAGGTTTTTAATACAACAGATTACCTTTATTGGTATCCTCATTATCCAATTGGCTCATTTTGTGAATATCATCAGCCAAGACCCCAGGGTCTTTATTTCACGTGAACTTCCATCAAGATAGGTCTGCCTTTTCCAATACTTGCAAGTGATTTTTTTCCCCAACCAATTTAAACTCTGTTAAATGCTCCGTTGGTGGTTGTGGTTCATCCTTCCAAAGCTCTGAAATAATTTAGGCTCTTGCTTCTGGCTCCCATCCAAATAGCTCCCACCTATTGGGTCATCTGTACATCTGATCAGCCAAATCCAAGGATTCTCTGCCTGGGACTTCCAGACCCTTGAAGGGGGTCTTAGAATTAGGGCCCAAAAAATTTACAGCTCCATTTTTATTAACCTCTAACAGAAATTTAGCATGTCCTCCAAGTATGAATATGAGCAAAACCCCCAGTAGTATTAGCAGGGCCTGGGACTTGTCACTGAGACACCGCAGCTCTGTTTGTATCCACTACCTTTGTAGAAATCTCCGAGTATTGAGTATCTTTTATGCTTATTACTATTTGGAGATAGTAGTAGTTATTACACCTCCTGCTAGATATTGTTATTAAATATATTTTAAAAACACATAGGTTACTGTGTGATTTTTTTTTAACATTTTAGTAAACTCTTTCCATTGATCTCTTCTGTGATCATATGAGATATACACGTGTGTGTGTGTGTGTGTAACACGTTTTAAAACAATTCTGAGGAGGAATAAGTAGACCTCTCTAGTCTGCCAAAGGGATCCATGGGTCAAACAAGGTTAAGACATCTAGCCTAATTCAGCCCCCTCCAAGCTTCATGCAGAGCTCCCACTGGAGTTGACAAAGTTCACACATTCATGTAGGACCTGAGGTCCCACAGGCAAGGGCCTGGCTTATAGACAGAACACTGTGCTGGGCAAGATACACGGTAGGAAATGGAATGGGGAGAAGAAAGGAGAAGAAAGGAAATGGAAATGAATTGGGAGCAGACACAGGAAGCAGATTTTACCAAAACCCCAAGAAACCCACTCACAGCTGTGGAAAACTCAACCTTTATTATTACCTGCCTAGTGCAGGATATTAAAATTGCATTGAGCTAGATCCATATATTAGTGTAAAAATCTGTGTCTCTCCCCCCAAAAATGTACAAACCCCAAGTGATTATAGAAAAACCAATATGGCAGCTACAACAGAGATGTCCAACCCCAAGGCCGCAGGCCATTGCTCCCTCTTTCCCCCTAATCCCAGTATTTAATCCACAGAAACATACAGGTTTAGAGAAGTTCTAGCTACAACACAGCAGGTGGGAAGTGGGGATGGCTGGGGGTGGGGGACAGGGATCACCCCCAGGTCCAGTGTTTCAGGGGATGGAGGAGGGAGAAACCAAAGCCAAGGACAATTCCAGGAGTTAGCACAAGGGAACATCTTTCTCCCTTTCTTGTCCTCCTCATTCCCCAGATTCTCAGCCCGTGGGATCCAGTGTGCGACGGAAGGAGAGAGAGGCTGGGGAGGCCACAGCCTTCTCTCTAGTAACCAGTGTTGTCCAGTGGGGCCCAGGTGCTCCAATAGGCCTTATCCAGTGTCTGCCCTATATGTGCCCCCATCTTCCCCGCCCCCCACCAGGGATGGCTAGAAGAGGTCAGAGAGGATCCCATCCACAGGGCCAGCTGGGTGGGTGGCAGAGGCTTCTAAGAGAGGAGCAGGAAGGGGGCGTGAGAGTATGTCCCGGGAAGGGAAGGCGTCAGCTCCCTGGTAGGCCCAGCCCACCTATGGTCACACTGCGTCTCCTTCAGAGGTGAAGGGGGGTCGGGGCAAGGGAATTGAGTGGGGGTGCCATTAAAATCCTCTTGTTTATTGCCTCTGGCTTTGCCTGAATCCTCCCTGAGGAAGGGGCAGCTCGGTGTGATTCACACCGTGTTGAGCGCATCTTCTGCCAGGAACCGATGTAGCTGGGAAAAAGGTGGTCGCTGCTCAGGCTCCCGGCTCCAGCACCGAAGCATCAGCTCATACAGGCCCAGCGGGCAGGCAGGGGGCCGAGAAAGGTACACCTGCATTAGACAGCGTGGACAAAAGGCAGGGAACAAATGTTCTTTAGTCCCCAAGATGATAGGCTCTGGCCCTCCCAGACCCACAACCTTAACTTCCCTCTCCTCTGCTCTGACCTGCCGGCCCTGGTCCCGGAAGAACTCCCCTGCATTCTCGATGACTTGCTCATCAGTGAGCTGCCCAAATGGCTGGGCCCGGCAGAGCATCAGCACCTCCCACAGGGTCACCCCAAAGGCCCACACGTCACTTGCAGTCGTAAACTTGCCCTGGTGTGTGGATAAAGCAACAAAGGTGGAGAAAGACATCAGGCAACACAGACCCTCCTCCCCTCCCCAAAGGGAGCTCCACGTCCACTCAGCACTTGCCCGGCCCGACTCCCCCTGGCTGGTCCCCTCCCAGCAAGCCTGCTCCTCCCTCCTTCGGGCTCTGTCTTCTTTCTCAGGCTCCAGTCCTCTCCTTGACCTCTTCCCTCCTCTTCTACCCACCCTTCCTCTCCACCCCGACCCTCATCTTCTGGTCCTGATTCTCTCCCAACTCCTGCCTTTTTATCTCTAGCCTCCTGTCTCCCCTAACCTCTCTTGCTCCCTGACTCCAGCCCTTGTACCCACTCTTGGCTCCTGGGCCCTTTCCCATCATACCATTCCTCCCTGCTTTCTCTGCTCCCTAGAGCCAGAGGGGACCTCACAGAGCACTGGCCCAACCCTCACGTCAGGGGTGAGGGAACTGCAGCCCCGAAGGCAAGTGACTGACTGGGACCACGGAGCAGCCAGTCCGGCCCTGCCCCGCCCACCTCTCTCAGGGCCTCTCACCATGAGGATGCACTCCCAGGCCATCCACCGGATGGGCAGCACCGCCCGGCCCTGCACGCGGTAATAGTCCCCAGCATAGAGGTTCCGGCTCATGCCGAAGTCAGCGATTTTGATAGTGAAATTTTCCCCAACCAGGCAGTTCCTTGTGGCCAGGTCCCTATGCACAAAGTTGAGTGTGGCCAGATAGCGCATGCCCGAGGCAATCTGGGCCGCCACATGTAGCAGCATGGGGTAGCTGAGGAGGGAGCCAACAAGACAGGGTCACTGGGGGCTGTCCCAGACTCATCCCCACCTCACAGATTCCTAGGAGACAAGGTGGGGCCCACTCCCTGGGACCGGGCCACATCCACTCCTGGTACAGAGATGGAATGCCCATGTACAGGCCAGGGGTAGGTGCCCACTCAACATTTGTTTGGCTCATCTGACCCAGGGAGCTGCTGCTTTGTTGTCTGAACTCAGTCAATGAGGGTGAGAGAGAGCAGAGGGAGATTCCTGACAGAGCCCAGGTCCCTTCAGCAACCCCACTGTAGTAACTTCTGGCTTTTGCTCCTCAGTTCCCAGATGAACATGGCCATGTATTGCTCATCCCAGTCCCCACCCTCCTGAACCTCTACCTGCCTCCCCATGCCATGTTGGATCCAGGTTGCAGCAAGGGGAGAGGAACCCCCCCAGGGAGTTCTCAGGGAAGGGCCAGCCTGGGCAAGTGGGTACCTGATGGTGGGCCCCTGGGCAGCCTCCCTGTCTCCGGGGGCCCCCTCAGCCACCTTGTCCTCTAGCTGGTGGGCACTGAGGAACTGGTTAAGGTCACCATTCTCCATGTAGTCAGTAATCATGCAGAGGGGGTCATCCTGCACACACACGCCCAGGAGCCGGATGATGTTTGGGTCCTTTAGCCTCGACATGATCTTCACCTCCTTCAGGAAATCATTCCTAGGAAAGCAGGGAGGTGGCAGGGCTACTGAGGGGCTGATCTGTACTTTCTCTCCTGCCCATGTAGACCAGCGCCCTAACCCCAGCAGACAAGCTGACTCACTAGTGACACTGAGACCTGGCTTGAGATCAGCCTGAGATGGAAACTTCCTTCCCCAGCCACTCCCACTCTGTTGGCCTCTACCATATTTCTCTCCTGATGGCTCCCCGCTCTTCATGGCCTCCCTTCCCTATCCCCAGACAGCATCCCTGGACCTCACCTGGCATTCTTGGTGGCATCTGGCCGTAGGATCTTGACAGCTACCAGCAAAGGGTGTCCCTTGCACACATTAAGGGGGAAATCAAGACTGACCAGATCTTGAGGGTTCTCTACCTCACACAGGTGCACCTGGGGAAGGAAGCTCATTTGTTAGAAAGTCACATGGTTCACTGAGGTCGCAAGGTCAGCTGGGATAACACAGTCATGGATGACAGGTTCTGACCGATGGGGATGTATGGGCATGGCGTCAGAGCCCCAGATAGTCGAGACTCTACCGATAGCTGGGCAGGGATCCTCCTTACCTCCCCAAATTGGCCCTCGCCAAGCTTCTCCTTGAAGCGGAGCCGAGACCGAGGGAAATCCACTCTGGGAGGCCCATCCCCGGCAGCCCCTGGGGGCAGCGCGGGCACAGCATAGGTGTTGCCCCCGGTGACGCCCTGCAGGGTGACAATGTCAGCCTCGGCATAATGGGGGACGCTGTTCTGGGGAGGTGGGGGCAGAAGCGGGGCACCCGGCTTCTCGGGCTCCATATAGTCCCCACTGCAGGCTGGAGGGGTGGGGGAAAGAAGACAAGACGAGGCATCAGGAGCAGCCCCCGAGAGCCATGGCTCTCCACACCCTAGCCTCCCAAAGGCCCCCTGTCTGCCAGTTGGGTGAGAGACTGGGTCTACCCTCCATCTTCTTGGTATCCTACCCTCCAACCTCAAACCAGAGAAGACGCTGGTGTGAGATGAGAGTGAGCTGTTCCAGAGTTTAAGGCAATGGAAATGGTTGAACAAAGAATGTCATAAAGTCTGTTTTCTAGGGATCCCAGCACAGCCCAAGAGACCATGACAGAAGTCTTGACTGGAAGAGGAATTCCTCTACCCACCATCAGAAGAAGGATGGTGCCAGTCATCTGGTCACCCCCTACTTTCCAAACCCTTGTCCCACTCGCCGCCGGCCCCTCCTGCTCACCTGGCTGTTCTACCTACCCGCACCCCCCCACACACACTATCAGCCTTGGTTCCTCCCTGCCGTGGTTACCCAAACCCTCCCTGACCCAACAGTCCAAGCTCAAAGACAAGCAGAGACAGGGGCACACAGAAAGGGGGAGAGGGGGACAGTTCCTCACAGCCAGGACAACAAGGAATCTACAGACAGAGGAGAGGAAGCAGAGCTGTCCCCTCTTAGCCCTGGGGAAGCAGCAACACTGAGAGAAGGCAACACCAAGGAGAAGAGGAGCAGACAGGAAGGGCAGGGTGTGAGCCTTCACCTCTGGGACTGCAGAGAGAGAGCGCATGGGGGGAGAGGGCAAGCACCCGGGGTGAGAGGCCCTCCTCCTCGCAGCTCTAGAGAGAGGGGAAACAAAGGAGGAGTTATAAGAGAACCTGGGGTCAGCACAGCAACCTCCTCTCTGGCTCTGGAGAGCAGAAAAGATGGGGTGGATGAGGAGGAGGAGGACAGAGCTGAGAACCAGTGAGCTTTCTGCTCCTCTGCTCAAGGGAAAGGCTTTAAGAAGGAACAAGCACAGCAGAGGATAGCTAAGGGCATAAGAGCTTCCTCCTTGGGAGCTCAGGAGAGCAAAAGAGGCCACAGCAGGGAGAGAGGGAGTGCAAGGTATGAGGACTTTTCCCTGCCCCAGTAGAGGTATGGGGAGCCTGGAGGAGCCTAGAGGCAGAGGGGCTTACCCTGGGTGTTGGTGGGTTTGGCCCAGGCGGGTGTGGGGGGGCCGGGGCCCCGAGGGGGACGGGCGTAAGTGGCCAGAAGGAGGCGGTAGGCTGGATTGGAGAGCAGCAACGCTGTCGGGAGAAGGAGGGAGGGGAGACACGGGGAAGGGATGAGACTCAAGGCTAGACAGACAGGGAGACCTGGAACAGGGCAAGACCAGGGCTGATGGGAATGAATGTACTGAGAGACAGGGACAGGATAAAACAAGGATCTGGAGAGTGCTGGATAGCTGGATGAATAATGAATGAAGGGATGGACAGATGGATGGGTAGATGGGTGGATGATAAACGAATGGTTGGATGGATGGACAGATAGACAAATGCATGGATGAATATATATGGATGGCTGGATGGATGATAGATGAATGGTTGGATGGTGGATGGATGGATAGATGGATGTATGGAGAGATAAACAAATGGATGTTTGAATATATATGGATAGATGGATGAGGGATGAGTGATTGGATGGTGGATGGATGGATGTACAGATGGATGAATGGGTGAATGGATGTATGAACATGGATGGATAATGGATGGATAGAAAGAGGACAGAGGGTGGGATGGATGGATGGACAGATAAATAGAAGATGGATGGGTGGTTGGATGGATGGATGATAGAAGGATGAACGGATGTATGGATATTTATGGCTGGATGGATGGTGGATAAAGGGTCAGATGGTGGATAGAGGAATGGATGGACAGATGGATGAATGGATGTATTAATACGGATAGAAGGATGGATAATGGATAGATGGATGGATGGATGGATGGATAGATTGATGAATGGAATGAACATGGTAAGTCTAGGAGAAAGGAGAGGGGCCAGGAAGACACAACGAGAGGGCACAACAAAGAAGAGAAAGAGATGTGTATGGGACACAGAGACAGGGATTAGGGGTAATACATGGAAAATTCTTGAGAGAAATTATATGGTAGGGACATGGGAGTGATATAGAGTGTGGTGACCAGGGACACAGAAATAAGGAAATGAGTTGAAATTGGAAAGA
Organism: Leptonychotes weddellii; assembly: GCF_054177405.1. Classification (NCBI taxonomy): domain Eukaryota; kingdom Metazoa; phylum Chordata; class Mammalia; order Carnivora; family Phocidae; genus Leptonychotes; species Leptonychotes weddellii. The sequence continues at coordinate 22,753,044 of NC_138376.1, read as the reverse complement.
CAGGAAAAGAAGAGAATGGAAACAGAGAGGAAAAGGGATACAATAAGAAAATAAGCAGAGAATGGAGGTGGGACTAGAACAAGGCAGGTCTTACCAGAGCTGTTGGGGACACTGGGAGCAGAGTGGGGCGGATTCCCACGAGGGCGGGGTTCCTGGTAAGGGGGTGGCTCAAGAGGGCCTGGGCGGTTGTTGATGAGGATGGTGTCCCCAGGGACAGACAGATGGACTGTCAGCTCCTCTTCTAATACCCGGCGCTCGGCCTTGTCACGGGAATGGGAATGTTAACTGCACATGATTCCAGCTCATTAAATGCCAAGTTCCCCTTCTCCCCTTCAGTCCCCACAACAGTCGCATAGTGGTATCTACTGTTAACTCTGTTTCATAGGTAAAGAAACAGAGGTTCAAGAGCATGTAGGTGAGTCCCCTGATGTCCCACAATGGGATTCCAACCCAAATCTGACCAGATAGTTCTAGAATCATCAATCTTCATGCATCTCACCACCACCCAACCCTCGCCAGGAAGGCAAGGGCTTGGAGTGTGCCTGGCTTCTTCCTCTATGGCTCCTCTCTGCCCCTCTAGCTCCACTCTCCCCGCTTCCCATCCGGCTTCTGCCCCAAGAGGTTGACCAGTGTGGACTGAATCAACAGGCTCGGTTTGGGTTGGCCGGAGAGGAGTGTGTTGGGCAGGCAGGGAAAAAGGTCAGAGTGATTAGTCTCCCAGCCCCTCCCTGAGAGGTGGACTCAGGCTAACTGTATCCCTGAAGCCAAGTCCACTGCTCTTCTCAAGGAGCCTTTCCCCAGACCCACTCCAGGTTCTGGTAACTTCCCTCCTCTCATCTTGCATGCCCACAGCCCGGGGGCGGTAACAGTTCTGTGGGAATTGCACTACTCTTCGCGATTTCCATAAGGCTGCCCGCTCCGTTGCAACCTGTCACTTTCCTAAGCCCGCCTCTGATTATTCTAATTAGACTGTGTTCTGTGGTCCCCGCAGGACCCAAACTGACGCAGGGGCCCCCACACACATTGGCGTCGGCCTGGCCTCACTCCCCACACCCGCTCCCCCGCCTGCCCCCGCCCAGGCCCCCAGGCCCCGCCCCCACCCAGGCCCCGCCCAGGCCCCGCCCCCGCCCCGCGCACCTTGCTGAGGAGCCTTCGCCAGTGCAGCCGCCACAGCATGAGGGCGATGATGAGCAGGAGCAGCAGGATGATGGCCACCAGGCAGCCGATGAGGATGGCAGTTGGGCTCCCCTCAGCCTTGGCCACGGGCTGCTGGCCTCGGGGCTCCAGCTCTGGCAGGGACAGGGGAGTCAGAACCGCAGGAAGCTTCCCACCCTGGGGGGCCCCAGGGACAAATGGCAGCACAGGCCCCACTGGTCCGGGAGGAGGCCCCGGGCTGCTCACCCAAGCTGCTGAAGTTGGTGGGAGGTGGGCCAGGTGGCCACCAGGGAGCCGGCGGGAAGGTGCCCCCCAGGGCTGGAGAGGAGTCATTCACAACATCTGTTGGGAAGGATGAGAAGAAAGGAGGGAGTCAGATAGGGAAGAGGGACCAAAGGGAAGCTACTTGCAGGAGACCTATGGAATTCTACCACCAGGAGCAGGGGTGATACTCAGTGTGTGTACCAGCCCATCTGAAGGGGAGGGGCCGGGCTGGTGTGGATGTCAAAGTTTTTAGTTGCTGGACTGTGAGGAGATACAGGATTCCCATGGAGAGAGCCCCAGGTGGGGATCTGGGGTATCAGGAGGCCGGAGAAGAGGTTATTCCTCAACCAGCACAGAGTACTTCAGGATTTTTACAGCCGACACTGTCCTACTGGCTCAGTATCAGTCATGAGTGAAGGGCTCATAAAGCAAGACAGGGATGGGGAAAGGAGTAGGGAGGCGTTCCGACTATTCAGGGCATCCCTGATTGGGAAGTCTCACGAGTGATAGACAGATCTGGTGCCAGGAGTGGATATTTTGGCATCCTGCGGGTTGGCAATCCCAGAGGCTGAGGATTGGGCATAGACCAGGGGCTTACCAGAGATGAAGGAGATTTCGCTGAAGAGTAACCAAGGCCCAGCAAAGAGGAAGCGGCACTGCAGAAAGCGGCCCACGCGGCCGCCCAGGGGCACGGACACAGCCCGGGCTCTGGGGTCCCCCAGGCTGCCCCCCAGGGCGTGGCGCACAGGCTCCCCCTCCCAGGCCATGGCAGGGCCCCGCTTGAAGCGACATTCCACCCCAGCAGGCAGGCGGGCTCCCAGGGTGTGCATGTTGTTACAGTGGACCTGGGGGGGGGAAGGGAGGATGGAACACAGGGTCAAGGCCAGGAGAGCCCAGGTGAGCACCCCAGGAGCAACCACCCTGGTCTCAGAAGAGCCGATGCGCTTACCTGCATGGCCTGGAAAGCCCTCAGCCGGTCAAACTCAAACTCCATCTCCACGTAGCCACCTGGGAAGCTGTGGTTGCTCCACCCCACGTAGTCGTAGCCTGGCCAGACCCGCAGCTCCTGGCTCTTCCTGAAGTCATCCAGCCCCACCACACCATCTGCCAGCTGACCCAGACCTCCGTACAGCAGCCTGGAGAGCAGGGGAGCAGAGGAAGCGGAGGGTGGGAGAGAAGGGAGTGCCACCCTTCCATGTGCTCTGCCACCCCCAGCCTAGACCTCCTGCCCCAACCCCCAGTGGCTCTCTCTTTCCCACCCCCAAGGACTAGCTCGGTCCTTTGCGGCTGCAGGCTGCAGGAAGGCACCACCTCTAGGGAGCACCATGCAACCTATGGGGTGTGTACATTTACCGTGACGGTTTCCAACAGATGTGTCTTAGCAAAGGCGTGCCTTTTTCGAATTCGCACCAAGTGTCACATGAGCTAGTAGTCACCTTGCTACCCTTCAATCCTGATCCTATGTCTCCAAGGCCCCACCTAACCCATCCCTCTCCCCAGTTCTTGCATCTCACTGCCCAGGCCCCTGACCCCACCCACTACACCCTTCCTCCCACCCCAGGCTCAGGCCCTGCAGGGCCGGCCTCTCTTACCCGCCAACAGCATGTGTGGTGTGTCCATCGTAGGTGGAATCATTGAGGTGCACCGCCTCAGATAAGTACATCGTCTGCCCCACGGGGGCCATGTAAGACAGGAGTCCGTCTGGGGCGGGGTAGGAGGAGGGGTGTTCTAGGCAGGAAGCCTCCCTCCCGCTCCCTTGCATCAGTCCCCTCTTGTGTCCCCAGACAGGCCCACGGGCATGGAGGAGACCAAGTTGGCCAGGCACCCCCTCACTCAGAGTGACAGCTTCTCAACAGGAGAAAGAGGATCCTGGAGGCCCTTCTCCCCTGGCCCCAGCCCAGGAAGCGAATTCTCGGGGGTCTGAATGACTCACCCTTCCAGAGGCAGCCATAGAGCTCCACCCGCAGACAGACACTCATGACCCGGTCAGCCCGGGGGTAAAAGCGAACCAGCCGGGCCACCATGGGGGGTCCAAGGTCCTTCAGCACCACTCCCCCAGGGTCCTCATTACCTAAAATCACCTGTGGCCCAGGAAACAGGGTGGGTGAGTGGGAAAGGCTCCGGGTTGGACCTCACTTCCCAGTCAGCCGCTGTCCCCCTGCCCAGCACACAGTGGCCCAAGGAGACTCATGAAGGCTGGTGCTGAGCATACAGGGCTATGGGGTACAGCCAGGCATTTCTAAAATGAGAGGCTGCAGCAAAGACCTCTGACACATCTCTCAGCCGGACGGTCTGTCCTCAGCCTCCAGTCAGCCTCGAGCACCGCCTGTGTCCATTTGTCTCTAAGCCACCCACCCCGCCGTGCGCGGATTCTACCCAGTCCTCACGGCTCCACACCTGTGCTGTGGCCTTCCCCCCTCCCCTCACCCCATCCTCTCTGTTTGCTCAGCAGGCATTGGTTGAGTGCCCACCCCGTGCCAGCCACGCGCATTCTCAGTGGCAAGCCTCCCGCCCTCCCCCTTCCCCACACCGCACCGAGAGAAACCACTGTGAAGAGCCAGAGGCAGTGTGTGGGGCTGAAGCAGGGAGAGGCGGGCACTCTGAGGGGGTGACATCTAGAGGAGAACTGAGTGGAAGGAGAACCTGGGGACATCTGGGGGAGAAGCTCTCCAGGCACAGAGACCAGCAAGTAGTCCTAAAGCTGTGGGACGAACCCTTGCTTGTTCCAGGGACAGCAAGAAAGCCAGTGGGCCCAAGTGGAGCGAGAATATAGGAAAGAGGAGTACGGGAGGCGGACAAGAGCCAGGCCAGGCTAAGCTTCCACACCCCGGAAGGAGCTTAGCTCTTGTTCTGGCAGAGTGGGAAGCCGGTGGAGGGTTATGGGCCTGGTGTGCCTCATCTGATTTGCATTTTCTCAGGTACAGTGGATGTAGCCTCAAGGTGGAGATACTTCAGGTGGGAATAGACAGCAGCAGGGAGAACAGTCTGGAGGCCAGCATGTTCATCGAAGCTGGGGATGGTGTGGGCATGGCCTTGGGTGGTAGAGGTGGCGGTGGTGAGAAGGGGCTGGATTCAGGAAATGTGGAGGTAGAACAGACTGCCCTTGCTGGTGCTTTGGAAGTAGGGAGTGAGAGACCAGAGGAATCGGCGATATCATCCTAGCTTGTGGCCTGAGCAACTGGTCTCAGCTGGGGGAGGAGCAGGTTTGGGGTTGGAATGGGATTCAAATTCAGCTTGGGAAGTTTATGGTAGGTTTGAGATGCCCTTTAGACATCCAGGTGTAAACGCCCAGAAGGTAGTCATGTTTGCAACACGACATGGAGCTCAAGAGAGAGGCTTGGGCTAGAGAGGGTATAAATTGGGAGAGTCATCGCTGGACAGGTGGCATTTACAGTATAGCTGGGGGCAAGAGGAGAGCCAACCTTCCCTGGGGGCTGCCCACGCCAGCCTCACCTCCTGACCCCAGCGGTCCCTCCAGTCCATCCAGCGGTGGCCGTCCCGGGAGTAACGCAACCGGTAGCTGGGGGAGAACTCCTTGCCCAGGCCTCCCGCGTGCCGCCCCTGGGTGCCCACCAAAGCCACCAGGTGCAGCCGCCGCAGATCCACCTGCAGGTACTCTTCCTCCTTTGGAAAGACCGGCCCTGCAGGGCACCATGCCCCATCCCCGTCGCTGCTCTCCAGCCTGGGGGGGGCGGTGGCAAGAGGTCACAAAGAACATCTGGTCTGCCTCTGTCTCTAGTATTTACAGCCCCTCACAATGGGGGGTGGGGTTGCATTGGCACTGGCCCTCCCAGAAGCCCCTGGGCTTGGGCAGAGGACTTGGAAGGGCAGGAAGAGGCCCCACAGGAGCCCCCTCCAGAGCGGCCCCCCAGGTGTGCCAGTTACCTGCTGTGGCGAGCCGCAGTGGAGTCTGACCAAGAGCTGGAGGCAGAGATGTCCCCATCTGGAATGGTCCTGTCCTGCATGCCCAGGGCATAGCGGCACTTGGCTGGGTGAACACAGGCATACGGAGGGTCAAGGCCCCTGGCTCTGTCTCCCAAGCCCCATCCTCAGGGACCCAGGAGCCAGTCTTCTCACCAGGGTCAAAATGTCCCTTCATATCAGCATGTCCAGTTGCCACCAAGAGCAGCGGCGGCAGCAGCAGCAGCGGTAGGGAACAGAGGGCCCCTGGCCCCATAGCTCCTGACTCCTCAGGCCTAAGGCGGCGGGGGCAGCATCTCTGCAGGGGAGCAAACAAGTGGTAGGGTAAGTGAAAGGGCAGTCCAGGGGCCCGAGTCACAGCCAACAACCGACGGGCAGAATGGGCTGCTTTGGGAAGAACAGGAGTAAAGTGACAACAGCAATAGTCGCTTAACAGCGTCGGCTATATTGTTAGAATGCTCGCCATGTGCCAGATGCTGGGCTAAACTCTGGTACCCACCCCACCTACGATCCCAGAATGCTAAGAGAAGTGGGGGACCCCAGGGCTTTCCAATCTCACTGTCCTCTAGCCCCACTAAGCCCAATGTGACCCCTGGACCAGCAGCCCCAGCAGCACGCGGGCACCTGGGAGACAGGCAGAACCTCATCCCTCCCCTAGATCTGTAGAATCAGCATCTGCATTTTAACACAATCCCCAGGTGATCTGTGCCCACGAAAATTTGGGAATCCCTGATCTTCACTGGGGCCCAGTGGCATGCACTACCTAAAACCATTCCAACTGGCATCTCCTTGTGAATCTGGGTATCTACCCTCTGCAGCCCCAACAGCAGGAGAAGCTGTTCTGACCTCGCCTCTTCTTGGAGGTCTGCACTGAGTTCTCCAGGCCCTGGAATCCGGAGGAACCCCTAGTGCCACCCCTCATGTCCTTCTCCCACCTGCCATCAGCATCTACCAAAGCATCCTATCCCAGCTCTCCTCCTTCTGCCTTCCCTTCCTAAGACCCAGACATCCTGTCCCCCCAGTTCCCACTTTCTCAAGGTGGCTGCCTCTGAAGGAAAAGCCCAGCGCTGAGGAAAAGCCTGAGTTGCCTTGGAGATGAGGGCGGGTCTAAAGACAGGGAGGCCAGGTCACCCCAGGAGGTAGGAAGAGTGGGGGGATACTCCCCCATCCCTTTGTCCTCCTCCAGCTGCTCCCATCATGCTCTAGGGCAGGAATGTAAGAGGCAGCTGAGACCCCACAGCTCTGAAGCAGCAGCTGAGGGGGCTGACTGAGTTGCGGGGGGCACCCAGGCATCAAAGAAGAGCTAGAACCAGAAGCATCACACCTGGTCCCTTGGAGGTCCAGGAGCCACGTGCAGGGGAGCAGGCTGCAGGGTCCCAGGCGGCTGGCCTGGAATTCCTGGGTGCTGCTCTCCACCCCCACCTCTCCCGGGAACAGCGGGGCCCTTGTTCCCCTGGGTAACCTTCATGCCTATCCCAGATGAGTCATCGGAGCCAGACGGGGAGAGAGAGGAGCTCCGGGCAAAGACACAAAGACAGGCAGAGGATAGGAGGCAGGGGGGGACAGGGCGAGAAACACAAAGCAAGAGGTAAATAGAGCAGGCTCAGAAGTACACGGCACAGAGCCAAGCAGAGAAACACAGATGTCTGGGACAATCCCTCCAACACTCCAATCACCCTATTTCTCTCTCACCGGGTCAGACACACGGAGGACAGGCTGAGAAGGCCTACCCCAACCCCACCCCGCCTTACCCTACTCCACTCCGTTTCAACCCGTTACAAAGCAGGGACCTGGTCACAGCTTCAGGTCCTTCCCTCTCCTGTCCCACCCCCACCCCCCACCACAAACACCACCCACACAGTTCTGTGCACCCACATCCCCCAACACACAAACGTCAGCCACGCAAACTTACTGAGCTGACTGTAAACACTGGGGCTCGATGTAGCATACACACCCACATGTGCGCAGGCGCGTGCACGCGCACGCACACACACACACACACACCCCTCTGTCGCAGACACTCTCCACAGACTTTCAGAGACAGACACATGTGACACCCACTTGAATCTGTTACACACATTCGCCCCAGCCGGGGCAATCACAGACACTCACGCACACATCAACGCCATCCACATGTCGGCCTTCTTTAAAATCCAATGCCATCGCTCAGTAAATAGCCATCTTCAGACATCTGTGAACGTGAAATGACAGATACCACATGCTCCTGCGATTAGAGGACACCGTGAGACACACACACTCATGCTCTCAGGCACAGGATCCCAAGAGAACTGGGGCCCACTGCCTAGTACACACCAAGACCAAGCCAGAGGGAAGTCAAGGCGGTGGCTGGGCTGGCAATGAGAAAGAGGCACGGCTCCATTTTCCCATACTCTCAGCCTTCACCTGTCTCCACTGTAGCACTCACTCTGGACGCACCTAGGTGCCTGAAGCATTGGCTGGGGCTAGGGGTGCTGGGAAGGAAAGTCCAGCCAGCAGGGGACCCGGCCAGGCCGCGGGGGCTGTGGAGGGGGGGGTGGGACACTGAGGATGGTGCTCACTGGGCAGTGGCCCAGTCTCATGACAGAACCAACTGACCATCCAGAGGCTGTCACTGGCAGGTTAGGGTGTCAGTGCCTCTCTCTGCTGGGCTGAGGGCAGGCTGTCCCACTGGGAGCTGACCGGGTGGAGGCTTAGCACTTAGCAGACTGGATGCCCGCAGGGACTGGCCTGCTGGGAGAGCGGGCCCACTTCTCCAGGGGCCCGAGGGGATGATTCAACGGGGCCACACAAGAGCACCTGTCTTCCTGGGTGTCAGTTCCTTCACACTGAGTAAAGGGTCCTTCCTCAATGCTGGAACACACTTTCTCGGAGGTCAGGGAGGTCCCCCCCACCCCCATTTTCAGGCAGGGACACACTTGGCGCAGCTGGACAACCAAGAACAGCCCGGGAGCGTCCTGCCTCCGCCGCCAGGCCCTCGCCCGGCTGCCGAGCCTCCCCTGGAGCCCCCGGCCTCCGCCTCGGCCCCTCCGCCCCGCAGGGGTCCTCCGCCCGCGCCCCCTACCTCTCATCGCTCTTCCCGGCAGACCCAGGCGTCCGACCCGGGAGCGGGGCCTCCTCGGCGGCAGGGCGAGGGGCGGGGGAGGCGCAGGGAGCCAGGAGCAGGGAGCGCGAGGCGCCGGCGGGGCTCGGGTGTCGGGAGGCGGCTCCCGCGAGCAGCTGTCGGGGGCCTGTTCCGGGGAGAGGAGCCAGGGCTGGGGCGGCTCGGGCCCAGGCGCCGCCTCCCCCCAAGCCCGGCTCCCCCTCCCGCCGCCCTCCGCCCGCCTGCCCGGGTCGCCGCCCTTCCCCCTCCCAGCCCGCGTCGTCCGCGCCGCTCCCACGCCCGGCGCCGCCCTCCCGGCCGCGCGCTCCCCTCCGCCCGCCACGCCCACCCCGCATTCCCCCGCGCGCCCCGACCTCCCCCAGGAAACCACCCCTCGGTCCCCTCGACACTGCGCGCCCAGCCCCCTCCGCCTACCCGCGGCCCAACCCTCAGGCCCCAGGGTCCCCACTAAAGGGAACAGCCGAAGCTGAGGCCCCGCTTGGGGCCTCCCACATATCCAGGCCCCGTGAGGAGATGGCCCCCTCCCTACTCCCCCTTTCTGGGCTCAGTTCCTGGAGAGGGAGGTGAAGGGGGCAGCCCCAGGGCACAAAGAAGGAGCAGGTTCCCACAGGCCCGGTGCCCAGCCCAGCAGCAGAAGTTTGGATGGAGGAAGGGAGCAGGGCTCACCTGTCCAACCAGGCCCCCCAGCCTCACACTTTTCACACCACCAACCTTTGCTTCTCTCTGGCACCCTCTGGCCTCCTGTCCTCTACACCCCAGCCCAGATTGCCCCAGAGCCTGATGGCCCCCCATTCTCTCCTAGCCCCATTCTCTCTCTACTTCTACCTTCCACCCCCCAGTCCTCTCAAGGACCCTGCAGCCCAGACTCCAAGACCCAGGTTCCCTTGGGCTCCCCGCTCAAGGCCCGGGAGTCCTCAGGGCAAGCCTCCCTTGGGCCCAGGGGACGTCGAGGCTCTGACCACTGGCAGGCATAGGCCTGGATAAGGTGAGGAGGTTGTGGGGGATAGAGACAAAGAGAAAACTGGACACGGCCCAAAAGGACCAGGAACAGGAGTCCCAGAGAAGATGGGCAAGGAGGCTGGGTGAGGTGGGCAGGACAGAGGAGCTGTGGTGGGAGGTGTTGCACCCCCCTCGGCCTCAGGCCACCGTCTCTCCACATCCACACCTGTCAGGCACCTATCAACGTCACTGGCTCAGAACGATCTCTGAGTCCACTGCAGATCCCCGCCCCACTGCACCTCACAGCAGACATCAACTCACACCCTACGTACAGTCCCAACAGCAGTCCCAAGAAAGAAACACGACGTCCCAACCAGACAAGTACACAAAAGTACTACCAGGAAGAAGTTGGCCCTCGGTATGGGCAAGAGCTCCAAACCACCAAGGACACACCAATCCCAGCACGCCCAACTGCTAAGGGACTCATTAATAAACAGCCCCACGGTCACTCGGAGAATTGCCACTTCCCACCGTCTCCGCCGACAAAACCCCAGGGGTTCCCAAGAGCACGTACCCCTCTGGAGACAGCCGCTGGGGAATCTGGGCCCTGGAGAGGCTGGGCCGGGGGAGGAGCCAGGCCGGGGGTGGGGCCAAGGTTTCCCCAGTAACCTCACCTGGGCAGACTCTCGACCCCTCCTTCTAGGGACTGTGCTCGGAGGAACCCTGGGCTGGCAGACCGGGCTGGGCTGCTTCCAGAAGCCTCAGGGAAGGAGCGGCAGCCCCTCACATCCCACTGGGACATTCCACACCCCAGGCCCACGCTCCCGGGCCAGGTGGCATGGCGGGGCCAGACAGAGGGGTCCAGTGGGGAGAGTAGAGGAAACCATAGAATCCTGAAACTCTTGTCCCCTGGTCTCCCCCAGGAGAAATTCCTAGTCGGTGATGCCCACCTCGCCCCAGCCCAAAGCTGGAGGAGTGGGAGGGATGCAGGGTTGGGGCCCAGCGGAGTCAAGTGACAGTGGAAAGGAGGCTGGAGCCGCCTGGAATGTGGGGCTCGGAGCCGAGATTCCCAGGGGCCAGAGAGGGAAATCCCAGCTATCCAGGGGCCCCTAGAGCAGTGCCAAAGGCTGAGAGTGTCCACACAGTTTTTCTTGGCCCTAGAGCCCATCCCATATCAGCTGCATCACTCCCAACTCCAGGGACCCCTGTGTCTTCCTGAGCCCCCAAAGGACGGTCCACCCCTCCCACATCCATGCCTGCCTTTCCAGCTTCTCCCCTCCCCTTCAAGCCAATGGTCTCCTGCTCCCCAGGAAGGAGAGGAGGGGAAAGAGCTCAAAAAACGTGAGAAGAGGCACGTAGGAGAGAGCAGCAGCTTCAGGCCTGCAGACCACCCGGTCAATGCAAGGAAGCCCACAGGACCAGTGAGAGGGGGGATGGACCAGAAGGGCCCACACACACTAGCTGCAGTTCCCTTCCCAAGAGATGCAGCTGCCTCTGGAGCAAACAGGCCGGGTCAGCAGCTGGGGAGAATGAGAACTGACTGGGGGGGAGGGCGGTGGCAAGGCCACAACCAGGAGTCAGGCCTTGATACCACCAAGTACAAATGGGAAACTGAGGCCCAGAAGTGGAAGGAGGAGGGAGAGATGACATAGTATGGGGAGGAAAATGAGACAGCTCAGCGGTGGGCAGCCTGGGGGTGGGGAATGACGGCACAGTGGGGATGGAACTCAGAGGAGGGGTGGGGGGGACTAGAGGGTCACAGAAAGGAATGGGGGCAGGATGGGGATAAAGGCACACACAGTGGAAGGAGGGAGACAGAGACTTGGGGAGAAGAGAGCTGGACAGAGAAGCTAACTGGAGTGGAGGCAGGGGAGGGGGGCACTCAGAAAGTAGGGCAGGAAAGTGAGGAGGCCTAAAAGGTGGCAGAGAGACCGAGGGGACAATAAACAAGGGCAAAGGAGAAAAGAAGGGGTTGGAGTGAAACCAAGAGATGGGGGAAGAGGAGGGAGACTGAGGCACAGGGGTTGAAAGGAAGACACAGAGGGAGATGACAAGTGTAAGAGGCTAGGAAAGGAAGGGGCTACTGAGGGACGGACCAGAGGAGACAGGCCTAATGGCTGAGCCGAACCTGTTTCTGGGCGACAGGACACGGAGGCCCCATACCTCCCTTTGGGGACATCCTAGCCCCTCAGCCCATTTGCGGCACCATGGCCCCCAACTCCGCTTGGCCTCCTTGGCCTCCTGCTGTGGCCAGGCTGCCTTCCTCCCGCACCACAGGCCTAGAGCACCTGGTCCCTCCCCGAGAGGGGTGGGCCCAGCTCCAGTCCCCACTGCTGCCCTCCCAGTCTGCGCTCTCACCTCCAGCTCAGGTTTCTCCTGGGTCCCAGTCCCCCCCCCCGCTCAGGCCTTCGGGGTTCCAGGTCCGGGGCTGCCAAGGCGCCTGGCTTTGTCCGCCTATCCCGGGCTGGGAGCAGCTGCCCTGGCCAGCTGCGGCCGCCTTCGACGTGACCATGGCAACCCAGCCCCGCGCCCCTCCCCCGAGCTTCGCGGCCCCGCGGAGAGGGAGGGAGCCGCCGGGCCAAAAGAAAGGAGGGGAGGGGGCAGAGGACTTCAAAAGTGAACCAAAGGGAGACCCCAGACAAAGAGACCCCAGACAAAGGGGGATGAGGGAGGCAGCAGGGGGGGAAGCAGCATTGGCTAGCTGTGGCCCAGGGCTTACTTAGGCAGGGGGCGTCTGGTCCTGCCAAGGGGGGAAAATCCAGGCAAGGGACGAGAGAGTAGCATTGACTGGCTGCAGTCCTTTGGAGGCCTCCTTCTGGGTCCCTAACAATCACTTCCTTCTCTCAGGATTTTCTGAAAAACACCCTCAGTTTTCAAGAACAGCCCCAACTTCAGACATATGCTGACCTGTCAGCTCTGAAATCAGATGTCCTTGTCAGACAGTGTACGCCAATCCTTAGTTTGGAAAATATGATCCTCAAAGCTGAAGGTAACGGATTAGGCTGGGAGGGGGTGGGGCAGGGAGGGAGGTAGTCACCAGGCCTCTCACAGCGCTGGGAGGAAGCAGAGTACCAAATGGGGAGGGGAGAAAGCGAGGCTCGGCCTCTCAGAGGCGAGGATTGACCTTGCCACTCACCATCTAGCTTCTCGTGCTGCATCTACTACATCCCAGTTCTCTCACCAGTAAGACGGACAGGATAATACCTGCCCCTGGAGTCTGCTGTGATATTATGAGATGGCATCTGAAAAGCACAGGCCCTTTTCACGGAAGCAACTAGCCGAACTCCACTAATATGATCTACCTGTGCGGCTCCCTCACCGTGTCACCTGTGTCTCTGAGTTCCACGTCCCAGCTGATTCCATAGTTACTAAGGGTTTGTGCGGGGCAGGGCCCTGAAAGTAAGCACTATGAGACATACAGTGAGGAACACAACCCACTCCATGCCCTCCAGGCATTTACAGTCTAGAGGGGGAGCCAGACATGTATATGCATATGTGTGTGTGTGTGTGTGTGTGTGTCTATAATCACAGAAGATAGCATCACTCGTGCTCTACCTGGAGGTGGAAGGGGCTGAGGAAACCCAGGGGAGGAGCAACCCAGGTCCTCCTGAGTCAAGGTCAAGGAAGACTTCATGGAGGAGTTGGAGCTTGAACTGGGCCTTAAGTCAGACAGATTTGCAGGGATGAGGCAGGGCCAGTCCTGGCCGAAGAAGGGAGGCATGAACATGGTTCTGTGAGAATGCAGCTGTGACCGGAAGACAGGGTCTGCCCAGGTGAGTAAACCCAGAGAGGCAGAGTGAGGTGAGGTAATCACATTAGTAGTTTGGCTTATTCCGAAGGTGAGGAGGAAGGGCCTTGGGATATTGAGCTGGGCGATGGCATGATTAGATTTTAAAGGTGGTTTCTGGAAGCGGTGTGTTGGCAGCATCTGGCAGAGCAACAGCTGAGGGGGAGGGATGGGTTGATCCCATGGCATCCTGTCCACATCTAGCCAGTGTTTCACCCCCCCCACCCCCGTCCCCAGCCAGGAATGCCATGAGAAAATGCTGAGATTCTACAGGAAAGCAGTGCACATGCTAGATATTTTTCTGGTATTTTCACCTATCATTTGGTTGTCTCCTCTGGAGCATTTGAGGTGGGTGGCGCGGGGCTCTTCACGAAAGGGGAACTGGGCCCGGAGAGGTTGTAACTTGCCTCATCTGAGGCAAGTTGCTGCTTCCCACCCAGAACCTCTCCTAAATTCCTCTGCCTCTCTCTTCCAGAAGTGGGAGGGAACTAGGAGGGGATCCAGAACAGCCTCTGTGAGGCTAGACTAGCCGCCTGAGCGTCTTGAGCGCTGCTTCCCCTGGAAACTCCCTTTCCTCAGACTCTTTTGTGAGGCTCGTGGTCCCTGTAATGAACAGAACGGCCACAGGGAGGCGCTCGCGTCCCGGGTGACCAACACTACTTACCAGAGAAAGCAGTGAAAGCCTGGAGGGCAAGAGATTCCAGCCTGCGCCTGGGAGGGCAGATAGGGAAGGAGGCAGGAGAAAGGCTGAGTGGAAGCTTAGGGTCGCAGGAGGTGTCATTGGGGTGAAATATCCTGATAGCCATTTTTCAGGAATATTGTCATTTATAGACAGAATCTCAGAATCTTCCCTTTCTCTCTTCTGTTGTCAGCAGCCCCTGGCCTCTTCCTGATCTTGCTGCTGATTAATGAGCCTTGCTAGGGCCAGGCTCTGCCCTCAGCACTTTCCTGAGTCATCTCATTTGGCCCTCGCCACAGCTCTGTGATGTGGCATTTTGATATATGCCCACTTTTACTGGGGCAGAAACAGAATAAGAGAAGTCAAATAATGCCCACACACAGACGTAACAACTGGCAGATCTGGAATTCAAACCCGAATCCTTTTGACTCTATAGCCAAAGCTACACTGGAGGATCTTAGCCATCATTATTTTCCCAAATCTAGAGTCTGTAAAAAGCCTTATCCCTTCCTTTTAGTCCTTGAAAATACTCTTAACTGCCTTCATCTCCCAAGAATACTGGTGGCCCAAATCATTCTTGTTTGTGTACGAAGAATGTACAGAGATCCAACAATGGCAAAAGATTTGCTCAAGGTCACACCAGAAGTCAAGGTCAGTACTAAGATAGCATTTCTCAAACCGAGGTCCCTGGACTCCTGAGAACCCATGATGCCCCATGAAAATGATTAAATTCCATGTTTTTGTTTCATTGGTAATTTTTAAAAAGTATCATAAGCATTTTCTGGATCATAAATTACTGATCCCAGCCCTGTATGTGAGTACCTGTGTTTGTTCATGTTTGTGTTTTCCTTCTTATGGTCAAGTTAGCACTTCTGTAATTGTCTGGGTTGCATTTGTACCAAGTAAAGCCCAGGGAACATGTACTGACAACGATTTCTTAGCAATTTGAATAGACACAAGTATGGGGAGAACTGAGTCATCACCGGGCACACAGTGGGATACTGTGTCAATTTCATGAGTACCTGTATTAGGCAGTATGTGTTCATCTTGCCAGCAGCAACTTCATTTCAGAAAAACAGCTATTCGTCACATCAGGTTAGTTAGCTTAAATTACCTTTTTACTTTTATGTGTTTTTATTTCTACTTTGTTTTGTTTCTACAGCTTTATAACTGCTCAAGTATTGAAGCATAAAAATTCATGGTTAGCTGGGTTTGCACACATTTAAATTATAAAAATAATTTAAATCAAGTCCATGAGAATTGTAGTTCTTCCAAAAGGGTTCATACGTTACTCAAGTTTTAAAGCAGGGCTGAACTAAGCCTGGGCCTTTGGGAACCTCCAAAGGCAACCTGTAGTGATCAAATTCCTGTTAAGGACCAGAAATTTCCTCACCTTCAAGATCCAGTGCAAGGCTACAGGTATTTACCCCAAAGATACAAATGTAGTGATCCGAAGGGGTACATGCACCCCAATGTTTATAGCAGCAATGTCCACAATAGCCAAAGTATGAAAAGAGCCAAGATGTCCATCAACAGATGAATGGATAAAGAAGATATGGTATATATATATACAATGGAATAGTATGCAGCCATCAAAAAAAACCCCACGAAATCTTGCCATTTGCAACGACGTGGATGGAATTAGAGGGTATTATGCTAAGCGAAATAAGTCAGTCAGAGAAAGACAAATACCATATGACTTCACTTATATGCAGAATTTAGGAAACAAAACAGATGAACATAGGGGAAGGAAAGGGAAAATAAAATAAGATAAAAATAGAGAGGAAGACAAACCATAAGAGACTCTTAACTCTAAGAAACAAACTGAGGGTTGCTAGAGGGAGGTGGGTGGGAGGATGGGGTAACTGGGTGATGGGCATTAAGGAGGGCAGGTGATGTAATGAGCACTGGGTGTTATATGCAACTGATGAATCACTAAATTCTACCTCTGAAACTAAAAAATAAAAAAATAATGGCCTATCCCAGCCAGACACCAGGGGAAAAATGCAGCTCCCTCTCCACTTCAATCAGCAAAGGCTGAGTGAGGAGCCTAGACTTCCTCTGAGACCTGGTGCTCTGATACCCTGAGTGCCTCCTCTCCTTTTTTGGAGTGGCATTGGAGAAGACTCAATGAAGATCCCAGACTTTCATCCCTGCCCAATAGTAAAGAGCCCCCACTACAGGGTTCTTTTTTTAGAACCAAAAAATACCATAATCAAAATTAAAATTTCATTGGATGGGCTCAATAGCAGAACAGAAAGAACCTCTGTGATTATAACAAAAGATCTAATTTTGTGTCATTGGGGTCTCAGCAGGAGTAGAAAATCAGAGTGGAACTAAAAAAGAATTTGAGGGGCACCTGGGTGGCTCAGTCGGTTAAGCATCTGCCTTCAGCTCAGGTCATGATCCCAGGGTCCTGGGATGGAGCCCCACATTGGGCTCCCTGCTCAGTGGGGAGGCTGCTTCTCCCTCCAGTTCTCTCATGTGTTTTTATTTCTACTTTGTTTTCTTTCTACAGCTTTATAACTGCTCAAGTATTGAAGCATAAAAATTCATAGTTCTCTCTCTCTCTCTCTGTCAAATAAATAAAATTTTTTAAAACAAAAAAAATAAAAAATAAAAATAAAGAAGAATTTGAAGAGATAATGGCTGAAATTTTCCTATATTTGGCAAAATACATAAACTTGCAGGTTTAAGAGGCTGAGTGAACCATGAACAGAATAGACTCAAAGAAATCTACATCGGGGTACCTGGGTGGCTCAGTCGTTAAGCGTCTGCCTTCGGCTCAGGTCATGATCCCGGAGTCCTGGGATCGAGCCCCGCATTGGGCTCCCTGCTCCACAGAGAGCCTGCTTCTCCCTCTCCCCCTCCCCCTACTTGTGTTCCCTCTCTCGCTGTCTCTCTCTCTGTCAAATAAATAAATAAATCTTAAAAAAAAAAATCTACATCAAGACACATTATAATGAAACACCTGAAAACCAAAGACAAAAAATTTTGAAAGCGGCAAGAGATGACACATTCCCTATAGGAGAAAAACAATTCAAATGACAGAAACCATGGAAACCAGAAGAAAGTGGCACAACATTTTTCGAATGCTGAAGGAAAAGAACTGTCAGCTCAGAATCCTACATCCATGAAAAATACCCTTCAGGAATGAAGGGGAAATCAAGACATTCTTAGAAGAACTAAGAGAATTTGTCATCATCATTCTGACCCTAAACTACAGTAGAAAGGAGATAATAAAAGAAGGACTCTTGGAACATTAGGAAGGAAGAAAGGACAATAGAACAAGCAAAAATATGGGAGGACTACACTTTCTCACCTCTTAATGCTAAGTTTGGCCATCACCTGCTCTACTCAATGAAATGTGAGCAGAAGTGATATGTTACTTCCAGTAAGTAGCTTTGAAAGCCAGTATGTGGTTCTCCATGACTCCATCTGGGTCCTGGTGTGACATGGGAAGAGCCACAGCCAACCTGTAATATACAGCATGAGCAAAGGGTAAACCTTGGATGCTATGGGCCCTTAAGAGTGTGGGGTTTTTGTCACCATAACAAAGCTGACTGATATAGGGGCGCCTGGGTGGCTCAGACGGTTAAGCGTCTGCCTTCGGCTCAGGTCG
The DNA here is from genome assembly GCF_054177405.1 of Leptonychotes weddellii. Classification (NCBI taxonomy): domain Eukaryota; kingdom Metazoa; phylum Chordata; class Mammalia; order Carnivora; family Phocidae; genus Leptonychotes; species Leptonychotes weddellii. The sequence goes on along the minus strand of NC_138376.1, from coordinate 22,735,577 downwards.
TGATCTCAGGGTCCTGGGATCGAGTCCCGCATCGGGCTCCCTGCTCCTTGGGAGCCTGCTTCTCCCTCTGCCTCTCTCTCTGTCTCTCTGTCTCTCATGAATGAATAAATAAAATCTTTAAAAAAAAAACTGACTGATATATAATCCTTGATACATCTGCATAGTTCTTTTGTGCTCCCCACATCTTTTCCACATTATTTCCTTTGATCTTCACAAAGCCCTATGACTTAAGGTGGCCAGTTGATGATACTTCTATATCGGAGACTAGCTGGATCCTTGTTTTGTCCCCATTATCAGTTGATATTAAATAAATTCCTATGCCACCTGAAGCCTGGTTCCATGGAGATGCCTGTGTGAGAAGCAGCTAGATAGCAAATTAGTCACTACAATTTGGAACACTCACAGTTATAGCTTCCTATATAAGGCTCTTACCTGCGATTACTTCGTCCATAGCATCTTAGTAAGCTTGGAATGTCTTTCCAGGCCTCTCCTTGTACATAAACTTAATCTGCTCTGGTGGGTGACTGCCATTTCTTTGAGGTGACCACAGGTCTGTTAAATTAGATACAGTGTATGCCACATAGCATATATTTTAAGTCATACTTTATCAAACAAAATCTTCAAATTTGGTGAAAATCCATTGTGTTAGTCTTCTATCGCTGTGTAACAAACCACCCCAAAAGTGAATAGCTTCAAACAACAATAAACAATTCACACACACACATATACACATAATAATTTGTTATTACTGAAGTTTTAAAAAATAATTTGCACATCAAGAACCTCCCTCTTTGCCTTGCCACCCAAACTAGACCTCTTCTGGTGTTCCTTCTCTCAGAAAGTTGCCTGTCACTGTCCACCTGGACAAGCCCAGTTTCTTAGAGTCCACCTTGGTACCTCTTCCTCTCTTTTATACCCATATTCAACCCAGCACCAGGTCCTATGGATTTTACTTACTAAATATTTCTCAAATCTGACAGTGTCCCCCAGATTTATCCCATCTCCTCCATCAGCCCTTCTAATTCACATGTCTTGCTGAGAATGATCCAGCCCCCCCTGACCTTCACCTTGGGCCACGACAATCAATCCCCCACATTGCAGACAAAAGATCAAAATGAACCTCTGATCATGTTATCCCCTGACTAAAACTCTTCAGTGATTCCCTTTGTTCTCCTAGGATGAAGTTAAAATTCCCCACCATGATCTAGAGTCCCTGCCAGCCCCAGCAGTCAAGTCTGCTATTGGGATCCCCCCCACTATTTTCCTCTCTGCCCCATCAACTCTGACCACTTCTGCTCACCTACTATATCCCCAGCACCTAGTATGGGGCCTGGCACATAGAAGGTGCGTGATAAATGTTTATTGATTGAATAAAGTGGGGCTCCATCCCAGGACCCTGGGATCATGACCTGAGCTGAAGGCAGATGCTTAACCGACTTATAAACCATGCAAGGGTAGGGTTCAGTTCTCTAAGATAGAAATACTGATGGGTCTTAAAAACATAGCATTGAATGAAAAAATAAGAAGTAAAAAAACTTATAACATGATATTGTTTTAATACTGTTTATTTAAGAGTACATGCACACAAAATAGCAATACAGTTTACAAAAACACATTCAAGCAAGAGGAGAGACGAAGAGCACATTAGAATGACTGCCCAAGGGAGAGAGAAATAGAATTAGGAGTGGAAGAAAATGGAATAAATAAATAAACAAAAGAGGGGCTTTGCACAAACACATGAGAGCGAGGCACCATGAGTTTCCATGGGGAGGAATGAGAGAGAACCACTGGTATAGAATGACTAAGAGAAGGCACCCTGACTGAGCCCTGAGGAGCATCCATGTGTAAGATGAGCAGGGGAAGAGTTGCCGCCATAGGAACTGAGCTAACAGGAAGAAGCCGAGGGAGCAAGGTGTCCGAGAGGCCAATGGAAGGAGCGTGTAAGGAGGTCACGGCCAACAGTAGGATGTGAGCCCTGCAACAGATCACTCCCAATCCCTTGGCTGAGGCTTTTTAGTATTAACTTTGGGGGGGGGGCGGTTTGGAGCCCAATGCAGGGCTTGAACTCACTACCCCAAGATCAAGACCTGAGCTGAGATCAAGAGTCAGATGCTTCACTGACTGAGCAACCCAGGCGCCCCTTAAGTATTAAGTTTTATATTTAGATCATCTTAATGTTGAATAGTTAATACATTCCTACAGTTCAAAATTTAAAAGATCTGAAAGTACCTACAAGTGAAGCTTCCCTCCAACCCAAGTCCCAGGCCATCCTGTTCCCTTCCCCAGCAGCAATGCTGCCAATCGGTTATTTATATCTTTCTGATATTCTTTCTATCCTTCTATACATATGGAAGCAAAATCATAACATACGCACACACGCATTTTTTTTGTTTTTCTTGTTTTGTTTTGGGTTGGGTTTTTTGTTTGTTTGTTTTTTAAGATTTTATTAATTTGAGAGGGAGAGTGAGCGACAGAGAGCACGAGCAGGGAAAGGAGGGAGAAGTAGACTCCCCGCTGAGCAGGGAGCCCGATGCGGGACTCAATCCCAGAACTCTGGGATCATGACCTGAGCCGAAGGCAGACGCTTAACGACTGAGCCACCCAGGTGCCCCCATTTTTTTGTTTTTTTAAACAAAAAGAATCATGCTGTGTGTGTGTGTGTGTGTGTGTACTATTCAGTTTCCCACTTTTTTCACTTATTAGTGTTTGTTATCAGTATATCAAGAGCTTGCATAGTTTTTACAGTTGCACAGTTTCCATGGTATGGAAATACCATAATTTAAAAAAACTGGCCCCCTACTCATGGCCATTTGTTATTTCTAAACTCTTGCGCAAACCACCTGGCACAGGAGTCATGTTGCACGTGAGTGAGTATGTTTGTAGGGAAGATTCATAGAAGGGGCCTTGCTGAGTAAAAGGAAATTTGTGATTTTGATTGCCTCCATTAGAAATTGAACCACTTTATACTCATATCACAAATGTAGGAGGGTCTTCTTAGTATAGATTTTGATAGAGAGATTTGTTCCCATAAATGAACTGACAAAATCAAGAAGTTGAGGAAGCCAAGATATAGTTAGAGGCACTGTAATTAAAAAACAAAAAGACAAGAAAGAAAGAAAGAAAGAAAGAAAGAAAGAAAGAAAGAAAGAAAGAAAGAAAGAAAGAAAGAAAGAAAGAAAGAAAGAAAAGAAAGAAAGAAAAAGGAAAGAAAGAAAGAAAGAAAGAAAGAAAGAAAGAAAGAAAGAAAGAAAGAAAGAAAGAAAGAAAAGAAAGAAAGAAAGGGGAAGGAAGAAGACACCTTCTCTTTTGTGTTCAGAAGAGTTTTTGAAGCTCTTCACCACTTTCTCTTTAAGAGAGATTTTGCTTACTGCAGCCTACGGATTACTCACCACTGAAGCCTGTCCTCTCTGTCACCTTGTTTGGGCAAGTGGTCCCTGCATTCAAACACTAATTCTATTAGGAATGCTGAGAAGAAAAAAATCCTGGCTATATTAGAAAAGCATAGTGTAAAGTAAAATAGAGGCATAAATAAAATTTAAATAATTTTTTAAAGGACAGGAGACATAGCAAACAATTACAATATATGGATTTTATTTGGATCCTGATTTTCCAAGAAACTGTCTATGTGTGTGCATAAAACAATCAGCACAATCAAAGAAAAGTAATCTTCAACCCTGACTGGCTATTTACTGATATCGCGAAGGAATCAATGTTGATATTTTGAAGAGCGATAATGATATCGTGGTTATATTTTTTTCAAAAGAGAGCTGTGACTCTTGGAGATCAGAGTAAAATATTAATGAGGGAAATGACATAACGTGAGACTGCCTCGGGGCAGACGGGGCTGGCAGTGGCTGAATCAAGACTGGTCATTCATTTATGTGCTACAGGCAGGCAGAGTGGATACAGTGGAGTCTATTTTAACATTGCCTCTCCTTTTTATTTTTTAAGATTTATTTATTTATTTTAGAGCGAGAGCATGAGCAGGAGGGGCAGAGGGAGAGGGAGAGAGAATCTCAAACAGGTTCTACGCTGAGTGGGGAGCCCAATGCAGGGCTCTATCTCAGGACCCTGAGATCACAACTTGAGCCAAAACCAGGAGTCAGATGCCTAATGGACTGCGCCACCCAAGCGCCCCACATTGCCTCTCTTTTTAAATATGTTTGAAACTTTCCATAATAAAAAGGGTATTTTAATTTAAGATTTTAACTGTTCTACAAACTTATATTTGCTACTGAGAATAATGGCTTTGATGGGATGCTTGAATTTCTCCATCAGATAGATTAGTAAAAGAAGGTTTGGAGATACTTTTTTCATAAAATGATTTTGGCAAGAGCAGATGGGCAAGTTCTTATCTGTTCCACAAATGGAAGCATTGCTCTTGTAAAGAATGGAGCAATGGGGAGCAGTGGGGCCACAGGATGGCTTCCCCTGAGTCTGCGTGGGGGAGCTGTGAAGACCTCACAGAGGAGGTCACAGCAAAGCTGGACAGGAAGGCTGAATGGAGTTTACAGGCCAAAAAGCAGGGAGGAAACACTCCAGGCAGAGGGCACCACTGTATGCGAGAGCTTGGAGGTGTGCGAGAGACCACGGCAGGCATTAAGTAGAAGGGAAGAAGAGGTGAACTGTAAAAGACTATATTATGCAAATTTATCAGTCAGAATGTTGGTGGCTGCAAGTGAAAAATGTTCGGGTTTAAAAGGCTTCCAGACAAAAAGTTCTGGGTTAATTTGGTGGCTTGATGATATCATCAGGGACCCAGCTTCTTTCCATCCCTCTGTTCCCCCATCGTCAGTGTGCTGGAATTCATTCTAATGGACTGTGGTCAGCTGCTGAAGCAGTAGATACCACATCTTCAACAACCATGTTCAGAGGCAGAAAGGTTTTCCCAGAAGTGCCCCAGCCAACTTTCCCTCACTGCTCACTGGGCCCAGAGCCCTACTGCTACATCAGTCATGGCAAGAGCGATGGAGGACACATTAGACTGATCATAGTAATACATGTATCTCTTTGGACCTTGAAGGGACCTCCTTCCCTGAATTTACGAGAAGGCAGCACTGAAACAATAAATACAATTTGCAAAAGCTTCACCAGGAAGGAAGTAGGGATAACTGTTTTGTGAGCACCCAAAGTGTCCTCTACAAAAAACTTTCGTGAGATTAGACAGGCTTTCTTTTTTTTTTCTTTTTTTTTTTTAAAGATTTTATTTATTTATTTGACAGAGAGAGACACAGCGAGAGAGGGAACACAAGCAGGGGGAATGGGAGAGGGAGAAGCAGGCTTCCCGCGGAGCAGGGAGCCCGACGCGGGGCTCGATCCCAGGACCCTGGGATCACGACCTGAGCCGAAGGCAGACGCCCAACGACTGAGCCACCCAGGCGCCCCTAGACAGGCTTTCTTAAACTGATTTGCCTGCCATGCCAAGAGGTTTGGATCTAATCCAACAGGTTCTGGAAAGCCTTTCTAAAACGGAGCCTGGGCATGATCAGATTTGCATAATGCTATAAAGAGTGATATGAAGGGGAAGTGAGATTAAGAGGCCGGGGTGCCAACACTACATCTGTCTTTTATTTGCTTCTAATTCTAAATCATTTACATATCAGGAAACCAAAGCTGACAGGCGGATAGATAACCTATGATGCCTCCTGGATTGCAGGCAGCAAAAACCGTCCTTCTTGGAGATCCTCCCCATGAACTTCATTGCTCTTCACCCTTGGGTGGAGCTAACTAACCTAAGTACAAACAGCAGACTTCGTGCCTGGCTAGGATCCACTGCTGTGGGGGCTGGGGGGAGCGGTCCTAAAGGCCCAGCGGTCAGGGTGGGAGGGGGCTGACAGTGTTTTAAATCAAAGAAGGCTGACATAAGTGCTAAATTCTGCTGCTTTGCTCCTGGAACAGACCACCATGTCCCACTCAAGGCACCAAAAGTGACAATCTGAGACTTGTAATTGCCTAATTTTAGGCATCATGCCATAAACTATACTCCCATCTATGATACATTCACCTGGGGGGAGTGCCCAAGAGTCATCCCATGCATCGCTCAAGAACTTCACAATGACCTGTCCCCTGACTTGAGGGCAACAGTGATACAGACAAAGTGATGCACCTCCTTCTGTGTCCTGCTAGTCAGCCACCCCTCCTGGCAGATCATCAGCTGAGGGTGAAGTTCACATCATGTCTCTGGAAAAGAGCGTTCCAACTCCTCCGCTGGAAGAGCTACCTGTCCGTTTGCCACTGCCCACAGCAGGGGCCAGGTTCAGAACATCAGTATAGCAACCTCCTGGAGTCATTCCTCCAATCTTTGCGGGGTGCCCCCCTTGAGTGAGGCGTGGCCCGTGTGCTCCATGAAAACCCTGCACTGAGCAGCGAGGGGTTGGAGGTACAAAGTGGAGAAGGAAACTTCTCTGCAGAGATCTATCCTCCCCATAATGGGATGGACCTTTTAAGTTATTGAACTTACTTTATAACATCATTTCCAAAACACTCTACTCATAGAATGAAATTATTCAAATTATGAAAGAATCTCTCACTTGATGAAATAATCACATGAACCCACTGAGTAGCATCTTCTCTTAATGTTATTATAGCGTGTGTTTCCTGATCAATAGACACTTAACAAAAGGAGGGATTGAAAGTTTCTGTATTTCAAGGGCACCTGGGTGGCTCAGTCATTAAGTGTCTGCCTTTGGCTCAGGTCATGATCCCAGGGTCCTGGGATCGAGCCCTGCATCGGGCTCTCTGCTCCACGGGAAGCCTGCTTCTCCCTCTCCCACTCCCCCTGCTTGTGTTCCTTCTCTCGCTGTGTCTCTCTCTGTCAAATAAATAAAATCTTTAAAAAAAAAAGTTTCTGTATTTCAAGCCACAGAACGAGAAAGTAAGAAAATTAAAAAAAAAAAAAAAAGGAAATCTGAAATTATAATGGTGTAAAAAAAATCTGGATTTTCTTAGACAGGAAGCTAAAATTCCAGGCTGGTTTTCAACCCAGGATGACCATCAAACTGAGCTCCGTTTCTGTGGGCTTCACAGCTGGGGGCAGATGTGCAGCAAGGGAGACTCAGGACAGGATGGCAAGCAGGCAAGGGGGCTCAGTCTTACTATTTGTTCACTGGATGTTTTTCATAAGATCCTTTCCTTTTTGTAGAAAGTGAGGCAAGAACACATCCCGTTCACATGCCATTTGGTAGTTCAGGAGAGTTTTCACTCTCACGGAAAATCCCAAGGAAGGTTGGTACTCAAGGTTTTCAAGGCCAAAATCCAAACAGTATGGAGTCTCAGGGGTTTGTACCGATTGCTCTCTGCCATGCACCTGCTGCCCAGAACCTCAGTCTATCTCTGCATGGGGTTCCCTAGGCCAATGAAGAATGTGCCTCCAAGACCTCCCTCAGTTCCTCTGGTACCTCTTTCTTCAACCTTCCACTTCCCCCTCTGCACACCCTCCTTCCTTTCACCTTCTGCCAAATTTTCCCATCTCCCCATGTTTGTACTGGCCTGCCTCCCTCTTCTGCCAGGATGAACAAAACCCTGGCCTCCTCTTATGGTTTTGAAGTCACCATAGCCACCAGGCCATTCTCTTCACTATCAAGTGGTGCCACAGGGAATGGAGAGTTTGGGAACCATGGTGTGGAATGGCAGGAAGAAAGCTCTTAGAGAAGTACAGTTCATGTTTTTCTTTGGTTATCACTACATGTGGAAAAAAATCAGACAATTTTAGCACAGCAAGGATCAGCGTAGCCATGGGTTAAGGAGGGGTTTGCTCCACATGGTGAGGCAGGCTGTCAGCCTCTATTTGCCTGAGAGTTGGCAGGCTTCGTGTGCAAAACTCGCCCAAGCAGAAGCAGCAGGCAAGCACAATGAACTGGGCCCAATAACAAAGTCTTGAACATAAAAGTTCAAGTGGCCTTTTTTTGTCATTGTGTATTTTGTTTCGTTTTGGTCTTGCAATAGGACTGTCAACTCCATGGGTGCAGAGACCACATGTATCTTGTTTGCCACATGGCTAGCATGAAAGAGGGCTTCAGGAAATATTTGTTGAATTAAAGAGTAAGTGGATGTGATTTGTCCCCACCTCTAGTCCTCCCAGGCAAACAGGAGACTGAATGTCAACATGAATCTGGTTCTGGAAGCTCTGCAAGACCTTGAAGCACACGGCCATTGCTTCGGCAGCCCTCTGATGAAGCGGAACATGAAGGAGAGGGACACTTCCCCTCTGGGCACAGACACGCCCCACTGTGGGTTCGGTGACTTCAGTGCTTCAGTTCACTGGGCGTGATACTCAGCAGGGGCTAGGCACAGAATGGCAGTACAGCTGGATGGCTGGGTTTATGAGCACCTGTGAGACTTCCCGCAGACCCCAGAAATACTTGGGCAGAGACGGGGACCTTTCAGGGCTTGGGAAGAGACACTGGAATCTGGCTTATTACCCTAAGGTAGCCCCATTTGCACGTCTGTGCAGGCTAGTGAGAACCTGGGAAACTCGGGTTACATTTTTGAAACTCAGCCTTGAAATACTACTTGCACCATCTCTGGGATGAGCACCCTGACCTGCTGGGGATGGTGGCAGTTGCAGTGGAGTCCTGCTACACGTGGCCTCGGGGAAGGTGGCCTGGAAGTTCAAACAGGAGAATGTGAATGCAGTGCCACTCGAGCTCCCAGGGATAATTCTTCTGTGATGTCCTGGAATGTAGGAGGCAAGTGGGTGGGCTTGGTATCTGGAAAGCAAACAGTGGCTCTTACTCAAGATAATGAGCTTCTAGTAGAGCATGTGACTCTTGATCTCAGGGTTGCGAGTTCAAGCCCCACACTGGGCGTGGAGCCTACTTGGAAAAAAAAAGAAGAAAGAAAGAAAGAAAGAAAGGAAGAAAGAAAGAAAGGAAGAAAGAAAGAAAGAAAGAAAGAAAGAAAGGAAGGAAGAAAGAAAGAAAGAAAGAAAGAAAGAAAGAAAGAAAGAAAGAAAGAAAGACAATGAGCTTCTTAAAAGTTTGAACCTCTTCCTAAATGAAAGAGGGGACTAACAACAGAAGGGGCCAGAGTCCCTAGGTGAAAGAGCAACTTCTGAACCATAGTCGAGTAGGAAGGGGAGGCAATTCAGCCTCCTGAGGAGAACTAAGGTA
>NC_138376.1:22639924-22725967 GCF_054177405.1 Leptonychotes weddellii | reverse complement strand
CACGTCGTTGCAAATGGCAAGATCTCGTTCCTTTTGATGGCTGCATAATATTCCATTGTATATATATATACCACATCTTCTTTATCCATTCATCTGTCGATGGACATCTTGGCTCTTTCCACAGTTTGGCTATTGTGGACATTGCTGCTATAAACATCGGGGTGCACGTACCCCTTCGGATCCCTACTTTTGTATCTTTGGGGTAAATACCCAGTAGTGCAATACGCATGCTCTCTTTAAATAAATAAATGAAATCTTTTAAAAATTTTAAAAATGAAAGAGAATATATAATAATATTTTATAAGATTATATATATACATAATATAATATGCCTTTTGTGTAAGAAAGGAGGAAATTGGGGTGTTTGACTGAGTCAGTGAGAAGAGCATGGGACTTCTGATCTTGGGGTCATGAGTTCAAGCCCCACATTGGGCATAGAGCTTACTTAAAAAAATAATAATAAAAATAAAAAGTAAAAAAAGAAAGGAGGAAATAAAGTATTTATATATTTGCATAAAGAAACTTTGGAAGGATAAATAAGACACTATTATAATAAAAATGATTACTTACATGGGCAAAGCCAGGGAGAACAAACAAGACAGGGATGGGGTGGGACTGATATTTCTCATGTACCTGTTGATATAATTTTCATTTTGAACTACGAATATAATATCTACTAAAAAGACTTCCTACAGGGTGCCTGGGTGGCTCAGTCAGTTAAGCATCTGCTTCCCACTCAGGTCGTTATCTCAGGGTCCTGGGATCAAGCCCTGGGTCAGGCTCCCTGCTCAGTGGGGAGTCTGCTTCTCCCTCTGCCCCTCCCCTCCACTCATGCTCTCTCTCTTTTTCTCAAATAAATAATATCTTTTAAAAAAATAACAATAGATAAATAAAAATTTTAAAAAGACCTTAAAACTAACACAATGTTAGGTCAGTTATATCTCAATAAAATAAGTAATTTTAAAAATAAATTTTAAAACATTTTAAAGAATGTTTTCTTCAAAAGATTGTTAAAAATCTAAACAAGAAGACTTCCAGTTTGGGTAGGCTAGAGTAATCTGTGGCAAACTAAAGTGGCCACAAAAAACAACTAGAGGGGTGCCTGGCTGGTTCAGTCAGTAGAGTGTGTGACTCCTGATCTCCAGGTCATGAGTTCAAGCCCCATGTTTGGTGTTGAGATTACTTAAAAAAAAAAAAAAAACTAGAAAAAACAGATGAAACAATGTTTCTAATCATCAGAGATTCTGAGGAAGCAACTCATACCATGGAACTAATTTAGTTAAAGTTCTAAAGGGAGGACTTAAGAAAGTGAGCTTATGATCTGAAGCTGCTTTTTTCCCAGAGGCATTTGCTGACCCTGGACTCAGGCAAAAGGCTAAGAATCTGACCTTGGCTCAGACAGAATGCCATGGAGTTAGGGTGACAAAACTGGAGACTTAAGAGGTCTCAAAACTACAGTATCCTTTCAAGACATTTACCGAATTTTGAAGGCACATAAGGCTGCAGGGAGAAACCTCTGAAATGAATGTTTTCCACAGTCTTTCAAAGTTTTGAATACTACAGATTAGAGTTAAGGACTCTCCAGGGGAAGGACTGCAGTGAACTCACCAGCTCTTAGCTCAAAGTCTTGAGAACTATACCCTAGGAACAAGAACAAATAAAAGGTGGGCTACAGCCATAAACACTAACTAAATAAACAACTGCAATTCAGCCTTAGCATAGCTAGGTCACCAACTGGATCAAGGTGCTCAGCTTCCACTCTGTCTGCCTAGCAGAAAAAAAGGTGAACACTCTGTAGTAGAAGACATCATCATCTGGCCTAGCCACAGTTTTTATAAACAATGTTTTAATATCAAATCAAAATCAGTAGACAAAAGACACTTCCATAAAAATGAAAGAGACACTTCCATGAAAATGAAAACCAAGAGAAAAACAGGCAATATAAATAGACACACAAGTGATCCCAATATTGCTTTAACAAGCAAGGGCTTTAAAAGAACTATGGTTAATAGGTTCACAGAAAGAGAGGAAAAGATGGAGAACCTATATTAAAATGGAAACTTTCACCACAAAACTGAAATCTATAAAATAATCAAATGGAAATTCTGGAATAAGAAATTACATCTGATATTAAGAACTCAAGAGATGGGATGGGTTAACAATGGGTTAAAAATAGCATAAAACATGCTTGGTGAACTGGAAGACAGACTAGTTTCCAAACAGAAATAGAGAAAAAAGAATGAAAAACCCAGGGAATATTTGTTAGGAGAAAAAGATGAGAATTTTTTAAAAATCTCAGAGCACCTGGGTGGCCCAGTTGGTTAAGCAACTGCCTTCAGCTCAGGTCATGATCCCAGGGTCCTGGGATCAGGTGCCACATTGGGCTCCCTGCTCAGCGGGGATCCTGCTTCTCCCTCTGACCCTCTCCCCTCTCATGCTGTTTCTCTCTCTCTCACTCTCTAATAAATAAATAAAATCTTAAAAAAAAAATACCTGGTTTTTATTTTTCTGAGGAAGCCTCTCTTCTGTTTCCATGGCCTTCTTTTTGTAAAAAATAAAATAAAAATTCCAAGCCTGGAGACATTTCAGGAAAAACCTGCCAAGGAAAATGCCTAGAATTCAATGGACAGAGGAGCCACAATGCAAAAAAAAAAAAAAAAGAAAGAAAAAAGAGAGAAGGCCATAAAATGTTCCAATGACTTGAGAATTATGTTGTTTATCAATTTTCGTTACAAAATGTACACCAAATGTCACATTCCTTATTTTTTCTCAATCAAATGGAATCTACTCTGTGCCCCAACCTGCCACACTGGGAAGAAACTCAACCCTAGTCATTAGTGGGGCTCCGTCTTCCCTCCACAAGGTTACAAAATATCAGGGGCTTATGCTGTGCCAGAAAAATTGAAAGCAAGGCCAGGCACTTAGTGGTAGCTGTCTTAGCTCAGGCTGCTATAATGAAATAGTACAGTCCGGATGACTTAGACAACAGACATTTCTCTCCCAGTTCTGAAGGCTGGGAGGTGCTAGCAGGTTCAGTGTCTGGTGAGCACTCTCTTCCAGGCTTTCACTTAACCTCGCATGGCAGGGGTGGGAGGACTCTGGTCTCTTCCTCTTCTTATAAGGGCATGAATTCTCTCACGGGGGCTCCAGCTTCATGACCTCACCCAAACCGAATTATCTCCCAAAGGCACCAATACCAAATACCAAGGCACTGGGGGTGAGGGCCTCAACATAGGGATTTTCAGGTGGCACACACATGCAGTCCACTGTGGCAGTCACCGTTTCGGTCGCTCCCTCTGCTTTCAGAGGCTTGCCAAGCCCTGCAGTCCTGGCCCTCCCCCGTGTCCATGTCACTGACAGCAGGGTCTCCCTGGGGGACCCTGGCCTAGGTGCTCCTACTGGGAGAAACTAGGCCCAGCCTCTCGAGGCATCCTCCAGCCTAGGAATGCTCTGGGCAAAATTAGGGGCCTGGGTGTCCACTATTCACAGGGAGAAAACCTCAAATCTCCAGACCCCAGAGAATCTCAGCCTCTGCTCAGCGCACACCCACAGCCCACTTCTGTCTCTGTCAGCCTAGGTGTTAGCACATAATCCAGATGCCAACGACACCCACCCACTCCATACCCAAAAAGAAGCTCAGAACTGAGAACAAAAGCTTCATAACTTGCTCAATGAGGAAAATGTGCATAGAGCAACAAGAACAAAATAAAAAATAATTCCACAATAAATTATCCTGCCACGAGCCTGGCAGCTTAGATAAATTCTAATGGAATGGAGAGCTAGTAAATACTGTAGCCACAATTTGGCAAAGTGAGTTAAGGAGATGAATTCTTTCAGAGCCAAGGAACTGCTCATCACGGGCGTGAAGGCTCTGGTCTAGGTAAAGATTCAACTTTTCCAGTGACCTATTGCTGAGAAATAACTATGCCAAACCTCGTGGCTTAAAACAACCACCGCTGCCTCATATCATGATTTTGTCTGTCAGTCTGGCAATTCTTCTTTTTTTTTTTTTAAGATTTTATTTATTTATTTGACAGAGAGAGAGACAGCGAGAGCAGGAACACAAGCAGGGGGAGTGGGAGAGGGAGAAGCAGGCTTCCCGCTGAGCAGGGAGCCCGATGCGGGGCTCGACCCCAGGACCCTGAGATCATGACCTGAGCCGAAGGCAGACGCTTAACCACTGAGCCACCCAGGCGCCCCTCTCTCTTTTTTTTTTAATGTAAGAGTTACAGTTCATTTATTTATTTTTAAGTAAGCCCTACACCCGACATGGGGTTTGAACTCATGACCCCATGATCAAGAGTCACATGCTCTACCAACTGGGCCCCTCTTCTGCTCTTGATGTTGACTGAAATCACTTGGCACCATCAGATGCAGATGGGCTTGGTCTAGAGTGCTCAAGACATTCCCTCACGTTTCTGTCTCCTTGGTGGGGACAGCTGGACTCCACCGGTAGTCGATGGGAGTGCTGCACACGGCTGTTGCAGCATGCGGTCTTGGGGAATGTGGACTCCTTGCATGGCAGGTCAGGGTTCCCAGAGCGTTCCAAGAGACAGGAAGTGGAAGTTGCCTACGTCTGGAGACTGGCTCAGCATCACTTTACTGATTTTTGTTGATCAAAAAGCCATAGAATCACCCAGATTCAAGGGAAAGCCCCCTCTTAATGGGACAAGGAGCAAAGGATTTGTGGCCATCTTTAATCTGCACTGCATAGAAGTAGCCCCCTCCCTCCGGGTGATTCCAGGTGAGCTGAGTCCTGCTTTAGCAACAGCACCTATGAAACTTGATGGCCCTGGAGAAGATACCAGGAAGACCTCAAACTTGATCAGCAGTGTCTGCCTAGCTGCTGTGAACAGCACACAGGCCTTACTGCTCGGTTTACAAATGCCGATGCTCACACTCAAGAGTCCAGCTGTATTTGATGAAGGAGACAGCAAACTGGGAGCTCTCAATAACACAAACGCATCTAGTTCATTTCAGTTTTTGCAGGAGCTGAAAAATGCATGCGATCAATTCAGGAAGCCATTAAAAGGGTGAGCAAAAAGAAAAGTCTTTCACCATTTAAATTCTGCTCCCCCACCCCTCCTCTTGAGGAGACAAGAGCAAAGATCCTATGAGGGGGGCACTGAGGACGGTGGGCACTGAGATGACAAAAGACCACTCCCACTTCTCTCACTCCATTCTGCAGACTCATTTCTAATACTTACATCTTTTTAAAAAATGATTTACATAAATATAATATACATAGAGAAAAGCACACAATCGTTAAGTGTACAGCACAATGAACTTTCACACACTGAGCACATCATGCAACCAGCGCCGAGATTAAGGAACAGAACATTCCCAGGATGCCAGGGGCCTCCCTCATGTCCCCTTTTAGTCACTACCCTCCCCAAAGGGTAACCACTCTCCTGACTTCTACAGCCTTGCCTGGACTTGAGCTTTATATAAATGGAACCTGACAATAGGGGCCCTTTTATGGCCAGCTTCTCTCACTCGATTTTCTGTCTGAAGATTCATCTGTGTTGTCAGAAGTTGCTGTGAAATGATTCACCTTCATCACTGAGAAGCATCCCACTGCATGAAGCTGCTACAGTTTTACTTCTTCTCATTCTCTTGTGGAAGGATAGTTGGGCTGTTTCCGGTTTAGGCTGCAGCATGTTCCCCAGTAGCCATATGTGTGTCGGGAGCACTTCTGCTCCGTCCGCCTCTCGCTGAGGCAAGGGCACCAGTCTGAGGCATTTGAGACCTGGCCCAGCCCGCAGCACCACACAGTGCTGCCCTCCCAAGGGCTGCAGCCTGCAGGGCTCAAGGAAGCAAGACAGGGGCCTCCCTCCTGTCCCACAATCCTTTCTGGCAGTTCTCCCACCTTCCCAGGGCTTAGCCCAAGGACCCCTTCCTCTAGGACCCACAAGTGTCCCCAGGCTCATCACATCACCTCGCCCCTCCAGTCCAGGGGCGCATGTTGCTCTTAGTGTCCCCTTCTCCTAAGTCCTGGGCTTTTCCGTGAACCCTTTCATTTCCCTCAAAGGTCCAGTATTTAAAACTCGGGAGCCACGGAAGGATCAGCAGGCCCTAGCTTTAGGTCCCTCCTTCCCCGCCCCCCCTCCGCCCCCCGCCCGTCTCTTACCTGCAACGTTGGCAGCACTATGCGGAACATGGTAGGTTTCCTGGGAGAGCCTGGCATTTTCTCAGCCTGCACCTGAGAATGACAAGCCCCGTGACCCTGAAATTCCCTCCGACTTACTTGACTGCTTCTAACAGTACAGCCCCCTAGTGTTTTGAACCCAGGCAGGGGGGCCTGTGGGGCTTTCCGAGGAGCCAGAGTACACCTGTATTTGTGCAGTTAAAGCTGGAAAGGTGGCCGCAGCCTCTCTGCCAGGCCTCACCCCACTCTCCGTGCCAGTCCCTCCCTCGGATGCGCGCCACCCCCCCAACCCCCCCCACCCCGCTCCTCGCCCGGGCAGTGTCTTCCCTGAGCAGCCCTTGCTCTGTGCGTTCCCAGCCCCGCCCGCGGTCTCTAGAGCACAGGGCAAGGGCAGAAAGGGGGGGCTGCTGGCAGCCGGGGCCCTGAGAGCAGTGGGGCCCGCCCACCCACCTCCCTCGCCTCTCTCCTCCCTCTGCCCGGGCCTCTGAAGCTTCGGGACGTCCTCCGGACCTCGGTGACCAGGTGCGGTGGACAAAGCAGCACTTGGGGAGTGAAGACACCGCCCCGGGCCTTCTCTCTCGGCGCCTGCCGCGTACCGAACCCCGTCGGAACTACTCCAGCCGAAGCTCGGCGGGACCTGAACCGTGGCGGAAGGTCAAGTCCAATCCGTGACCTAGGAAAATGGAGGCACGGTTCAACGTGTGTGGTAGAAAAACGAAATCAGGCGTGCACCCCCACGCACCCTCGGGGAGGCTCGGCGGAGACCCACCACCGCAAGATGTGCCGAGGGCTCCCCCTGGTGGGGCTTCCAGCCGCTGCTCACGCCACGGCAGTCCCAGCTCGGGGCCCCCGGGCCAAGCTGAACAATCTGCCATCTCAGGCAGGACTGGAAGACTTTCATTTGCTGCAGGGCCAAGTTATGACTCCTGGCATCCTCTGTCCTGAAATGACAGTTCCAGGAAGAACTGGCTTCTGGGACAAACTTGCACGGGTGCCCAGTCTGGCCAAGCAGGTAGCCCAGTGTGTCGTGCTCGGGAAGCTGGCCCTTGTCTGCTCTCCAGCCCCACTGGGCCTGAGCACAGACTGCTAGTGGCAAGGGGAGCCAGGGCCTCGGGGTGGGCAGAGGCTGCTCCTTACCGCCCCTGAATTCATAGCCAAGAGGGGACTCGAGCAGGAACCGGGTCTGTTTATATTGCAAACAAGGCTGATGAGATTCTATGTTTAGATCCCCTTCCGAGCCTCGGACAAAACTGGTGCAGCAGGAGAAGGGAAACAAACTGGGGCCATGCGTGACCCCTGCCTCCCTGTGGAAGCAACTGGAAATCCCCTGCTCACCCAGACCAGGGTAGATCTGGAATATTGGATGATTTACTCACTGGGCCCCAAGGACATGGCTACATAATGCCCCTGATGCATCCTGCTATCATATACACCCATGACATATGACACCTCTGGTTGTCCATCCAGGGACCGTCTCCAGCTTCCAGTGTTTGCTCTCATATACTCCCTGGTGCAGGATCCAGCCTGGCTTGAGACCCCTAATGAAATGTTGGCATGGAACCCCAAGCAGAAACCTTCTTCCTGTCCTAAAGCTGCCATCCCAGGGCTCCTTTCATGCATCCTCGAGTTGGGTGGGGACAGCATGCCCTCCCCCGTCCCCATCTCAGGTGACTACTATAGAGCCTCCTCCCTGATCCAGCCTAGAGAAAGTTAGCAGAATATGCTTGGAGGAACTTGTTAGAGTAGCCCCCTACCATGTAGCATGTACAATTAATGCTTGTACAAAAGACATGGACACGTGAGTGAAACAGAACAGATAGCCCAGAGGCTTCCAGTGCGGAACAATGATGTATAAAATATTGGAGAATATAAAAAATCCATGTTCAACAAGGGGAGAATATACCCACAGACATTCTCAGAAATGGAATATAAAAGCAAAAAATGAATAGGGCTGAAGCTGAGGCCTGTTGGGCTCTGAGTCTTGGAACAGTCAAGGGCAGCTAGGAATTCAAGGCCTGCCAAGTGATGAGAAAGAATTCAATTGTCTGCTTGAGGTGGGGGACCAGAGTCCACGTTCACTGATCAAAACTCCAGGAGCCACGTCTGGCCTCTCCCCACCATCTTCACGAAAATAGATAGATAGGGAGGTCCCTGGATACCCAGATGAGTCTGCACGTGGACCTAACACAGCCTCCTCTTGCCCTGAGTCATGCCCGGGGTCACACCAGGGCAGGAGCCCTGGCTGCCTATAAGACCTCCCTCTGGACAGGCCCCAGCGCCCCAGGGAGAGCAACCACTCAATCACTGGACAGGAGGATTGAGGAACAGAGAAGGGAGACAGAAAGAAAAAAACAGGAAATGAACCTGGAGGCTTAGTTCCGAACTACACAAAAACATACCGAGAAAGTCAGCCGGCAGCATCAACACTCTGGAGACAGATTCGCGCCAGATGAGGTGAAAAGAGCAACCAGAATGAGACTTCACAGTGTCCTCAAAGAGCCGACTGAACATATAATGTTCATTAAAAAAACAAGCAATTATGAAATAAAACCCAGCAGAAAGGTGCCATTATAAAACAACAGAAACAAAAATATCATTTGATACGAAAAAAAAATCCAAATATTTTCTAACCTCTGAAAAGAGGAGGATGTTCTAAGCTGACTGGAAAAGAAAAAAAAAGTCAACAAAAGAAAGGAGTAGACTGATAGATTTAACCATAAAAATGTAATGATTATATTAATAGGGAAAAAAAGGCAAGCAAATAAATTAGGGAAATACTGGCCATTTTGTAGTTTGCACAGGCTTTGAATCCAGACTTTCTGGGTATGACCTGGGGTACGATACTTGGTGTCTTCATGTTTCTGTGTCCTCCATAAACTAGATTAATCATTGCACCTGCCTCCTCATGGGTCAGGACTAACCGACTGACTACATGTGAAGCTCTTCGACCAGTAACTAGCACATAGAAAGCACTCAATAGCTGTTTTTATTTTTTATTGTACTGTGTGATAAATTCGGACACAAACAATTCAGAGCAGAGAAGCCATAACTAATTAAAAATCACAGTAAAAAATTCAACTTCACCAATAATGAAAAAAAATCAAAATAAAATTTAATTTTTACCTTTTTAGTTGGTAAAGATTGTTAAAATGACAATAGAGTATTCCTTCTGTAACCATTCTAAAATTCTCCTTGGATGAAAGCATTGTGATTAGGACTTTATTCAAAGTTTGGGGTTGGGGACATTAACATCTTTAGTAAACGTATGTTCTGGAAAGGCTTTATGCCACCGCACACCCATTAGGATGGCTACAATCATATATGATTGCATGTGTTTGGAAAGGCCCCTCAGGTGGTTCTAGCTAAAAGCTCTGATGTGAACCCGTGGGAGACGGTTGAATTTGGGAAGAGCCTTGGCTTCCGCGCATGCTCTTCCACCATCTTGCAGTTCAGCCTTAGACAAGGGTTTCCATTTCCTGGGTTTTGATTTCCTCCTTTTGCTATAAAATGAAAGAGCTGGACTAACGTGGGGTCCTCGTTCTGCGACAGGGCAACATGACCTCTCAAGAAAGAACACAGGCCTTGTGGTCAGGCCACGAGCAGTGATGTTCTCTCCAGTCATTCTTCCTCTCCCTCGGCTGTATATCTGTCCTTCCTACCCTGAAGTCTGTCCCCCTTCTGTCCCTGCCTGCCCTTTGGTGGTTATCTTAATCAAAACTTTCATCAGCTCTCATTGAGACAGTTTCAATAGCCTCCAATTATTTTTCCTGATACCAGTCTTGACTACTCCAGTCCACCCCTGCACTGCCTTTTGGTATGCATCTTTCTTTCTTGGTGGTTGAAATTTCTGGCTTACAACAAGGGCATATTTGCTCTGCTTTATACAAGCAGCTTATCAGATCACCAAGATCCTGGTAATGATCAGGGAGCAATTTATACTTTTGCAACATGGTTTCCATTATACTACTTTCTCCTTTCTTCAGCAAACCCTCAGTATCTTCCCTTATATAAGAAATGAGCGAGGGGTACCTGAGACTCTTGATCTCCTCCCAGGGTCGTGACCTCGAGCCCCACATTGAGTATAGAGATAACTAAAAATAAAATCTTAAAAAAAAAATGAGCCAGGATGTTATGATGAAAGGTTTGCCATTTTAATTTATTCCTCACAATCAACAAAGTTTTTAAAGGAATTTTGCTTTCCCTGGGAGCTCTGTCTCCACCCACACATCTGGGCATTGGGGGTTTCCTGGGGCCTCAGTCAAGAACCTCTCCTGGGTTCTCCATCTCCCTGTGGGACTAAAGACCAAAATTAGAAAGTGCCTTAAAGCCTAGAACTCTGCCTTATTTACTATTTATCCTCAACTCCTACACTATGCCTCATATTTTTATTGAGTGAAAGAATGAATCCATCCACCTAAGATAAATATTAGAAATAGTCCTTTAGGGGCGCCTGGGTGGCTCAGCCAGTTAAGTGCCTGCCTTCGGCTCAGGTCATGATTCCAGGGTCCTGGGATTGAGCCCCGCATCAGGCTCCCTGCTCCACGGGAAGCCTGCTTCTCCCTCTCCCACTCCCCCTGCTTGTGTTCCCTCTCTCACTGTGTCTCTCTCTGTCAAATAAATAAATAAAATCTTAAAAAAAAAAAAGAAAGAAATAGTCCTTTAAAATTCCCCAGGGTCAAACATGTATAGAATCACAAAGCCAGCGCTGAATGTCTTTATTTTTCTCAGTTCCCTCCCGCCTTGTGCCTCCTACTCCCACTTTCTCAGCCCCAAAGACCTGTGGTGAACTCTCAGGCACTCCTTACCTTGGACTCTAGATCCCACATGTGCCAAATCCAATCTGGATGTAACCAGAAGAGACAGGCTAATGTGCAGGGGCCAACTGTACTCATTTTCAGACAGCACAAGACAGTCAGCACTTCTCTTCACAAAATGGGATACGTATTTTAGTCCAATAATGCTAATATCAGCAATAATTCCTCACTGACCTCTTCTACTGTGGTATTCAATGGCTCACTGGCGAGCAGTCTATAGCCAAGGGAAGTACATGTTAAATGCAGATAAAGATAAGCCTGCTTCCAGTTCTTACTCCCAGGTGGCTTTCTAGACACAAGGCAGGGAAGGAAAATCTAGACTAAACAGGGCCAGGAGGCCCTTATCTGTCATTTTAAGGTTAAGAAAGGAATTTGTCTGTACCTTGATGGCAAGAAAAGCACATCAAAATATCAACTGACACTTAGAACGGACACGTGAAATATGCTTTCTTGTGGGCATTTTCAGCATTGATTACAGGTTTCCCTCCCTCCCAAAAATAGAGCATTCCTATGAAAACTTTTGGAAGCCAAAATGGCATAAAGTGAAGAAACAGCTAACATTAATTTATATGGAAAAAATTTTAACATCCAAAGACCCAAAAAATAACCTCTCTTAGGCTTTTCTGATACCTTAGGACACATCGTGCTAACGGAGACACAATAAATCCAGATAAAGCACAGATGCTCACAGACACAGTTCCATGGGGAGATGCTGAGAGGCTGAGTGTAATTCCCCGCGAAGGCGCTTGGTGGCGCCACTCCCGCGGCTCGTGGTGCCGGCCGTTTCCTTAAGGGCTCCCGGGAAATCAGTGCCGACTGCTACTTTCACTTTTCACTTTTTTTCCACAGAAGCAAAAACCCTCTTCAGATTCTTTCGGTCCGGGAAAGTAGGTACTAATGTAGGTCTTTTGTAAAAGTGAAATGGCATAGCTCAAACTCTCAAAAAGCAGGGGTACCTGTATCTAGCGATTGCTTTGTGGTGGTTGTTAGGAACGGCCGACTTCCTCTTTTTTTCCCTTTCTTAAACGCACTCATCTGGTGCCATCTGGTGGCCAAATAAATTGGAAACATGCAAGTACCTGGCTTGAGCAGGGCCTTTGTAGTTGGAGAACGTGTGAATGGGTCCTTTTAGAGTTATTCCCCTTCCTTTTTATTCCCCACCCCCATTTTCCCATGAGAATATATCAGTCGCCGCATTTGGAGTGCCGGGGCATTGAGCTTGATAGTATCTGGATCCCTACAGGGAAAGATAAGGAAGTTTGGTCTCCGAGGATGTGCAACTGATTATGACAAAAGGACAAAGGATGAAGGGATACATCCCTCACTCATGGCCACTCATAGTGTTCCCAGATGAGAGATGGAGAGTAGAATCCTTTGAGTGATTCCAGCTTCTCAATAAGAAACATGCCCTTTGAGTGGGAAGGGTGGGTATTGGTAAACAGGGATCAGAACACAACACCTAAGAGAAGAAGACAAGAGGAACTGTAGCTGCACTGAATGTGTTCAAACTTCCTATTAGGAAAGGATTACGTGTCAGAGTACACACCCCCCCCAAAAAATCACGTGGATACTCTTAGTATCACCAAGTCACCATCAATGATCTTTGAGGAATCATGAAAAGGCAGACAGGTGTTAGAAGGCCAGAGGTAACTTTGACTTCCAAAGATGGACAAAGGTGAATGTTGAAAATTACAAATCGGTGACCTTGACAATGACCATAGGCAAAAATCCACAAATGAGATACAAAAAGGTGTCTTGTGAGGCCTTAGGAGAAGTCATTGGGGCTTCAGGGGCTCATGGGGCTCAGCAAAGGCAGGTCATGCCAGATGTCCTCATTCATGTTGTCTTGTCGGGGGTAAGACTGACAGAGGCACTATAGTAGACCAAGGGTCTGCATGTGATTAAGGCATTTCATGACATCTCAAATTATATCCTTCTGGAACAAATGGAGAAATCTGGAATTGGTAACTATACAGTTGGGAGAACCTGGAACTGGTTAAATGACAGAATTCCAAGGTGCTGGGGGGTTCTCACTTCAGTCCTGCCCTGCTCAGTATTTATATCATGTCTCATGTGTTATATATGTTTAGCAAATATGAGGATGGCACAGAGTTTGAAGGATAGAAAATCCATTAGATTCCAAAATCTACCCAAAACCCATCTAGTCAACCAAACCGATTCTAACAGGAAGAAGCGGGTCTTTTCTTTTCTCCATCCCAGATCCCATTGTCTTGCTTTATGGGTTTTGCCCAAAGTTTCTCCTCTGTATACGGCTCAGCTAAAACTTGCCCTGCTTCCAACAAATCCTCACTGTGGGTGAAAGCATCTTATCCACCTTAACCCCAAGGATTCCTCCTTTCATCTCTCTAGCAATTGATCTTTGAAGTCACTGAGAAGAATGTTCCTCACTTCTTTGACTACCCCGAAAACAATCTAAATTCACCTGATCAATATGCCCTCAGGCTCAGTCTCAGAGTGGGCAAAATACCCCTCTGATTCCAGGCCAATCACTTTTCCTGGTCATCCTCTATCTTCTCCCCAGGCCTCACCTACTAACCATCCTGTCCCCTTCCAGTATCTTCAAGCACTCCCTCTCAGCCTCCTTCCTCTCCTTCCTGCTCTTAAGACAAACAAGAAGAAAAAATTTAGAGACCCTTTTTCCCTTCCCAATAAACTCTTCAAAAGACTTGTTTCCACCCCTCTGTCAGAGGTTGGGGTCTCTTGGAGCAGACACCCAGATGGAATTTGGGATACGAGATGTTGATTAGGAATCAACCTCTGTGAAGTAAAAGGGGAGGAAGCAGGCAGGGCAGGGCAGAGGGAGGCCTGCAGAGTCATTGACAGCTACGGCCAGCCCCCCAGAGCAAACCAAATTGGACTGAACCAGCCAGGCCTTTCCAACCCCAGCCTTGCTCAGTCACTATGTGGGGCTGCCCAGAAAAAGGAAGGACCCTGAAGGAGCTGACAGCTGGTGACTGTCACCCTACCTCTATGTCTACCACTCTCTCCTTGCTTCTCCTTCCTTTGTGGCACCTTGGAAATCCACCTTCTGTCTCCACTTCTATCCCATGCATCCCATCCCTGTGCCCCACTCCAAATCCAACAGGTACTTTGTGATTCTTCCCTTCCCAGAAACTCTGTTGCATTCATTGGTGCTGATTCATTCTCTCTCCCTCCTCTCAGAAGTCTCAACTCTCAATTTCCATGATAACTTCCTCTCCTACCTAGTCTTAGTGTCTCTGGCTGGCCTTCTCAGGGGTCTTGTCCTGTACTTACCACCGAAGTGCTGGGACCCCATCCTCCCCTTCTTCCATACCCTCCCAGGGTGACCTTGCCCACCGTCAGGGTTTTAATCCCCACTGACATGCCAGTGACTCCAAAATCTACTCTTCAGCCCACTCCCTCCCTCCTGAGCTTCCGATTCTCACATCTAATCGGTTGCTAGACATACAGATGCTAAAACTGTCAAGACAGGGAAGTTCTTTTCCTTTCCTGTCGTGTTCCCACCCCGAAGAAGGCTCTTCTTCTGGGGCAACAGTTGAGGGATCCTTTGCACCTGCTCCATCAAGTTCCTTTTCTAGGGAGCTACCCTTGCTCTGTCCTGTTTGGGCTTGTGTGTGAAAGTACTCTGAGCAACAGCAAAGACTCTACCTTATGGAAACCTGCATTACTGCCATATAAATAGCTGATGCTGGGTGCTGAAGCCGAAAGAATATTCATCACTTCTTCCCTGATCACACCCACTACTTACCTAACCAGGTGTGAACCTCTGACTCAGTGGGTCCCCAGGAAAGGGTTATTCAGCATTTCCTTATTACAGGTGATGAGAGGTGATAGTGATTTCTTTTGTAGCTTGTGTTTCTCCTGAAGAAGAGTTCTCTGACCAGGTAGTTTTCAGCCATGCCTTTTTTTTTTTTTTTCTTTTCCAGTCCTATATCTGTGTGGCAAAAGCCTGTATAGGAGGCATTTCTCGAGGAAAATGATCTCCACTGCATTTAAATGCACCATGTATCTTCTCTTCCCAAGTTGGAATTTCCAGTTGAATCCAATGAATACTTATCAAGCAAGTATAATGTGCCACGGGCAGGGCTAAGTACAAGACAATCCCTGTCTTAAGGAACCTAAATGGTAGTAAAGGGAATAAGTCTAATCAAGCACATGCCAGTTTGCTGATGATCCCAGAAGCCACAGAAACTAAGTGCTGTGGGGTTCCAGAGAAGGGAAATGTCTCCATCCAGGCTGGTTTCATAAAAGCATCTGAGACAGACCTTGAAGGGTAGATCAAATTTCAGGGAGTGGGCATATGACAGAAATAAGCAAGAAATAATGATGACACACAAGGAATAGAGAAAAAAAGAATGACAAATGACAAAAAGCTATCAGAAGAATATCTTCAGAGAACTGCAAAATAAACAAAGAATAGTAGTAAGAAAATTTTCTCAAAGCTATGGCCAAAAACTGAGACTATAGAAATAGCCTGGGAGACAGAGGCAAGGTCATGGAAGAAAGATTATTAGGACAATATTATTACAAGGAGGTGGGTAAGACAGGCAAGATCACTGGCCCATTAGCCCTTCATAGGCCCCAGATGAGACCCAACTCTTTGGATTTCCCTTTCTCACCTTCACAGGCAGGATGGGTGTTAATGGCTCCTAGACCCCACCTCTATCCGGCTCTCCAAGGAGGACAGTGCGCACCAAGAAAGACACTGCTGCTGCATTGGCCCAATTCTTGTACCTTGGTAAAATGCTGGCCCCAATGTTGCCTAAGTGGCTACCTCCCACCTACACCAGTCCATCCTTCCGCCTCATGGGCGCAAGGTGACTGTTCTGCCTGCAGGCTTCACATCCACATTTCAGGCAGAAAGGAAGAGGAAAGAGCATAAGGCATGTCGCAACAGGATCTATCTTTTCTTTTCTTTTTTTTTAAGATTTTATTTATTTATTTGACAGAGAGAGAGATAGGGAGAGCAGGAACACAAGCAGGGGGAGTGGGAGAGGGAGAAGCAGGCTTCCCGCGGAGCAGGGAGCCCGATGTGGGACTCGATCCCAGGACTCTGGGATCATGACCTGAGCCGAAGGCAGACGCTTAACGACTGAGCCACCCAGGTGCCCTATCTTTTCTTTTTTTAATCAGGAAAGCAATTGAATTGCTGAAAGCCACACCAAGCGGACTTCTGCTGATGACTCATTAGCCGTAGAGTCAGGTGGCCACCCCTAGATGCAAGGGAGTCCGGGGAAGTAAGTGTCTTAAGTAGTACATTGTCAACCAGACAAGATTGAGATTCCATTGAAGAGGATGATGGCGTTTGGGGCAGCAATCAGCTCTGCTGATATTGGAGAGACATAGCCATCCAGATAAATAGCCAAACCACAAGATGGAGGAGGCCGCTGAGAAAGGACATTCTGAGTAGATGAGGAGGAGGGGATATCTGAGTAATTCTCCACGGTAGATGCAGGCACCTGCATGGCTTGGTCTCCTGTCCCTGTGGGTGTGGGCATGAGGCTGACAGGGAGCGAGTGGATTGCTTCACTTGCCCCAGGTTGCTCAGATAGTTAATAGCAAAGCCGAAACGCACACCATTTCCCAACTTGGGAGCCTGAGTTCTTTTCACCACCCTATACATTTGCAAACCCTATACATTTGCAAACCAAGGATTCAAGGGACCCTTGGAGATCCACAGAAGGGCCTCTAAGGGCTCTAGTGAGTATCCAGATGGGTACACAGTGGGTAGGATTCAACTCCTTGGCCCTCTTCACCCAGAGAAGTTCCACCTCCATGTTTTTCTTATATAGTGAGCTTCTTTCTCTAGGAGATTTAATTTGATAAAAAGGCTAAACCATTATTTTAAAAACCATTCTGCTGTATAGCTGTTGTGTACGTTCCTTATTTGGTGAGCAGTTTGAGATAGATCTAATTATGGGGCACCTGGGTGGCATGTCGCAACAGGATCTATCTTTTCTTTTCTTTAAGATTTTATTTATTTATTTGACAGAGAGAGAGATAGGGAGAGCAGGAACACAGTTAAGTGTCCAACTCTTGATCTCAGCTCAGGTCTTGATCTCAGGCTCATGAGTTCAAGCCCCATGTCAGGCTCCAGGCTGGGCGTGGAGCCTACTTAAAAAAAAGGGGGGGGTAGATCTAATTATTTCATACATTCGTAGGTCCTCTGAGTTCAAAAGTGCACAAGGGGTTCCAGAAACAGTTCATACTTGTTTGGTGCCAGTATCAGAAGACAGCACTCTCTAAAATGGAATTAAAATGAAGGAGGAGGGGGTCAGACACCTGCAG
Source organism: Leptonychotes weddellii (assembly GCF_054177405.1). Lineage (NCBI taxonomy): Eukaryota > Metazoa > Chordata > Mammalia > Carnivora > Phocidae > Leptonychotes > Leptonychotes weddellii. Next base: position 22,708,714 of record NC_138376.1, on the reverse strand, counting down.
AGGCAATCTGGAGGGAGTCAGGATATCCCCAAGTGTCCCTCAATGGAGTACAATATGGGTTGTACCCCCTGTGAGCTTTGTAGAGGCCACTCTTAGGCAGCAGGCTTGAGCCCTGGAAATCTGAGCAAGGAAAAAGGGCCTGTGGTGACCACCAGGCTGAGAGCAAACAGGCCCATCAGGTGACCCACCTTGAAATAGCCAGAAGCCCTAGCTGACCAAGGGGCTACTTACACATGGGCACGGGTACCAAAAAAGGAAAATTCCATAGTTCCCAGACCTCCTCACTCCCCCATTAACTGTAGCCCCCACCACTGCCTCCTGGCAGGCAGGCTCTCCTTTGCTGCCCTGTCCGCTCCTCCCTTGCAGGGTATTCAGTAAACTTCTGTCTCCTGTGTCCTGCCCTGGGTGAATTCTGTCACCTCGCACTTAGCTGGCCTCCACCGGATCGGATGGGTAGCCCCGCAAGCTTGGCTCCATCTCTCCTGCAGCAGCACGCAGGGGGAGGGGGGCAGCTTAGCAGAAGGTGATGGTCTGAACTGGATAATGGAATGTGTCTGTCTTCAGCTTATTTTCAAGCTGACGTCCATACAGGAGCGCTAGCGGCAGCCCACCTATGGGGAGACTTTGTGTGCGGTTTTTAAAAGACTCCCCCTCAGGGCGAATTAAATAGACACAGGTAGCCCAGAGGCATACAAGCTGGGCAACAAGGGGCACCTTTTGTGCAAGTTAGAAAAAAAGGCCCCTTCCTTTGGGTAGGCTGTCTATGCCCTGCTGGGGCGTGAGGCCAAGGGAGCCAAGCAGAGGCCGAAATTCAGCCACTCTTACCACCTTTGTGAGCTCATAGGCAGGGCCCGAGTTACCCAATTCTCCCTGTGCCTCAGGTTATCTGTTGGGGTGCACAGCCCTGCATTCTACACATCAAAGCATTCTCAGCTCCAGACAACATCTGCCTTGGGAGGGAGGAGGAAGAGACATGGGGAAGCTTCTTTTCTCTTCCCCTTTTTTGTCCTGTGTGGACACAGGTCTGTGCACGTGTGAACACATGCATACACACTTGCTTGCACATGCACACACAAAGTCAGGGGCCTGCTGGGTAGAGCTTAAGCCACTGAAGGTTTCAGAAAGAAGAGTGATACCTAAAATTGAATAGTTGGTGTAATAAAGGTGGGGGTTATCTTACTATTCATAGTTCTTGGTTTCATATGCAAGTACATTTTAGAAACCCAACAAGTAAACCGTAAGTATGGAATTAAGGAATCACAGTAATGAAGTGCAAGGAAGCTGATGTTACTCACAAGAGTAAATAAAGTTGGAGGCATAGGGCCATGGTAAAGACCTTCATGTAGGATTCCTGGAGCTCCAAGCCCTCAGAGTGCATCACAGCCGTCTTGCAGAGACCCGATATCCATTCTCTATTCCTCCTACTGACAGAAGCCCAATTTTACTTTGTTTAGCAATGTCCCTCTGCTTTAGAAAAAATTTTTTTTCTCAGCTTCCCATGAAGGTAGAAGTGGGTGTGTGACACATTGGGATGTCCTTCTAAGTCACTAAATGGAACTTTTCTGGAGCTGACTCTACAGGCTTGGATCCCCTTGGCCCTTTACACCCCTGCTTCTGCTGCCTGAAGCGGCGGCACCGCAACCTGGCCTCCGGCGGGCATCTCAACAGCACTCCTTCATTTACTCAACAGACACAAGGAGGTTTCAGGGCTGGGGACTCCGCATGAAGGAAACAGACAAAAATCCCTTCCCTTGGTGAGAAGAGACAGATCATAAACTGCTAGATAGTATGTCAGAATGTGGTAAGGGGTAAGGAGGAAAACAGATGAAGAAATGAAGCAAGACCCAGCCAGCCGTAGAGACCATTGTTCAGGAGGCTGAGGGAGCCAGGTTCCCACTGCACTATCAGGAGCCCTGTTCTCACCTTGAGACTGATTTTTCTTTTTAGAGAGCGCGCACACACTTGCAAGGAAGGGGGGAGCGCAGAGAAAGAGAGAGAATCTTAAGCAGGCTCCACGCCCAGCGCAGAGCCCGACACAGGGATCGATTTCAAGACCCTGACATCATAACCTGAGCCAAAATCGAATCGGGCGCTTACCCAACTGAGCCACCCGGGTGCCCGAAGGTTGATTTTAAATGCAGAAAAATTAAACCCCTAAATTGTGTATGTCACTATTTTTCAGGTTTCTGTTACTGTTCTGATAATGATCCTAAAAGAAGACTGTCTCGGGCATGCTCAGTGACATTTCCTCAGCTCATATCTATATGAATAAGCTGTTAGCCCGATGATACAAAGAGCAAGACAAGTAATAGACTGTCAATAAGATAACTACTCCCATCTGTGAACATACACAAGACACTGCTGTAAAAATACAATGATTTTTCACAGGACTTTTCTGTAGATTGAAGATTGAAAGTTTCAGTGGTGGTCCAGAAGTTACTTAACCTTCCAGTGCTGCATTAAATACTAATCTTCATGTGAACCAAAGGTGGGAGGAGGATGTACTATGTTAAAAGAGGGCGTGAAGGGAGAGAAATGGGGAAAGGAGGCATGAGTCTTCAATAGCAGAGGTTGCAGACTCGCCATCTTCAGAGGCAAAGCAGGAAATGTAAATGCTAAAAGCATTCAGGGGTGAGAAAAAAAAACAAGACTCTCACTGTCTCTTTGTTCTCCCACTTTTGAGTAAAGATGTGGGTAGGCACAGAAATTTTTCTGCTAAAGGATAAAAAGCTGCTCAACCTAATGACATTAAAATGTCAAGTGCTAATTGACATTTTCCCTCAGTGTGAGGGAGGTCAGAGGACACCGAGTAGACTCTGGTGACTGACATGGGCAGCTACCACCCAGCTCCATCAATTGTTACCAGCATTCAATGTGGGCCTCATGCCAGATAGTCTCAATTTTTAAAAGTTAGAAATCTGGATTTTTTTTTAGGTGAAATATCCCAATTTTTAATGTTGGAAATGAATTCAATATTTTTGGTAAACATTCTGTTGGCAAATTATGTTTCTGCAATTATCAGGCAGTGGGCCGTGAGTTTACGGTATGCTGAATGGACGGGATAAAAAGCTGTTGCAGTGAAAAAGTGGGAGAAAAGCAAGGAGCTATCTGATAGTAGGTAAGGTGAGGAGATGGGAAAGAAGGGGGAAATGGAAGAAAAGACCAAAGATGGTGGGATGGAAAGATAAAAAAAAAAAAAAATAGGGGGCACCTGGGTGGCTCAGTCGTTAGGCGTCTTCCTTCGGCTCAGGTCATGATCCTGGGGTCCTGGAATCGAGCCCCGCATCGGGCTCCCTGCTCCGCGGGAAACCTGCTTCTCCCTCTCCCACTCCCCCTGCTTGTGTTCCCTCTCTCGCTGTGTCTCTCTCTGTCAAATACATAAAATCTTAAAGTAAAATAAAATAAAATAGGTAGAAAGGGAAAAAATGTTGAAGAATGTGATCAAGAAGAGATTGGGAGGAAGAAGGTACAAAAGGTGGGAGAAGAATGTGTGAAAGGGGAGGAGATTTGAAGAGGTAGGAAGCAGCGGGGCTGCTCTAGGCAGAGCGCAGGGGTTTGGAACCATCCCCCAGAGACACGGGATTTTGCTGGCACTACAGGGGGAACAAGAAAGAGCTCCACCCGGTAAAGGGGAAGCCCAGCTTTTCAGCCTCTGGCCATCGCTATCTTTTGAGAGTCACACTGAAAGAGGACTTCAACTACTTCCGTTTGGACTTCAGTCTCTACTTTCCAATTGATAATTTCTTCTTTCCAGCTTCTCTCTTAACTCAGGCAAAAGACCCCGTGGGCAGAGCGGGGGACTGACACTATCCCCTCCAGCAATAAGAGCTGCCCTGAGCCAGCAAGACCCTGAGGCAATGAGCCACCTGACCTCGGCTGCCTACCAACCTTTGTCCCACATTTTCCCCCTATAAACCTGGAGGCTTTTTCAGCACTTTGGAGATAATCTTTGAGATGTTAGTCAGTCCGTGTTGGCCTCACGGAAATGAATTCCTTTCTTGTTTCACCACCACTCGTGTCTCTGCCTTTGGATTTTGTCAGCGGCAAGTGGCTGAACCTGGTCTGTTTGGGACCCCCAAAGCCGGGTGCTCTTGTACCTAGGGGCCCCAGCTACAAAATGACCCAGACCCCCACTTTTCTACAGCTGTAGGAAGTCTAGAACCCTGACCCAGGAAGTGCCACCCGGGTCAGTCAGTATCCCCAATTGATACCCAAGGTCAGTATCACCTCTCGCTTCTTCCTCTCACTACTTCCTGTAGGCATCCAGCCTCTTCAGCCCCTCCCTCCCTTTACAAACTAACACTGGGGTAGGGGGCAACTCAGCTTCAGCAGAGGTTTGAACCATGGATAGGCCAGTCAAGAAGGGGAATTTCAGGGGAGCCTGCGTGGCTCAGTCGGTTAAGCATCTGAGTCTTGATTTTGGCTCAGGTCATGATCTCAGGGCCATGGGATCAAGTCCCGCATCGGGCTCCATGCTCAGTATGGAGTCTGCTTAAGATTCTCTCCCTCTCTCTCTGCCCCTCCCCACCACCCCTCATGTGTGCACTCTCTCTCTCAAAAAAAAAAAAAAAAAAAAAGAATTATAGCCCAGAGCAGGGACATGGTAGAATTCCATATCAAAGGTGACTGTTTCTAAAATGATTTCAGTCTCAGGGGACCCACTCTGGACATTTCTCATCTCTCTGCTCAAGGAAGACACCCTTTCTTTTCGTTGTGGTCAGCAACGGAACACCTCTTTGATCAGCCTCTCAGTTCAGATTCTGCCTTAATTTCATGTAATCAAAGGATACATTGCAGAGTTTTGTCTTACAAAAGAGCAATACTCCCCCAAATTAATGATACAATCATACCCTAAAGCAAAAACAAAGGAAGGATGGAAGGAAGGAAGGAAGGAAGGTGGGGGGGAGGGAAAGAGAGAAGGGAGGAGGGAGGGAAAGAAGGAAGGAGGGAGGGAAGGGAGGAAGGTACGAAGGAGAGAAGGAGGGAAGGAAGGAGTTACTGTCACCTTCCTCAAGGACAGAGAGTGGTTTCCTCCTCTGCCAGGCCATAACGTCCCATGGCTGTTATAGCGTGAATGGCACTCCAGCTCTCCTCAAGGCCTACACAGATAATTTCTTCTTCTTCTTTTTTTTTTTTAAAGACTTACTTATTTTGAGAGAGAGTGCAAGTTCCCGCGCGCGCAAGCATGAGCAAGAGGGGCAGCAGGAGAGGGAGAGAGAATCCCAAGCAGACTTTGTACTGAGCATGGAGCCCAATGTGGGGCTTGATCTCATGACGCCGAGATCCCAACCTGAGCTGAAACCAAGAGTCAGATGCTCAACCGACTGTTGCCACCCAGGTGCCCTCCTCTCTCTCTTTTTTTTTAAGATTTTATTTATTTATTTGACAGAGAGAGACACAGCGAGAGAGGGAACATAAGCAGGGGGAGAGGGAGAGGGAGAAGCAAGCTTCCTGCTGAGCAGGGAGCCCGATGCGGGGCTCGATCCCAGGACCCTGGGGTCATGACCTGAGCTGAAGGCAGACACTTAACTACTGAGCCACCCAGGCGCCCCTCTCTCTCTTTTTTTTAATGGATCTATTACTTAACTAGGTTCTTTCTAAGAAATTTAGAACACCAGTTTGTGAGGATAAACTCCATTTGTAAGAGAAAACACAGAGCAGAAATAGCCTCAAAGCTGAGGAACAGCTTTGATTTTTGGCAGAATTTGTGAGTCCACAGCTTCCTGATCAACCTGGCGCTGCTCTGTAATTTCACATTTCTCCTTCTCCGTGTTGAAGAACTCACCTTCCTTGTGTGTAGGTTTACATGGCTTCCTCTTCTTGAAGTAAGCATCAGTGAGATGTTTTGGTGGGGGTGGCAATGACAAATTTCTGGTGTGTTCTATGCAGAGGATTGAGGGCCAGGGGTCTGGTCACAAGTAACAAGCCACAGCTCAGCTGCTTTAGGAAAACCACCCCCTTGCTTCTGTGGCGCCCAGTGAGGATGATCAAAATGGTCCCAGGAGTGACACCAGCTCGCAGTTTTCTCACATGCTGACTGAAAGGTTTTTTGCGTGGCTCAACAGCTTTTGAGACACATCTTCAATAGGATGATACCTAGGCATTGTGCAAAGTTTAACCATTTGGGTACCACCGTTCTTGTGACCACCAACTGGTTTTGTGACAATAGCAAGAACCTTCTCCTTTTTCTTTTCAACCCTGGATTTAGCTGCTGACTATTTCCTCTTGTACAGCGCTCTTCTGGAATGCACACCCAGTGGGGAATATTGGTATTTTAGCCTGGAAGTTACTCTCATAACCTTGCCACCAGCATCGGCCTTCTTGGCTTCAGGTTTCTTCTTAGTATCCAGCTTCTCAGCTTTTTCACCCACCATCTTGCAAGATGGAAAAGAGCCATTTCCTATTTTTCTTACTCACCTGTGTAGCCTTGGAAAAAGGGCTTCCCTGAAGGTAACTTGGGTGTTTCCCTGTTCTTTGCCATCTGAAAGAGCTCAATACCTTCTTCACCTTACCTTGTTTGTAGAATACAGTCAGGATTTGTGTTTGCGTGTTTTGTTTCTCAGTTGAAAGGCTGAGGATGAAAGTTGAGGATGTTTGAATGTAGAATGGAAATGTTCAGAATCTGAAGGATGGAAGAAGAGGTGCATATTCTGCTGCAAAGAGGGGAGCTCTCTTCAGTCCTGGGCCCACAGTCTAGGTCATTTCCTCATGACCAAGTTGTTAAAAAATTGAAATCCGGGGTACCTGGGTGTCTCAGTCATTAGGCGTCTTCCTTCAGCTCAGGTCATGATCCCAGGGTCCTGGAATCGAGCCCCGCATCGGGCTCCCTGCTCCGCGGGAAGCCTGCTTCTCCCTCTCCCACTCCCCCTGCTTGTGTTCCCTCTCTCGCTGTGTCTCTCTCTGTCAAATAAATAAATAGAAGTCTTTAAAAAAACAAACAAACTGAAATCCTCCTTAAAATGCAAGTGACATCTTGTCTGTGCTTCTAAACAACAGCAACATGGGCCTCTTCCAGCCACCAGCATCTTCAGGCCCCACCATCGTACCCCCAAATCTGCCTCTCTCTCTCTGTGCTTTCTCTACTCCTGCCCCTTCATCTCCCACACACATTCCTCTTTCCCCTTCTTTTTCAACTATTCAAGCATCCAGCAGATATGTACTGAGTATCTGCCAAGGGCCAGACACCATGCTGGGAACAGAATAAAAGCTGGCCAGCATGGGGCCCTCCTGACCACAGAGCCTTGCAACCCAGCATGAGGGCCTCAGTGTAGAGGCAACCACAGTGCCCACATATGAGCTAAGGGGATCTGGGCAATGAGGTGGGATGAGGCTAGGGCTCAGATTGAAAAGGAAACCTAACTACAGGGTATTATGAACCTTTTATTATGGGGGCCACAGACTTAGGAGCACTGAACCTGGAATTTGATGTCATACAGACCGAAATCCTACTACTTATCAACCGTGTGACCTTAACTCTGAGCCTCTTTTCCTTACTGGCAGTAACAACCTCAGCCAAAGAACAGGTCAAGATTGATGCTTTACTCCATTTAGCAGAGTACCTGGCAGTTGGTTGTAGAAAATAGCGAGTGGGAACTGGCATGAATGATACAGAGATGCCCTGGATAGCATGTGAACACAGAGGAAGAGAGGTTCCAATTTCCATACCCCATTGCTCCCTTTTGCTGTCCATTTCTCTTCCCTCTGTCTCCAGTCTTCTCCAGTTAGAAAACTGACACTTCCTAACATAGAAACAAGAGCAGGAGGTATGTGGGGACAGGAAACGTGAGTCATTAACAACAACTGAGCTCCCTCCCGAGTGCTCCTGAGTAGCACCTTTGCCCTGCCCCCACAAAGCCACTTGGACCCCCAGCAGAGAGGCCTCTGCAGGACCTGCTCCAGCTTGAATCACTCTCTGGACAGATCTTCAGCCCACTCTTCCTAAAGCCCGAAAGGTCATCACTCCCTTGAGCTGCTGGAAAAACACTGTGCAGAAATCACAGAGAGTCCAGGAAAGAAAAACAGGCAACAAAATAGAACAAGTGCAGGGAGTTGAACAGATGTTTATTTTGATCCATGTCCAGTTTTGGCAAACCTAGAAAAGAATACAATGTCCAGGAAAAGGCAAGCTGAAGGGAGGGAGGGAAGGGAGCTAATAATAGCAAATTTGAGACTCTATATAAAAAAATAAATTTGATCCATTTATCATAGCATACAAAAGGATAACTTCTACATAGGATATATTTTTTAAATTGAAACTATAGCAAGGCTCAATCCGTTGAGCGTCCGACTCTTGGTTTCGGCTCAGGTCATGATCTCAGGGTTGTGAGATGGAGCCCTGCATCCGGCTCCCCTCTCCCTCTCCCTCTGCCCCTCCTCCCTGCTTGCACACACTCTCTCTCTCTCTCAAATAAATAAATAAATCTTTTTAAGAAATTGAAACTATAGGGGTGCCTGGGTGGCTCAGTCGTTAAGCGTCTGCCTTTGGCTCAGGTCATGATCCCGGGGTCCTGGGATCGAGCCCCCATCGGGCTCCCTGCTCCGCAGGAAGCCTGCTTCTCCCTTTCCCACGCCCCCTGCTTGTGTTTCCTCTCTCACTCTGTCTCTCTCTGTCCAATAAATAAAAAAATCTTTAAAAAAAATTGAAACTATAGAGTACCAAGGGAAGAAATGGCAGAATTTCTCTATAACTTGAGAGTAGAGAAGACTTTCATAACTACGGCTAAAAATCCAGCTTCAACTGAAGAGAAAGATTGATAAATTTAACTACATAAAAATTTTAAAAAAGGGCACCTGGGTGGCTCAGTCAGTTAAGCGTCTGCCTTCAGCTCAGGTCATGATCCCAGGGTCCTAGGATCAAGTCCCACATCAGGCTCTTTGCTCAGCATGGAGACTGCTTCTCCCTCTGCTCCCCCCACCCCCTGCTCATGTTCTCTCTCTCTGTGTCAAATAAATAAATGAAATCTTTTTTAAAAAATGTAAAAGCACACACAGTTTCTTAAGGAAAACATTACCATGAGCACAGTAAAATGACAAACATATCACAGACAAATGGCTAACATCCCTAATACATAAAGAACTTCTAAAATTAGAGGGAAAAGAACCAAGAACTTTAAGGGGATCAGAATAGGCCACCCCAAAATGTGCCACTTTGGCATGTGAATTATTTTGACCTGAAGGTAATCAACACCCAGCAGACTCAGGAAAAGCTTTTTACCTCTCCTTCAATTGCCTAAAAGAACTTAGATAGGGTTCTGAACCACAAACAGAGTTATTACCAAAGATAACTTCTTTTTTTCAAGGAATATCTACACCCAACGTGGGGCTCAAATCACAACCCCAAAATCAAGAGTCACATGCTCTACCAACTGAGCCAGCCAGGTATCCTGGTAACTTTTTACCTGAAAAATTTACCTGCTTGGCAGGACAAACATATGACTACCAAACATCTGTTCTTTTTATCTTCCTATGAATTGTCCCCCTCCCCTGTGAAGCCCTAAGCCCCTGTTCCATTCCTTAGCTTAGGCCAACATATAAGCCTCAGTTGCCTGACTATCTTGGAGTATCATATTTTTATTGGGCTCTCATATGTACAAAATTCGTTTTTCTTCTTTAATTTATGTCAATTTAATTATTAGGCCAGCCAAAGAGCCTAGAAAGAAGAAGGGAAATTTTTTCTGCCCCTACAAACTCAATTTGAAGAACGGAGACACCTGGGTGGCTCAGTCAGTTAAGCATCTGTCTGACTCTTGGTTTCAGCTTGGGTCACAATTTCATAGATCCTCCACACGGGGCTCCGTGCTCAGCAGTGAGTCCGCTGGAGATTCTCTCCCTCTGCCCCTTCCCCAACCCATGCACATGCATGTTTTCTCTCTCTCTCTCTCAAATAAATGGATAAGTCTTCAGAAAAAGAAAACTGGAAGAACAGGGCATCTGGCAGACTCAGTCGAAAGAGTATGCAACTCTTGATCTTGGGGTTATAAGTTTGAGCCCCATGTTGAGTGTAGAGATTACTTAAATAAATTTTTAAAAACAAAAAAATTTGGAAGAGACACGAACAAACAGTTCACACAAAGAAATGTAAAGGGCTCCATAACATATAAAAATATGTTCAACTTTGTTTCTAATAAGAAAAATACAAATCAAAACTATACTAAAGTAGTATTTTTTACCTATCAGATTGGCAAAAATCCAAAAATTTGTCAACACACTTTGTTGGCAAAGCTGAGGGGAAACAGGCATTCTAGTACACTGTTGGTGGGAATGCAGAAGGAGGCAACCCTTATGGAGGGGATTTGGTTGGCAATTCCAACTATATTTGAATATATATATATGTTTTTTTAATTACATATGCATTTCCTCTTTGTTTTGCAACAGCTTTGCTAACAAGGTGTTGACAAACTTTTGGATTTTTGCCAATCTGATAGGTGAAATATACTACTTTACTATATGCTTTTTAAATTACATATGCATTTCCTCTTTGATCCAGCAATACCACTTCTCAGAATCTATCCCAAAAAATTAAGGGCAAAAATATGGAAAAATGTTTACATAGACTATTTATTGCAGCCCTGTTTGTAATAGTAAAAGCATAGAAACAATCCAAATGTACAACAATAGAGAACTGGTTGAATTAAACATGAAGTACTATGGAGCATTAAAAAAAAAAAGGAATAAAAAAATGTCACTATGGGGCACCTGGGTGGCTCAGTCAGTTGGGTGTCTGCCTGAGATCAAGCCCTGCGTTGGGCTCTCTACTCAGTAGGGAGTCTGCTTCTCTCTCTCACTCTCCCTCTGTGCTTGCTCTCTCTCTCTCAAATAAATAAATAAAATCTTAAAAAAAAAAAGTCTCTATAGACTGTCATGGAGAGACCATTACCATATATTGCTAGAACTGTATGTAAATATCTCAATAAAATAATAATAATCATCTTTTAAATGAAAGGTGGGGAAAATCACATAGAATGCTACTATATATCCAAGAATAAATGAATATATATATATTTCTTTTTTTAACAATGGAAGAATAAGACAAAATCTTTAAAATGTCTGTGGGAGAAGGAGGAAATTGAGTAGAGGAGATAGGGATAGAAAATAGGTTCTGATACATTTTGTTTTGTAGATCTGACTTTGAAGCTATGTAAATATTTTAAATAATTACAAAAAAATTAACTTTAACTTAAAAAGCTCTCTCTAGGGGCACCTGGGTGGCTCAGTCGCTTAAGTGTCTGCATTTGGCTCACATCATGATCCTGGGGTCCTGGAATTGAGCCCCACATCAGGCTCCCTGCTCAGCGGGGAGTCTGCTTCTCCCCCCACCTCTGCCCCTCCCTCCCACCCCTGCTCATGCTCTCTCTCTATCTATCTCAAATAAATAAATAAAATCTTTAAAAAAAAAAAAAAGCTTTTCCTGGGGCGCCTGGATGGCTCAGCCATTAAGCCTCTGCCTTCAGCTCAGGTCATGGTCCCAGGGCCCTGGGATCGAGTCCTGCATCGGGATCCCTGCTCCACGGGAAGCCCGCTTTTCCCTCTCCCACTCCCCCTGCTTGTGTTCCTGCTCTAGCTATCTCTCTCTCTGTGTCAAATAAATAAATAAAATCTTTAAAAAAAAAACAGCTTTTCCTAAAAAGCAAAAGAAATAAAACAAAATATATCTGCACAGTGAGTTAGTGATATAATCACAAAGAGAACTATTTCAAACAAATTTAAACACTAAACACTAACTTCAGTGTATATACCTAGTGAGATATACCCTAAGGACAAAAAGAATTGAAAAGTGGTGGGCGCCTGGGTGGCTCAGATGGTTAAGCGTCTGCCTTCGGCTCAGGTCATGATCTCAGGGTCCTGGGATCGAGTCCCGCATCGGGCTTCCTGCTCCTTGGGAGCCTGCTTCTCCCTCTGCCTCTCTCTCTCTGTCTCTGTCTCTCATGAATAAATAAATAAAATCTTTAAAAAAAAAAAAGAATTGAAAAGTGGTTTTCATTTTTATGTTAATTGATTAATGATTAATCAATTAATGGTGATAATATGGAAAGATAACACAAATGTTGGTGTGTTTGGGAACTGAGATACTTGGTTAGGAGAAAGAGCAGATCTAAGATGAAGTCATGTAAAATAGTGGGAGTCTCTATTTGAATCGAAAGTGTTAGTATAAACAAAGAATTACTTTATGTGAAAACATATGTGCTCGTATTTCCTGTCCACCAGAAGGTCCTTGAAAACAAGGATCAACCTAATAGCAATGAACGTCCCTACCACCCGGACTGTGGTCTCTAGTTGCAATTTCCCATTGATGGAAACCTTAAAGAAATGTTTGGTTCTCAGCTTAGAGAAGGAAATATATAAGATGTTGTTGGATATCTCATCATAACAAAAAACTCAAGAAGCTATCAAAGTATCTTAGGACCATATCAAAGGGAGGTGAGACTCCCACTTGCCAAAGATGAAACAATTCAAGCATTCATAAGAATAATAATTGCAATGGGTTGCAATGAACTGAAATAGATCAAGTATATTTAAACCCATGACTTCGGGGCACCTGGGTGGCTCAGTCATTAAGTGTCTGCCTTCGGCTCAGGTCATGATTCCAGGGTCCTGGGATCGAGCCCCGCATCGGGCTCCCTGCTCCGCAGGAAGCCTGCTTCTCCCTCTCCCACTCCCCCTGCTTGTGTTCCCTTTTCCTCTGTGTCTCTCTGTCAAATAAATAAATAAAATCTTTAAAAAAAATAAAAATAAAAATAAACCCATGACTTCATAATGATTTTTTTAATTGGTCACATTTGGAGTGTTGTAGGCAGTCATCTCAATAATTTGAAAACTGGTCATAAAGAGAAATCAACATTTATCCTGCCTTTCCTATAGGAACCATACCTGATCACATGGTTGATGAGGGAATTTCTCTTACAGAAATAGTCCAGGTAGTAAATGAAGAACAGAATGGTAGAATTCCAATACCACCAATTTGCAACCACTAAGAAAAGCATGGATTAGTCAATACCTGATAACATAACCAAAAGAGAGACAAGCTGACATTATGCACCTTCTGTTGGAAGTTCACAACATTCTCTGGCGAATCCTGCAAAATAAGCCAAACACAGACTGAGGGAAATTCTATAGGACAAAAATAAAACAATCAAACAAACGACAACAATACAGTTTCTTCAACAAATACATTACAAAGGGTAAAACAGAATGGGTGAGAGAACTTACACATTAAAAGACACATAAAAATAACCAATATAATAATGTATGGCCTTTATTTCAATCCTGATCACAAAAACATAAACTCATTTTTTTTTTAATGAGACATTTGGGGGACTCTGAAAAAGAAAATCTGAGGCTCCTAAATTCCAGGATGTTTCCCCATGGGCCTGAGCCTAGGCATTGCTGCTGTTGTAAGTAAAGACCACTTCAGAGCCCAGAACTAGAGTTGGAACAGCTCCATCCAACTGGCTCTTTGCTGTCAGAGGAAGAGTCTACATAACAAGGCCACCTCTCTTCTTCCCTCTCAGCCCCCCACCTCCCCATCCTCCCATATAAAAACATTCAACAATTCAGCATGAGGCTCCAGGCAGGAGGTTCTCTTGAGGTGGTTCTCATTCAGGCTCTTGCCCATCTGGACCACAAGTTTTGGCAGCATTCAGGATGCCCCAAATGAAAAGGTTCTGATTGTGTGAAGTCAGCTGATATCCCTGATCACAACTGAGCCTGATTTAGAAAGGGAGGAGGTTAGGATACTCTCCCAATACCACTACCAGCAACCCCACGGACTGGAATAACTATAAACTATGTAACACAGGACTCCATCTTGAAACAGGTAAAAACCCTGTTCCTAGGGCCTGAATACTCTTAAGTCAGAAGACCTGGGAATTAGCCATTATCCCCATCTATGACTACACCTACCCCTGAGGTCCCTCACTGCTCTTAGCTCTTCAACCGTAGATATGAGATATGATTATTTCAGGAGACAGAAGAAGAACTTAAGATAAACAAAAGAACCCAAGGAAGGGCAAGAAATGAACAAGTTGGGAAGTGTTGCTAGACATGAAGCCAAGGGGGCTGAAGCTGCGAGGCAGATAATAATAATAATAATAATAATAATAATAATTTCACATTTATTGAGTTCCTACTACCTGCCAGGTGCTGGGCTAAGTCCTTTTCATGCACCATCCCATCCCATTTAATACCCTCAACAACCAAATAGGTAATGCCCTCAACCTCCTCTCAAAGGCAACTTCACTCCCTCTTCTCAGGAATACATCTCTTACCTGTTTCCTATTTTAAACACCTGGCAATTATACATAATAACTGAAGTTTCATACGATATGTAGCAGATTTCCCTACACCTGTGGGAGGTCTAAGGCCAAAGACCTCCACAATACAGTCAACAAAGCTTCTTCCATCTAATGTTTCTATCTAAAGAAATCTGTCATCTTTACAAAAGTCCAGAAGATGCCACACTTCTCCAGTCAGGGTTTTGTGTGTGATGTGACCCCTGACCAGCCATTGCTCCCCTCACAGTGTCTCATCAGGCCATCACTATTCTGGATCCTTTTCCAGGAAGTAGAGCAAGCAAATCATGAACCACATCTCTAAACATGTTGGACCTCTTACAATTTTACAATGACTGAGTGATGCTGAAGCTTGAGTGCATTTGTTTGTAAGAAGTCACAATGTAATTGGGGATTACAGAGCAACTGCACTGTTTCCATCATTTCCTAACAAGGGTCATGCCTTGAAAAGTCAATAATGGCCTAATGAAAATGACAGAAGAGGGAGAAGAACTGACACACGAGGCAGAGAAGCAAATGATGTCCTGGGAGATCTGTCTGACCCCAGTAAAGGAACAACATTTGAATTATATGCCCATGACTTTGGCCCCCCAAAAACACCAACAAATAATTAACAGTGGGGCTTAACTCTGTAGCTACAACTAATCATATCTAGAATTATTGCAGGGGAGCAATGAGGCGCTGATGGGGTGCATGGCTTCATTACTTGTTTGTTTCTTGATACTTGATACTTGATACTCAGGACACAGGGCGTCTGTAAATTTGACATTCAGGTTGCTTCAGTTGTCTGTGAAGATCCTACTGAGGCACAGCAAGAATGGTGCTCCCCAGCTGGGTCTGGTTGGGTGAGGAGAGCCGACCACCCAGCTTCAGGAAGCAGCTTTGTGTTTCTCAGCAGATAGTCCAGTAGGCGGAGACCTATGGGGGAAAAAAAATTTTTAACTTTATTTCTTTGTGAAAATTGCCTGGAAAGAAAGCCAGTGGTTAACGCTGGTAATCGAAGTAATGAAAATGTGAAGAGTTCCGAGAAAATAATGGTTTTTAGGAATTGTAAATTTGGGTAAAGACAGGCATTTTGATCTTGATGGCAGCTTAGCTTTATTAATCCTCAATAAATGCAGATATTTGAAAAGAGACTTGTGAAACAATTTCAGGAAATATTTTCAGGCAGCTCGAAAGTTTCTCACAGAGCAAGATACAAAACTTAAGTGAAAGTAGGAAGAGCGGTTAACTCGTGGTAAAGAGACTGTAAACAGGAAACTAGCAGCTTCTCAACATAAATGTATTTGAGAAAGGTCCAGAAAATCTGGATAAATATTTATGTATCATCTAATTTGGAGATACGCAAAGATCTCTGGTGCCTCTTATAAAGGTCAAAAGGGTCTGCTATCCTTTCTGCAAACATGGCCACTGCATGAATACACATCAATCCCCCTTTCATTGCAGTAGCCCTCAATCAGAACTTTCTACAAACGGGTTTTGGAGGTTAAAAAATTCTGAACTCCCTGGAATGAGATTGTCTTGGGGGGAGGAAGGTTGGTAAAACTGCCCCCACGCCAAGCATATTGGCCTCTCCCCAAAAGGAAAGGCTTCTGACTCACTTTCCAAGGGCTCATCCTCTCTCTACATAGATATTCTCTAGCACTGCATACACACCCTCTCCTCCCTTCCTCCTTGATTTATTATTCTACTCTTGTCTATCAAATCCAGATTTATCGTGTTTATGTCTTTTGACTACCAAAGTCCTTTTGGATATAAGCTTGGTGTACATGAATAATAAGTAACTACCAAGTATTATAGCTATTAATTATATTAACAGTTATGATATAAGCTCTAGTTATACTCTATATAATACTATACTATTTATGATAGATATAGATATATTACAGTAATAGTTATAGTATGAATGCTATAGTATACCATAACATTCCAGTTTATATACATTGTTTTGTATGCTTACAATGCGGAGAGATAGAATTTAAAGAAACAAGGCCCAGGAAACGTGGGCAGCTTGCTCAGATTCTCGTAGCTAGTATGTGGTAGATTCAGAGTTCAAACTCAAGTGGGAAGGAATATGTGTCAGGGCTTGTCCTATTAGTAAGCTGCCCCTAATTGTACACATCTCATTATATCACTCTCTTACCCATCATTAATTACACAGAGCATCAGCAGTTTTATAAAAGCTGCTTACCGAGCTGAAGTAAAGGAGGGTTAACCACACAATACACACACACACACACACACACACACACACACACACCCTTTATTCAGCTAGACTCCTTCATCCTCTCAACCAAACATGTCCATGCCTCCTGCACACCAACCCCAGCACTAGGTCCACAGGTCAGGCATGGTCCCTGTCCTCTTGGAGCCTCCTGCTAATTCGGAACCCCACTACATCCTATGCTTTTCCTTCATAGCACTCATCACCCTTTAATTGTTCAGTGTCTTTCACCCCATTGTCCTGTGACCTCCACGGGGGCAAGATGGCTGTTCCATTCACTGCTATATCCAGTGTCTTGTGTAGCACGGGGCACCTACGAGAAACTTAATATTTGTTGAAGGAATGGATGTGAATAGGCAGTGGGAGCAGGCTCTCTCAAAGGTTAGAGAAGGTATTTTACCAGCCAGTAGTTAGCTGATTATATTGTCTGTGCCACAGGGTGCTAATCTCTGCCTAACAGAAACCGGCAGCCTCTGAGTTCAAGCCTCTCTCCCTCTGCACACACCTTCCGGTGTCTGCCTTGACCGTGAGGTCTGCCCAGGCCCGCCCAGCCCGGGAGCTATACCAGTGGGTGGAGGCTTGCCCTGTCAAAAGGGCTAATTAATCCTAAGAATCACATCAGTGTCATAGCTCTGGCCGATCCAATCTAATCCAGGTGTCTCTTTGATCACAATCTCTAGCCCTAGGCTGAACCTCAAGAGAGTCTCAACACCTGGAACAAAGGACAACACCCCACTCTACCCCTCACTGTGGGGGGGTTACCTGGAGACGGCTGTCCTGCTGTGCCCTGGGGGCTAAGGTCACATGCAGGCAGGATCTCTTAGAGATGCGTATTCTGGCATCAGGCAGGCATAAGTGAGGTGGGTCCAAGGGCAGGGACCTGGAACTCAGAATGGGAGCCTTAAGCAGACATGGGTGGGAATGTGCAGGTGTCTATCCTTCTCCCCTTAGACTCAGGGAGCTTCTTTTGAGATGGAGGCAGCAAGCTAGGAGCAAAGGAGGAGTAATTCCTGCAGTTGCCTGTGGGCTGAAGATAAATCAGCTGTGTCTTGTGAATCAGATTATCTGGTTGCCTGCTACTCAATTCTTTGATTTCCTTTTCTTAACTCTAGACCTTTAGGGAAGTATTATTTAATTATTCTGAGGCTCTGCAGTGCTGATGTGGTTGCTCGCAAGCATAAAGGGACAGGGAAACTTGTGGGGACATGGTAGGGCTGGGAAGTCCCTTCCCCTGCCCATGGAGATGCTCCCTCCAACTGCACCCCCTAGGATGTTCCTCTTCTTTTATTATGGGAGGTGGCTCTTTCTTTGCAGCATCTAGACCAGCCGAGGAAGGCCCCTGACTCCAGTTCTCAAATGGAGATGACCCAAAAGCACCCGGAGTTGGCTCTGGAGATTTGTTCTCCTGATGCTTAGAGTTGTTTTGCTCTTCACAGACTCCTGTAGCCCTGGGTAATCTGGGGGACTTGATGGAGGAAGGTCATCACCAGGCAGGTAAAAGGATCCCAACTGTAGTCTCAGAGTCAGGAATGTGGTCTACAAATTGCCTCCCACCTCAAGACCTAGAGGCTCAAAGTTGCCTTTCCTTTCACAAATGAGATCTCCCCTCTTCTGTGTTGTGCAGAGCCCCCCACCCTCCATCCAGGGCACTTTTCTAGTTCCCACAAGAATTGGATCTCCTCTTCCATTGCTCTGAAAGAAAAGAACTCTGAATGACAAGTCACCACCCCTCCCCCCGGAAATCCCCATGATTAAAAACGTTGGTATTTTGTTTACATGTGAATAACCAATATTCTACAGCCTCTTTTCTCTCTCCCACGTGTATACACGTTCTCATTTTTCCAACTGATGTGTCTATCCTTCCTCAGCCTGCAGTTGAAGGTTTGTGACCAGTGGGGGCAGGTCCTGTCATCTCAGGCTCTCACTCAAGGCCTCAAAGTTAATGCTCTGTTAGGGCATTTGTGACCTCAGAGGAGAGTTCAGTTACAATGGTGTGCTGATAAACCAGTATGAGTGGTTAGGGGGGTAGAATCCCTGATTTGTAAAGGTTATCAGTTTCCATGATGTAAATACTCCCTCCCACCATGACCCTTTTCCAACTACAATGGTTTAACAACCAGCTTGTAACAGTCTAACAATTGCTCTCACCAGTTGGTCTGAGCTGGCTGAAGCACACCACTGTTCAAGGGGGATCTCCAGAGCATTCTTGGGCCTCCGGAAATGTCTCAACAAAACAAACAATAGATTCAGTGGAAGTGAAGGGAGGAAAGAACCCTCACGTGCCATTTTTGCTTGCTGGCTCTCTTGGCTCAGAGTACTGGAAAGGGTATGGACTTTAGGGGGTCAAAGCTCTGGGTTCAAATCCTTGTGTAACTTGGGCAAGCTTCAGCTTCCAACTCTGCAAAAGAGAATTGATAAAACCTACCTGTGGGATCACTTGAAGAATGAAATGAGATGCCTAAATAAAATGCCTAATATATAGCAAACTCTCCATAAATATTCTTTCTTTTGTGCCCACCCTTGTTTTGATTTTTCCTGTAGTTCACATAATTATTTTCCAAGGGGTCCAACAGGGGGAGCCCAAACTCAACACTGTCAGGGTGGGGGCTGATAATTCAGCCCAACTCTCTCACCTGTCTTGGCTTTAACTGGGGAAGCTTTGAGGAGCAAAGCTTTTTCTCTTCCAGGCTCTCCCTTGTCCTCATCCCAAAAGAGGTGAGTCCATCAAAATGTTTTAGAACCGGGGCTTACGCCACCTGGCTTCATTCTCCTCTGAGATGGCAAGCTATACCCCGAATCAGAAACCATGGTCCATGAAGGGATAACCACGTCAGGACCAGAGCAAGGTCAGGGGCCTTCACCAGAACTGTACTTCACACAGTGCAGAGCTCATAAAGCTTTCTGAACAGCCAAAATGCCTCCCACACCAAACCAGGTCCCATAATAAACGGTTACACCTAACACTCACAGGGATTTATGGTAAAATTGTGCAGCAGAAGGCTGTGGTCAGATATCTAGAAGAGCTTTCCAGCTATAAAACCACCAAAGAAGGAAGTGGAGTCTTTGTCTCTGTGGCTGGGAAGGGTGGAGAGAGGAGGGGAGTCAGAAGTGGAAGGAACAGGAGGCTCACTAGTTTGAGAAGTGTGGCTATTCACAAACAATGGAATTATCGGAATGATACAGAGGGGGCATCAAACGAAACTTTGAGGAAATCTGGTTTCTCGTGATAAAGAGCTTTTGGTAACCTGAGACAGTTTTGGAAACTTGGAAGCACAAAAATTCTTTATTAGAAATGAATGGGAAACCTTGGATTTGAATCATGAATGGCCATTTTCCAACTGACTGACCCGTGCAAGTTATTTAAACTCTCTAAGTCTCAGTCACTCATATATTCATTCACTCCACCTATATTTATTGAGCATCTTATATGTCAGGGGCTAAATGAATCCTGAGGAGACAAAGGTGAGCAAAACTAGGCACTGTCCTTTTTTTCATGGAGTTTACAATGTATTCATCTGTAAAAAGGCATACTAATGCTGGGACAACTAGATATCCACATGCAAAAGAAAGAAGTTGGATCCCCACCTCGTGCCATATATGAAAATTGAGTCAAAATAAATCAAAGACCTAAATGTAAGAGCTAAAACTATTAAACTCTTAGAAGAAAACATAGGCATAAATCCTTGTGACCTTGACTTAGGTAATGGCTCCATGGATATGACACCAAGTGCACAAGTAACAAAAGAAAAAATAGATAAATTGGACTTTATCAGAATTTAAACTTTTGTGTTTCGAAAGACACTAATCAAGAAAATGAAAAGATGACCCACAGAATGATATAAAATGCTTGTAAATCATATATCTGATAAGTGGCTTATATCTAGACTACATAAAGAACTCTTACAACTCTGGGATGCCTGGGCGGCTCAGTTGGTTAAGCGTCTGCCTTCAGCTCAGGTCATGATCCCAGGGTCCTAGGATCAAGTCTCACATCAGGCTCTTTGCTCAGCATGGAGACTGCTTCTCCCTCTGCCCTCCCCCCACCCTGCCCCCCGGCTCGTGTTCGCTCTCTCTCTCTGACAGACAAATAAATAAAATCCTTAAAAAAGTTAAAATAAAATAAAATCTTGGGGCACCTGGGTGGCTCAGTCGTTAAGCGTCTGCCTTTGGCTCAGGTCATGATCCCAAGGTCCTGGGATCGAGTCCCACATCGGGCTCCCTGCTCGGCAGGAAGCCTTCTTCTCCCTCTCCCACTCCCCCTGCTTGTGTTCCTGCTCTCACTATCTCTCTCTCTGTCAAATAAATAAATAAAATCTAAAATAAAATAAAATCTTTAAAAAAGAACTCTTACAACTCAAAATATGGGCAAAGGATCTGAATAAACATTTCTCCAAAGATACACAAATGGCCAAAAAGCACATAAAAAGTTGCTCAATATCATTAGTCATCAGGTAAATGCAAATATAAACCATACCACTTCATACCCACTAAAATGGCTAGAATTGAAAAGACAGACTGGGGAAACGGGAACCTTTATACACTGCTAGTGGGAATGTCAAACAGAGCAGTCAATTTAGAAATAATCTGGAAGTTCCTCAAAAGGTTAAACAGAGGTACCATAGGACCTAGGAGTTCCACTCCCGGGTATATACCCATGAAAAATGAAAACATATATCCACAGACATTCTTGTACGTGAGCGTTCATGCCAGCATTATTCATGACAGCCAAAATGTAGAAACGAAACGAAAGTTCATCAATTGACAAATGGTTATATAAACTGTGGTATATACATGCCCAGCATGGAATAGTATTTGGCAATAAAAAGAAACAAAGCACATGTGAAAGCAATTATGAGAAAGGAAAACAAAGCTGGAGGCATCACCATCTCGCATTTCGAGCTGTGCTACAAAGCTTAGTGGTCAAAATCGTACGGAACTGGCACAAAATAGACTCAGGTCAGGGAACGGAATAGAGAGACCAAAAATAAACCAGAAACGAATAAATATGGTCAATTAATCTACAACAGAAGAGGCAAGAATATGCAACGAGAAAAAACATACAATCTTCTTTTTGGGCAAGGGGCCAAGCTGCAGTCTTAGGACCAGCAGGCGCAGCCGCCTTAGCCGCTTGTGCCCAGCTTTCCCTCCACAGCGTCTTCCACGGCTCTCTTGGCAAAGAAATCCCAATCCGTTGCTTTCTCAGAAGGATGCCAGTCATCTGTGCACCACGAGGAGCCTTGTGACAGCCCTATCTCTCAGGGGAGGCGCCACGGGAGGGTTAGGGACGGTACCTGGTGGTGGAGGCCGACTGTGCCAGAATTCTTCCTCCGCCTCCGTCAGCAGCTGGGCAGCCTTCCCCAAATCCTTTTCATTCTTATATTCCTCACATTGGCTTCTTGTCAAACAAGCAAAGGACCAGTATTTGTCCCTGTGAATGCACCACGACTTTGGTGGCCCAGCATCCGCTCATAAAGCTGCAGCACTGGCTGCCAGCGGGTCAGCTAGGCAAAAGGCCATGATGGCCACTCACCTCCAGTGGCCACCAGGATCCCTAATATGGTCAATTTTATGTTAGGTATATTTTACTACAATTAAAGATAGTAACAAAGGCAGGGCGCCCGCATGGCTCAGTGGGTTAAGCATCCGACTCTTGATTTCAGCTCAGGTCATGATCTCAAGGTTGTGAGGTCGAGCCCCACACGGGGCTCCGCACTGGCTGGGGAGTCCACTTGGGATTCTCTCTCCCCCTCTCCCTCTGCCCTTCCCATCCCAATTGCATGCATGCATTCTCTCTCTCTCTCTCAAAAAAAAATAACAATAATAATGATAATAATAAAGGTACAGTAGTGGTTCTTATCTCATAGGGTTGTTGTGAGGATTAAATGAGATCAATATTGGGTGAAGGAATGGCTAAAGTGTGTAACATCATTTATGAACCAGGTTTGCAGAGTGAAGTTCGGGATGGTGGAGGGACACTTTAACTTTCTACTTTAATTCATGTATCTATTTTTCAGATTTTTTATAACTGGTATACTTTCAGAATTAAAAAAAAAAAGGAACGAGGGCTGCTTATATTCCGGCATTACTGATTTGTTCAAGACCTAGTATCCACAGAAAAGTGCATGAGGATTGGGATCAACATTCTATTCTTGGCCTATGTTTGACCTTCTCTGTTTATATCTCTGTGTGTAATTTTTTCCAGATTTCCTTAGCTTTGCCTGCTTTTCTTCCCCTCCACCCCCAACTTATTTAAGTCTCTTAGTCACAGTCCTTTTTTTTTTTTTTTAAGATTTTATTTATTTATTTGTCAGCAAAAGAGAGCACAAGCGGGGGAACGGCAGACAGAGAGAGAAGCAAGATCCCCACTGAACAATGAGCCCGATGCTGAACTCGATCCCAGGACCCTGGGATCATGACCAAGCTGAAGGCAGACACTTAACAGACTGAGCCACCCCAGTGTCCCTCTTGGTCACAGTCTTAAACCTCCCAGTCTGATCATTGGCTCCTGCCCTCATGCTGGAAGAGAAACCTCAGACCTCAGGTGGGGGGACTCCATGCTCATCCCTAGACAGTGTCTTCTCAACTCCCCTTCCCCGTCTCACTGCAAATTGAGAGGTCTGCTGCTCCAGGAAGCCAGAGACGGCTGGGAGCCCTGGCCGGAAGTCTGTTTCCTGGGCAGAAGAACACTGGCAGAAATCCAGACCGCTGACGTCACCTGGTCCGCATGGCGGAAGCCATTGCCCAACCATAGGAAGCCGATGCCAACAACACATTTCTCTGTGACTCCTTCCCTCGGTTCAGAAAAGCATTTTCCTGGACAGAAGGCAGTAGGAGTGGAAAGCGTTCTGACCTTTGAACCACACAACCATACAACATGAGGCTGGCCAGAGTCTTGACTGACAAATGAGCGTGAGACCTGACCCTGGACTCCCGGCTTGGAAGACACAAGTCTGAGTTGGCGCTCTGCCACCTAACTTCTGACCTTTGACAAATCATTCGATTTCCTTGGTCAGTTTTCTTAGCTATGAATAACACTGCCTACCTCACAGAAGTTACTGTTGCAAGGCTTAAGTGAGGTCATCTCTGTGGAAGATTTCATAAACTTGAAGCAGGATGCCCAAACCAAAGTGTGCTTCTATGAGGGCCTTCCTGACAGCAGCAGACCCCGAGGAGGCTGGAGGGAGAGTGGTTACAGGTTGATCGGAGCCAAGCAGCCTGCGCTGGAAAGCCGCTGTGCTGCTTAGCAGCCCTGGGACAGGGAGTCATAACTTAACCTCGCTGCACCCAGCTTCCTGGTGGTCAAAACGGGGATGATAAGAGGGCGCCTGGGTGGCTCAGTTGGTTAAGCGTCTGCCTTTGGCTCAGGTCATAATCCCAGAGTTCCAGGAGACTCGGGTCATGATCCCGTAGTCCCAGGATCGAGCCCTCATCAGGCTCCCCACTCAGTGGGGAGTCTGCTTCTCCCTCTGAGCCTCCCCCATCTCATGCTCTCTCTCTCTCTCTCAAATAAATAAATAAAATCTTTTTTAAAAATGGGGGTGATAAGAATACCCTCATCACAGCGTTGTCAGGAGGGGGAGTAGTTACTCCACATAGAGCACATGGGCACGGAGAACACTGCCCAGCTCATGGCAGCACTCATCAAGCCCTGGCTAACCTGATTATTCGAGAGGCCATCTTGTACACTTCCAGGACCTGGGCTGGGCATTCAGTCTAATCCCAAGAGATCTCACAAAAAGAGATTATGCCCCGAATCCACTGTCCACACAGCAGGCAAAGCAATTCAGCTACAATCTGACCATGTCACTTCTCTGCTTAACTACCCAAATCTGCCCTAGCCAACCCAGTGAAAGCTATCAAGCCCCTGAGATAGGCCTTTGAGTTCCTCTCCAGCCTCATATCCTGATGCCCACTGCCTCTCGTCAAGGCTCTAGCAACCCCAAACTACCTGCAGCTTCTCACTTCCACCCCCTGGCCCCCGTTACCCTTCTGCCCAGCATGCCCTCACCCACCCTGCCTTTGCCAACTGCTAGTTATTCTTCAAGCCCTTTAGTTTCATGTCTCCCAGAAAGTCCTTCTTCACTGTCCTGTGCAGGGCTTGGTTCCTTGAAGGCACGTCCATCATGGCACAGGGCAGATTTTATTGCAATTCTTCATGTGACTGTTTCACAACCGACTGGGGGATTCTTGAAAGCAGCGGCCAGCACTGGGTCGTACTTAGCTCCTTAAACTCAGCCAAGCACGGGTGCTCAGTAAACACTGGGTGCCAAGACTGATGGATGGATGACCAGGAACCAATACAGCTTGTTTGTTCAGCTACCATCACAGATGGTATTGCTTGCCTGGGGTTGGGCTGAACATCTCAAACAGATACAGTTTCCATCGGCCTCATCAGTTGTCTTAGAATCACCTCTGTCTGTGTCTCAGGCATCCTCTGTACCTCTCTTTGCCCTTTTATACTTTGTCTCACTTTTTTCACTTTGTTTCTCTTCCTTGTCTTGTGTCATATTTCTTACCCTTTGTTGCTTTGTATCCTTTCCTCTTCTTTCTTTTGTGGTTGAATGGATGTCTGTTCTCTTAACAGCTCATCAAACGTTCTGGGCCGTTAGGAGTACCCCCATGACTTCAGAAAGAAAGAAAGAGATTTTGAAAGGAAGAAAACCAAACCTTATTATGTCCCCAGAAATTCCATACCTTTTATTTCATTTTTTTTTGGTAACATCCATAATATGCTGTATCACCCAAAGAAGCTAGGTTATGCTTCTGGAATAGACATCCCCAAAATCTCAATGGCTTTATGCAACGAAAAAAAATTTTTTTAAAGATGTTATTTATTTATTTGAGAGAGAGAGAGAATGAGAGACAGAGAGCACGAGAGGGAAGAGGGTCAGAGGGAGAAGCAGACCCCCTGCCGAACAGGGAGCCTGATGCGGGACTCAATCCCGGGACTCCAGGATCATGACCTGAGCCGAAGGCAGTTGCTTAACCAACTGAGCCACCCAGGCACCCAGCAACAAAAATTTTTTTATTGCTCCTGCAGTATGGGTTGGCTGAGGCTCTGCTCTGAATCATCATAGTCCTAACTCCAGGACCCAGGCTGACAGGGCAGCCACTATCTAAAACACTGCCAGTTGCCATAAGTAGGAGAGAATGTGGAAAAGCACACACTGGCTTTTAAAACTTCCACATAGAAGAGGCACATCTTAATTGGTCAAAGTCAGTTACATAGCCATGCCTGGCTAATCGGTAAGAGTTAAATGGGGTGACAAAGTACAGTCTTCCGAGGAACCTGGAAGGAGAAAGAGATTCATCTGTCTGTGAACACGCCTGATAAGCACAGTGGATATTACTGTTCCCACTTTACAGATGAAGTGGCTCAGGTTCCGGAAGTTGATGTAGTCTGCTCAAGGACATTCAGGAAATGTCAGAGAGGGAGGCTGAACCCATGCCTTTGGGTTCCTGACGCTCTGCTCTTCCCACGTAATTGGATTTTTAGCATGCCTAGACCTTTTCTGCCATTTTCTACCAAGTTTTTGGACCCTGCTGTGGCTTGACGGCATGCCAGAAGCAAGATGATAAGAAACCCTGCTTTGCTCACCAATCTCTGCATCACATCTGGAAAGGGCATCGGCATCTCTCTCCAAAGTGAGAGAGTGAGGTTTTTGGAGACTTCTATTTTCTAAGACAAAACCAAGTAGGTCACAAACCTTGGGGCACAGCCCTATGATGGGTGTAGAGATTACTTAAAAATAAAACCTTTAGGGGCGCCTGGGTGGCTCAGTCAGTTAAGCACCTTCCTTTGGCTCAGGTCATGATCCCAGGGTCCTGGGATGGAGCCCCACGATGACAACGATGATGACGGGCTCCCTGCTCAGTGGGGAGTCTGCTTCTCCCTCTCCCTCTGTTCCTCTCCCCCACAACTCATGCTCTCTCTTGCGCTCTCTCTCAAAAAAATAAAATCTTTTTAAAAAGGTTATATGCTACATTTTTCCATTTATGTGACATTTTTGAAAAGACAAGCAATAGTCATGGAGAACAGTTCAAACTAGCAAGAGGTTTGTGGGGGATGGGAGGAAGGATATGACTACAAAGGAATAATATAAGGGATTTTTGGGGGGCAGTAGAACTGTTCTATATCTTGATGTCAGGCTCCGTGCTGAGTGTGGAGGTGGCTTCAGATTCTCTCTCGCTCTCCCTCTGCTCCTCCTCTCTGCCCGCTCGTTCTCTCTATCTCTCTCTCAAATAAATAAATAAAATCTTTTAAGGCATGCCTGGGTGTCTCAGTCCCTTAAGCATCTGCCTTAGGCTCAGGTCATGATCCTAAGGTCTTGGGATCAAGCCCCGTATCAGGCTCCCTGCTGAGAGGGGACCCTGCTTCTCCCTCTCCCTCCGCTGCTCCCCCTGCTTCTGCTCTTTTGCTCTCTCTGTCAAATAAATAAATAAAATCTTGAAGGAAGGAAGAGGAAAGAGGGACACCTGGGTGGCTCAGTAGGTTAAGCGTCTGCCTTTGGCTCAGGTCATGATCCCGGGGTCCTGGGATGGAGCCCCGCATCGGCCTCCCTGCTCAGCAGGAAGCCTGCTTCTCCCTCTGCCTGCCACGCTCCCGCTGCTTGTGTGTGCCCTCTCTCTCTCTTTCTCTGACAAATAAATAAAACCTTAGAAAGAAAGAAAGAAGCCAGAAAGGGGTGCCTGCCTGGCTCAGTCGGTGGGGTATGTGACTCTTGATCTCGGGATCATGAGTTCAAGCCCCATGTAAATAAGTAAATAAATAAATACCTTCTAGCCCCTCAAATAGCACAGAAGGGGCCCTGAGGAGAGAGGCATTGAAGAACTAAGTGCCCTGGAAAGGCCACCACCTTCCTCCACCCTAACCCCAAACCCCATTGGGATTTTCCTGGGCCCTATGCTTCACACTCTCCCTCCTGGTTCTCCCGCTATGCCAGTGTGACCCACACATCACCTCCTTTAGACTCCAAATTCAGGGGTCAAGGACTCAGTCTGCTTTGTTTCTTTCTTTCTTTCTTTCTTTTTTAAAGTAGGCTCCACACCCAGTGTGGGGCTTGAACTTACCACCCTGAGATGAGGGGTCATATGGTCTACCGACTGAGCCAGCCAGGCACCCCTGCTCTGTTTACTTCCACATCCTTGTGCCTGGAGATTAGGTATAAGGTGGGTAGAATGAAGGAATGTTCTAGCAGTAGCCCTGATTCATCCTGGGGTACTGCACAGTCTAGTCTATATTTAGCCTCTTTTCCAGATGCACTGGATACACCACAGCTGGAAGGCATCACTGGTCCCCTTCTCATAGCCCATAGCAGAATCTCCATCTGTCCGATAGTTTGAAATCTGAAGATATTAGGAATCTGATGAGTTTATTGTTGCTGTCATTTTAATTTTTGAAGTACATTTTTATTATAAAAATAACATCTGTTCAATGTTTTTTAAAAACTCGGTCAAAAAACAACAAATAGGCAGACTCAGTCCTACTTCTGAGAAGCCACAACTGTTACTGGTTCCTTCTCTATCTAGAAACATTTATGTATATGTCCATATACACTAACAGGTAAGAATGAATTGATCCACAGCTCTTGGGGCACAGGCAATGTCTTCTGTCTTTATGGACTCACTTATATCAAGTCTGGCTTTAGCCCTGACCATCACAGACCAGAATTCTAGAGTCTAACAGTTTTCAGACTGCCCGCTTGGGTCATACAAGGAAGTCTAGGCTCATGCCGTCCTGAGGAAACAGAGGAGAGTCTCCTGCTCTGACCATGGTGGTCAGCACTGCCTTATTCCTTGCCCAGGCCTGTGGGGGCCATTAGAAGTCAAGCCGCTCAGTCAAGCCTGGGCAGGTCCTAATCACCTACGCATGACACCCACAAAGCCAGAAGAGGGGAAAAAAAAAGCCCAACTTTGGAAATAATTTTATATTTGAGAAGAAGGAGGAAGAAGAGCAGGAGAAACAGATGGAGAGAGAGAAGGAGAACATGAAAGCAGTTATATACTAGGAAAAATCACAAATCTATAGTACATCCTTAAGTTGTTTTTGGTTTCATATAGCTCTTTCATTTTTAATTATATGTGGGGGAGCACTGTAAAATTTTAGTGCTTCTCTACAGTCTTGATCTGGCCTTGCCTGGGGGCTGGGGCCATTTGCCGAGGCTCTGAAAATGCCCTATCCAGAGCACCCCAGCCCAGCTCTCATGGACCTGGCAGCCAGTTCCATCTGAGGGGCTGCTTTGGAAGAGGCCTAGAGCTCTACATGCCCTGGAGAAGTTTCATCCCCTATCTTCTCTCTGAGTTCCTAGAGGTCTAAGAGTCAATCAAGGGGTAAGCTACTGTCTCCACACCCTCCCCTCTCAGACCAGACATCCAGTACCTTGCAAAACCAAAGCCTACTTAGGGGTGGATTTCCTTTAGAGTCCCACTCAGCCTGATTCTTTCCTTTCCTTCTAAAATACACAAAAATCCCTATGCCTAAAGGAGCTAGAAAATGAAGAACAAACGAAACCTAAACCCAGCGAAAGGAAAGAAATAATAAAGCTTAGAGCAGAAATAAATGATACAGAAACTAAAATAAAAATAAATAGGACAGATCAACAAAACCAGGAGCTGGTTCTTTGAAAAGATGAACAAAATTGGTAAACCTCTAGCCAGACTCATCCAAAACAGAAAAAAGGAAAAAAAAAGGGAAAAGAGAGAGGGGGGGAGAGGACCTAAATAAAGGAAACCACTGCCGAAATAGGAGAAATGACAGCCAACACCACAGAAACATAAACAATGGTAACAGAATATTATGCCAACAAATTTGACAAGTTAGCAGAAATGAATAAATTCCTAGAAGCATATAATCTACCAAAACTAAAGCAAGAAGAAATAAACATTTTGAACAGACCAATTACCAGCAATGAAATTGAATAAATAATCAAAAAACTCCCCTAAAAGTCCAGGACCAGATGGCTTCGCAGGCAAATTCTACCAAATTTTTAAAGAGAGTTAATACCTATTCTTCTCAAACTATTCCAAGAAATAGAAGGGGAAGGAGAACTTCCAAATTTATTCTATGATACCAGTATCAACATGATACCAGAACCAGATAAACACACCCACAAAAAAAAAAGAGAGAGAGAGAGAACTACAGGCCAATGTCTCTCATGAATATAGACATAAAAATCCTCAATAAAATATTAGCAAATTGAATCCAACAATGTATTAAAAAAATCATACACCACCATCAAGGGGGATTTATTCCCAGGATGTAAACATGTTATGTCATTTCAATAAGAGAAAGGACAAAAACCATATGACCATTTCAATGGATGCAAAAAAGAACATTAAACAAAGTACAACATCCATTCATGATAAAAACTCTCTGGAAAGTAGATCTAGAGGGAACATACCTCAACATAATAAAGGCCATATATGAAAAACCTACAACTAAAATCATACTCAATAGTGAAAAACTGAGAGCTTTTCCCCTGAGGTCAGAAACAAGACAGGGATGTCCACTCTTACCATTGTTATTTAACATAGTACTAGAAGTCCTAGCCTCAGCAATCAGACAACATAAATAAAAGGCGTCTGAATAGTAAAGAAGAAGTAAAACTCTCCTTATTTGCAGATGACATGTTACTGTATATAGAAAACCCTAAATACTCCACCACAAAACTGCTAGAACTGATAAATGAATTCTGTAAAGTCACAGGATACAAAATCAATGTACAGAAATCTGTTGCATTCCTATACATTAATAATGAAGCCACAGAAAGTGAAATTAAGAAAACAATCCTGTTTACAATTGTGCCAAAAACAAAAAAGTATCTAGGAATAAATCTAACCAAATAGGTGAAAGACCTATACTCTGAAACTATAAAACACTGATGAGAGAAATTCTAGACAATGCAAAGAAATGGAAAGACATTCCATGCTCATGGGTTGGAAGAACAAATACTGTTAAAATGTCTATACTACCCAGGGGTGCCTGGGTGGCTCAGGCGGTTAAGTGTCCAATTCGTGATTTCAGCTCAGGTCATGATCTCAGGGTTGGGAGTTTGAGCCCTGTGTCGAGTCCCAAGTTGGGCTCCCTGCTTAGTGGGGAGTCTGTTTCTCTCCCTCTCCTTCTCCCTCTTCCTCTGCCCCTTTCCCTGCTCTCTCTCTCTCTCTCTCTTTCTCTCTCTCTCTCAAATAAATGAAATAAAATCTTTTTTAAAAAGATGTCTATACTACCCAAAGTAACCTACAGATTTAATGCAATCCTTATCAAAATACCAACAGCATTTTTCACAGAACTAGAAGAAACAATCCTAAAATTTGTTTGGAACCACAAAAGGCCTTGAATAGCCAAAGCAATCTTGAAAAAGAAAAACAAAACTGGAAGTATCACAATTCCAGATATCAAGCTATATTACAAAGTGGTAGTAATTAAAACATTATGGTACTGGCATAAAAATAAACACATAGATCAATGGAATAGAAGAGAAAACCCAGAAAGAAACCCACAATTATATGGTCAATGAATCTTCAACAAAAGAGGAATGAATATCCAATGGGAAAAAGTCTCTTCAACAAATGGTGTTGGGAAAACTGGATACCTACATGCAAAAGAATGAAACTGGACCATTTTCTTTCTTTTTTATTTTTTTTAAGATTACTTATTTATTTGACAGAGAGAGAGAGAGAGGGAGGGAGAGAGCAAGCACAAGCAGGGGGAGTGGCAGAGGGAGAGCGAGAAGGCTTCCCGCTGAGCAGGGAGCTCGATGTGATCCCAGGACCCTGGGATCATGACCTGAGCCGAAGGCAGATGCTTAACTGACTAAGCCAACCAGGTGCCCCCAGACCACTTTCTTACACCATACACAAAAATAAATTCAAAATGGATTAAAGACCTAAAAATGAGACAGGAAACTATAAAAATCCTAGAAGAGAACACAAGCAGTAATTTTTCTGACATCGGCCATAGCAACATTTTCTCATATGTCTCCTGAGGCAAGGGAAATAAAAACAAAAATAAACTATTGGGACTACATTAAAATAAAAAGTTTCTAGGCAGCGAAAGAAACAATCAACAAAACTAAAAGGCAACCTACTGAATGAGTAGAAGACATTTGTAAATGACATATCTGATAAAGGGTTAGTATCTAAAATATGTAAAGAACTGATACTACTCAACACCAAAAAACAAATCATCCAATTAAAAGTGGGCAGAAGAGGGCGCCTGGGTGGCTCAGTTGGTTAAGCGACTGCCTTCGGCTCAGGTCATGATCCTGGAGTCCCTGAATCGAGTCCCGCATCGGGCTCCCTGCTCGGCAGGGAGCCTGCTTCCCCCTCTGACCCTCCCCCCTCTCATGTGCTCTCTGTCTCAAATAAATAAATAAAATCTTTAAAAAAAAATAAAAGTGGGCAGAAGACATGAACAGACATGTTTCCAAAGAAGACATCCAGGTGGCCAACAGACACATGAAAAGATGCTCAACATCACTGATCATCAGGGAAATACAAATCCAAACCACAGTGAGATACCACCTCACATCTGTCAGAATGGCTAAAATCAAAAACACAAGAAACAACAAGCATTGGCGAGGATGTGGAGAAAAAGGGACCCTCTTGCACTGTTGGGAATGCAGTGGTGCAGCACTGTGGAAAACACTATGGAGGTTCCTCAAAAAGTTAAAAATGGAACTACCCCAGGATCCAGTAATCACACTACTGGGTATTTACCCAAAAATACACAAACACGAATTCAAAGGGATACATTCACCCCTATGTTTATTGCAGCATTATTTATAACAGCCAAACTATGGAAGCAGCCCAGATGTCCATCAATAGATCAAAGGACAAAGAATATATATATATATCCTTATCAAAATACCAACAGCATTTTTCACAGAACTAGAAATAGTTCTAGTAGGCTAGGTAGGCTGGGTGAAATATATATATATATTCCATTGTGTGTGTATATATATACACACACAATGGACTATTATTCAGCCATAAAAGAGAACAATATCTCACTATTTGCAACGACATGGATAGAGCTAGAGTATTATGCTAAGTGAAATAAGTCAGTCTGAAAAATACAAATACCATATAATCTCACTCATATGTGGAATGTAAGAAACAAAACAAACAAGCAAAGGAAGAAAAAAGAGAAAGAGAGAGGGACAAACCAAAAAACAGACTCTTAATTATAGAGAACAAATTGATGGTTCCCAGAAGGGAGGTGAGTGGGAGGCTGGGTGAAATAGTCGATGGGGATTTAAGAGTACACTTACCATGATGAAAAAAACACAAGTAAAATAAAATAATTTAAAAATCAAATAAATAAATAAATAATAAAACACACTAAAGAAAGCCAAACTCCTCAAGGGGTCAGGAAACCCACAGCTTCAAGGAAACAAAGTCCTGGCTATGCAGAGGAGGGAGAGGAGAATATCTTCATTCTTTTTTTATCTTTAATAGATTGTTAGAAGAAATTCACGATAAATTGTCCTGCCACATACATACTCTTTTGAATTTGATCCTTTCTTAGAATATGCTGCCTTTTGGGAAAGTTACTGTGGGAAATCAGTTAAGAATCATTTATGAAGGGGCACCTGGGTGGCTCAGTCGTTAAGCGTCTGCCTTCAGCTCAGGTCCTGATCCCAAGGTCCTGGGATCGAGTCCCACATCGGGCTCCCTGCTCATCAGGGAACCTGCTTCTGCCTCTCTCTCTCTGCCTCCCTCTCCCTCTGCCTGCTTGTGCGCGTGCTCTCTCTCTCTCTGTCAAATAAATTTTAAAAATCTTCAAAAAAAAATTCAGTCCAATTTAGACAACAAAATGCATACACGACTATCTGAGAAACTATTTGAGAACACCTCAAGCCAATGAATATTTATGGGGCATCTACTAAAAAAGCTAACAGTTTCTGATAGCCTACTAGGAGCCAGGCTCTGCACTCACCTGGGGATACTGCAACCAAGCAGAGAGGCATCCTGCCCAAGAGAGCTCAGAAGGACAGACATGAAACATAACAGGAATGAAGTAGTGACTCTTACTAAAGGGGGAGCACAGGCTGCTGGAGAGCCAGAGGACTAAACACAGGATGGGGTATCAGGGAAGGCTCCCTTGGAAACTGATATTTAAACTGAGACTTGAAAGCAACCAAAATACAAAGACATCTGAGCTGGCAGAGGAGGGAAGCTGAGTTTACTGCTTACTAGACAAGTGAGAGCCATGTCCGCCCAGAAATCAGTTCAGCTGTCTCTCCAAGCAGAAATTGAAAGGGCAAGATGTAGGTCCAAAAGGGGGAAACCAATAAAGCAGGACTGAGTTCGAGTCTCTGGCTCGAGTGGGGGCTGTACACTCTACTTTGTAATCGGTCCTCTCAGTTCTCAAAAAAAGCAAGCAGCTCTCAAAGAGATCCAAGACAGGTACTGTGATGTCTTGGGAGACTCAGAGCCAAAGCAGGCAAAACCATATCCATTTGCTCCAAGGCTAGGTAGATCTTTCCTTACAAAGACTAGAAATAAGAGTAAGACAGGTAGAGAAAGAGGGAAGGTGATGGAGGGATCAGAGCTGCAGAGAACAGAGGAAGTTCAAGGAACCAAGAGAGATTCGAGATACAGAAGCATGGAGTCAGAGAGGGTAGTGGGGCTTAGATGAAGCTCATAAAGTAGGCTAGGTTAAGAAAGGCTTGGTACAGGTGTCTGGGTGGCTCAGTTGGTTAAGTGACTGCCTTTGGCTCAGGTCATGATCCCAGGGTCCTGGGATCGAACCCTACATCGGGCTCCTTGCTCAGTGGGGAGCCTGCTTCTCCCTCTGCCTCTGCCTGCCACTTCCCCTGCTTGTGCTCTCTCTCTCTCTGTCAAATAAATAAATAAAATCTATAATAAAAAAAAGAAAGAAAGGAAGAAAGAAAGAAAAGCTTGGTAGACCATGTGCTATGAATGGGATTGTGTGCCCCCAAGATTCATCTGTTGAAGCCCTAAACTCCAATGTAACTGTATTTGGAGATAGGGTCTTTTGTAGGTAATTAAGGTTAAATGAGATCCGAAGAATGGGCCCCTAATTTGATGGGGTTTGTATCCTTATAAAAGGAGGAGGAGATACAAGGGAGCTCTGTCTTCTCATGAGCACACAGAGAAAAGGCCATATGAGCACAAGGGGGATGGTGGCCACCTGCAAGTCAAAAGCAGAGGCCTCTGATCCATTTGTGGTTCATAAGAGTGACAATTGGGTGTTCATGCCATTGTGTGACATATGCCTTTCTCAAACCTTATTACAACCTTGGCATGTTACTGCCTGATGTGGGGAAAGAAAAGAAGCCTCAGAATTAAACCTACTTGCTGGCACCTTGATCTTGGACTTCCAGCCTTCAGAACTCTGAGAAATACATCTCTGTTGTTTAAGCCACCCAGTCCGTGGTATTTTGTTATGGTAGCCTAAGCTAATATACCATACTGGGAATTTTGAACTAAAAGCTCAATGAGGCTTTTTTTTTTTTTTTTTAAGATTTATTTAGTTATTTGAGAGAGAGAGCATGAGCAGGAGGGAGAGAAGGAGATAGAATCTGAAGCAGACTCCACGCTGGCCGAGCCCAACATGGGGTTCAATCTCCTGACTCATGAGATCAGGACTTGAGCCAAAACCAAGAGTCTGATGCTTAACTGGCTGTGCCCCTCAATGAGGCTTTAAGCTGGGGATATACATGCTCACACTTAGGCCTGTGGAGGTTCACTCTGGCTGCAAAGTAGAGAAGGAATCTGAGCAGGACAAGACTAGAAGCAGAGAGATGAGGTCAGAGGTGAGTGTAGGCACCCAACCTGGAGACAATGGAGGCTGGAAACATGGTGGAGGGGAGCGGAGGAAAAGCAGACAGACTGGACAAACCTGTACAAGGTCAAATCATCAGGACTTGGGGATTAACAGAATAGAAACAGCAGGGGGGCAGATTCCAAAGGCCCCTAAGATATAGGTAGAAAGAGGACTGTGCTGGGAGTCTCAAGATTGAGGCTCTAATCACAGATCTGCCACCAATAAATTACCCAGTGGCTTTGACCAAGTCACTTTATTGCCCTTCACTGCCTTAGTTTCCTCACGTTGCAGAAAGAGTTGGGGCCTATTGATCTTGCAGTTCCATCCAATTCTACTATCCTAGGATTCTATGAAGTAAATGCATTAACGAGGACAAATTAAAGCCATAGCATCATCTCCCTCAAGGCTAGTTTGGGGACCCTTCCCCTATGCTTTACTTAACACTATTGATCATATATACTTATAACTGATCATCAAGGACATATCAGAATCCTCCACTTACTTGTCTGTCTCCCTCAAAAGACTGAGGACTCCTTGGGGCAAGAACCAGGTATCCTGTACCTGGAACCAGGTCTCATATGGTGATTGATTCATTATATTTGTTAAAATTGATTATTTTAAAGTGCCAAGAGGACAGATACATGGTTATTGTCTTGGTGCAATGTGCTGTATGTTTTCTGTGTATGGAGCACTGGTGGATGCTGGTGTCCACAGAATAAACAAGCAAGTCATGGACCTTACGTCAAGTCAAGTAGCTTAGACAGACATTAAACAAATGAAGACAAAAATGATGGTTTATTTCTAGTTGTGGTAAGTGCTACAAGGAAAAGTACTGGGTACTGTGAGTGTGTAATAGAGAGACATAACTTGAGGGTAAAGTAAAGATTTCTCTGCAAGAATGATCTTTATGATTATACACATGGTGGATTTACTCACAGAATGAAGAGGGAAGAGAAGAAGAGGGGGAGCAGGAAGAGGGGAAAAGGAGAGAGAGAGTGACTTTTAGGTAGAAGGAATAATAAGCATGCACGAAGGCCTGAGGCAGGAAGGAGTTCTGGTGAGGAGAATACTAGAAGGAAGCCCACCAAAATGGTACTGTTAGTTAAAATCAGGTTGCAGAATGTTGGGTACTTTCAATTTTCTTTTGTATACATTTTTCATTTTACAGATTTTCTTTCTTTCTTTTTTTTTTTTTTAGATTTTATTTATTTATTTGACAGAGAGAGAGACAGCAAGAGAGGGAACACAAGCAGGGGGAGTGGGGCAGGCTTCCCGCTGAGCAGGGAGCCCGATACGGGGCTCGATCCCAGGACTCTGGGATCATGACCTGAGCCAAAGGCAGACGCTTAATGACTGAGCCACCCAGGTGCCTCCATTTTACAGATTTTTTACAACAAACATGTATTGTTTAAATTATCAGAGGGGGAAAACCAACATTGTTAGTTTACACAAAATAATAAATGATGCAGAGACAATGGGTGTCATGGAGGAGAGAGCACATTCCAGAGGGATTGGTGACATAAGCAGTGAGTAATTCCTATGTGGGAGAGAGCAATAAGCACATTGGTGGGGCTGGAACAAAGCAGCAAGGGTGACTCACAAATGATAGAGCTGAAGCCAGTCCACCAAGGTCCATGAAGGTGAGGCCAAGGAGTTGGGGGTCAGATGAGAAGTGACAGGGAGCTACTTTCAGGGGGCTTGAGTAGGGAAAACACACCTTTTAGCAGAGGCAAGCAGGATGGGGAGAAACCAGAGGCATAAAGACCCCCTGTGTGGGCTCTGCAGAGCGGGTGCAGGACACCAGGGACCTGGTAAGGGCGGTAGTCCTACAACACAGAGCCAGCTTTGGTCCTCTGTTACTTCCCAGGCATCGAGGGGTTGGGCTGCCTCATGCTTTCTGCCCCTACAGTGGAAGTAGAAACTGTGGTTTCCGAAGGTCCTTCCTGATCTGCAATCTCTGAGAAAGAAACTGCTAGCCCGAAGACATTTCTAAAGAGATAAAGTCAAAGATGGGTTTACGGGCGGAAGGGGTGGCAGGGCACAGGCAAGGTCTGGAAAATTGAGACCTGATGTAAGTTCTAAGATCTGATCCCACCCACTCCTGATCACGATAAGCACCCCCGCCACCCCCCACTGGATCCTTTGCCAGAGTTTCCCCCTGAGGCTGTGAAGCATGTTTAGGGCTGGGATGTGAGTTGGGGACGGGGGCGGAAATTGGCTCCCCTCCCCTCTCTGAGCTGGACCCACAGGAACTGCCTCAGCTGCTTCCCTTCCAGCGGCCCCGCTCTGCTCTCCTTACGCAGTTACCTGAGATCACCATCTAATTGCTCCACCTGAACGCTCCTTTTGGCGTCTCCCTCTCACCTCGCACTCCCCTCATGGGTGCTGCCTTACTTCCTGCTAGCACAGAGGGATGAAAAGCAACTTCATCCTGGCCTTCCAGCCAGGAAGTTGAATGCAGCATTAGGGTCCCTGTCCTAGCCCTTGACGGCTCTCCAGAGAGATACAAAATTATATTAAATCATCATATTAAATGGGTTTATCAAATGCAGAACCAATCGGTAAGTGGCTGAGGGATCTCTGTTGTTGACCCTGAGCAGTTGTGAGGATGGAGGAAGCAGGGGCACTGAAGAAACAGTCCCAGTCTCCACAAGTTTTATTTGCTCTTTGGAGGCATCCAGTTCTTTTTTTTTTTTTTTTTTTTTTTTTTTTTAAAGATTTTATTTATTTATATGACAGAGAGAGACAGCGAGAACAGGAACACAAGCAGGGGGAGTGGGAGAGGGAGAAGCAGGCTTCCCGCGGAGCAGGGAGCCCGATGTGGGGCTCGATCCCAGGACCCTGGGATCATGACCTGAGCTGAAGGCAGACGCTTAACGACTGAGCCACCCAGGCGCCCAGAGGCATCCAGTTCTTAATAAAAGTAGCATCAACCCAGAAGCCCTGGGTCCATGTGACAGCAGAGCTCTTGCTGAGTCCTCTGGGCTGGCACACTTACCTCTCTAAGCCTCAGGTAGTTCCTTCCATTGCTATTATTATTGACGGTTGTTGAATAAAGGGGCCAGTCATAAGAAGTAAATGGAGAGCTTTGCAGAGTATAGCAGATGGCATTTTCCAAAGATGAGTGCCCCTCCCCTCCCTGCTCTTCTGTCATTTTACAGACCCCAGGGTAAGGTCATGTTCCCTCCCCTTGAGTCTGGCTAGGGCTGTGACTCCACTGACCAATGGGGTACAGGAAGAACAATGTAGATCATTAAAAAAGGTGAGGTCATAAAAAGAATACAGTTCATGCCTGCTTCTTTCTTTCAGTAACCCAGCCACCATGCAGGAAAAACCCAATCTAGACCACCAGGAGAGAAACTGAGGCCCTCAGTCAATAGCCAGCATCGACTGTCAGATATGTGAGTGAAGAATCCTGCAGATGATTCTGGGTGCCTGCTTTTGAGTCTTCCAGCGGCACCCCCAGACATCATGGAACAGAGACAAGCTGTGCTCTATCCAAATTCCTAACCCACAGAACCCATGAACATAACAAAGGGTGTCTCGTGCTGCTAAGTCTTGGGGTAATCTGTTAGGCAACATTAGGTAACCAGAACATAGAGCAATCTTAGGACAAGCAAGAATGAGCACAGATCAACTGAAGCAGGAAGTGCCCTAGAGGAGTTAAGAACCAGAATGGAATGGCATTAAGTATGGAAAGCATTACTAGCTCTTACCACGTGGTTTCTAAGCCAGTTCTGCTGTGAAGTTGTTCCCTCACCAACAACTGAACTAACAAAAAATAAAAACAAAACACCTCAACTTTTTCTCCATGCTCATTCTTCTTCAATGTCTTCTTCCCTTGACTTCCAGTGATAATAGAAGTTCAACTACCACACTAACATACCTTTCTACTGATCTCTGCTTTGTTCTGTTCATTAATTCCTCTTCTCCCACCTACCTTCCCTCTAGGGTAGAACCAACTTACTTTATAAAGGCTTACTCCCCTCTCTCTCTCCATGGCCCTCAAAGAGCTCATTCTTTCTTGCTGAAACTATCATCTGTGTGCCAGAGTCCCTCACTCCAGTCTCTGCATAGCTAGCTCTATTCTACATGAACTCCCATCTTGTAGCTCCCATTTCCCACTGGTCATATACCAATACCTTACTTCTTCGCCACCTCAAATCCAACACACCAAAAATGGACCCATTGAAACAGATGCTGTCTGGGCCTCACGCAGATCCTTTTTAGCAGCTGGTTCACTCATGACTCACAAGCACGTGGTCTAATAACCACACATAGGTGTCCCCTTTTCTTTTTTTTTTTTTAAAGATTTTATTTATTTATTTGAGAGAGAGAATGAGAGACAGAGAGCACGAGAGGGAAGAGGGTCAGAGGAAGAAGCAGACTCCCTGCTAAGCAGAGAGCCTGATGCAGGACTCGATCCCGGGACTCCAGGATCATGACCTGAGCCGAAGGCAGCCGCTTAACCAACTGAGCCACCCAGGCGCCCAGGGGGTCCCCTTTTCTGATGAATTGCCCTGGACCAAAGGGGAGCCAAACTTTCCCCCCTTACACATACTTGGGGCAGACCTGGGTCAATGACTGCCCGATGTGGGGCTGCAAAACTCCAGCCCCCTTGCCTCCAGCTGGATCCCACTCTTGTGCCATCTGTGCCAAGAGCCTCAGCCTCTTCCCCTTTGCCATCCCGTTTCCCTCACTCTCCTTCTCCTCCCTTAATCAACCCCTTGAACAGAAGTCCCGGGCCCGGTTCTGCTTCTAAGTGACCCAATCAAAATACCTATCAAGGCAGATTTGCTCGGTTACCCTGTCAATGCTGTGTCTTGGCCACCCCAGCCTGAAACTCCCTATCAGGCCAGACATCAATTTGAACACATTGTCTAGCAAATGCCTCTCAGATGGACTCCTACCTCACAGCTGGATTGTGAAATCAGTCTCCCCTCCACCCTGCCTGATGCTTCCTGTTTTTCCACCCTTCTTCTACACGTCTAGCATGTAAGTGCCAGATTAAAATGTTTTAAATGCCTCCGATTGTACAGCTCCCCTACCCAAAAGTTCAATGCCTCCTGTTTCTAATGGTATCAGATAAAGATCCTTTTGTCTGTTTTCCTGGACCCTCACTGAGATCTGGCTTCCATCTTGTTTATTTAATCTCATTTTCAGTATTTCTAATTTTCTATTCCAGCCAACTCCTTCAGAGTTCCACAAACCACACACATTCCTATCACACCAGCAGGACTTTCCCCTGTCATCTATACTTTCCTGAGAGTGTAACTGGAACCCACGTGAGTTCACTCCTCGGTGAATCAGAAGCTGCACCAGGTTGTCCCACAAAGAAAACTTCATTTGCAGCAAATAAGGAGATCATGGGGAACAGCTTCCAAAGATATGACTCCCTGAGCAAGGGCGACGAGTTCCTTTTATTTAGGGTTGGAATGAATATTTAGATAGGGAAGCCTTGTCATCAAGTGTAGAAGCAGGCATAAGGCCATGCCCGAG
Source organism: Leptonychotes weddellii (assembly GCF_054177405.1). Taxonomy (NCBI): domain Eukaryota; kingdom Metazoa; phylum Chordata; class Mammalia; order Carnivora; family Phocidae; genus Leptonychotes; species Leptonychotes weddellii. The sequence goes on along the minus strand of NC_138376.1, from coordinate 22,667,910 downwards.
CCTTAAGGACACATGCCTATGCCTACATTGTATGTTATGTAAATGAGACTGAGGCTCCTCCTTGGGTGGAGGTTTTAGTATTATAATGAGGTAAAGGTAATCGCAGGTCATTCTAGAGGTCATTCCATCATCCATCTGTGGGGGTGTGAGTTGGGGGTTAGGTTCAAACTGGTCTGGGTGGTCTGGGCCAGCAGGAGGTCGTGTCAGGGCAGTTGCTATTGCTCGAGGGCTGGTTTTGCTTTCCATTTGCCGGAGTTAAGAGATAAGGTAGAGGGGCGCTTGGGTGGCGCAGTTGGTTGAGCACCCCACTCTTAGTTTTAGCTTGGTCATGATCTCAGGGTCATGAGATCAAGTCCCACATTGGGCTCCTTGCTACTTGGGTTTTTCTTTCTCCTTCTCCCTCTGCCCCTTCCCCTGCTTGCGCGTGCACTCTCTCTCTCTCTCTCAAAATAAATAAATCTTTTTTAAAAAGAAAGAGAGATAAGCTGGAAAGAAGAGCTCAAGGAAAAATGTGGGACAAAGGTTGGTGAGTATAAGCCAGTGGTCAGTGAAGGTCATGTCCTGCATTCTAGCTAGTGACAGGAGGGATGGCCAACTGCCTCCCAGTATCCACTTGCTCCTTCTTCCCAGTTTCCAGCTGGGCACATGGCTGCCTGGAGCAAATAAACATGCTCAGGCCTCCCTTGCAGCTAGATATGGTTAAGTGACATCACCTCAACCTATTTCATATAAGCAGAAATGTTGTGCATTACTTCTGTCAATGGCCTTAGTAGAAAGGAGAGTGTGTTTCTTTGCCTTTCTCTTCCCTACTGGCTGTAATCTGGAGCTTGAGCAGTGTTAAGGAGGAAGAATTTCCTCTGTCTTGCAAGGTCCTTCTAGCTGGACTAAGAATCAAATTGACATGAGAAAGATTAACAGGAGAAAATCAAATTTGATAGCGTATGAAATTCCAAAGACAATGAGGCAACATGGCACTTACATGAGCTTGGGAGAGTAGTAGTGTCTGAGGATACAAAGGAGTGAAAAACCATTAGCAGGAAGGTGAAAGGAGGTATTTAGAAAACAAAGGTCTCCCTATTTTGCAGATAAGTTTCTTAGGTAAAGAGGAATCTCTGTAAATAGCTCTCTTTGGGACAAAAGAGCGCTCTCTGTACAATCAGGCCATGAGGGAGAGGTGAAGAGCTTCTCCTAATCGGCTGCATTTTGATTGCTTTTAACTCAAAATAATGTTCATGACAAACTGGTCTATCTTGGGGCGGCCGGCCCTTGGTCCCTACAACAGCCATCTTAGATCATCAAGTAAAAGCCATGTTTTGAGGATGGGGAGCCAACAAACTAGAGCTGCTAGCCAAGCCCAGACTACCTACCCAAATCTAGAGAATGAACTTATATGTAGTAAACTACTGTTGTTATTGTTGTTTTTACTCAGAGTTGAGTCTAAACCTAACTGACATTCAATCCTTCATGGTTCTACTCACATTTTGTGATGAAAGAAGTGGACGCAGTGGTGTACAGGTAAATGATTAACAACTACCTTGGGGGTAAGGTAGGGGGCAAGTCCTCATTTGCAATATTTCCAATTTCCATGGCGTAAATATTCCCATCAAGGTCAACTTCAAGCTACCAATGTAATGTCAATTGGCTCACAAAAACCCCCAAAATATAATGATTGGCTCTTGTGAGCTGGTATGAGCGGGCTCCTGCAAACCACTGGGGAAGAGTTGGGATGGCAATGACATTTAATGGACCTTGCTACGTGCTAGGCACTGTAATAGGCATTTTGCATACATTAGCTTCTTTAATCCTCCTACCCAACTCCTGAGGGGCAAGACCAAACTTCTCCAACCATTAATACCTTTTGGGAAAAATTCCAATATAAATAGATTTTTATTTTTATTTTTTTAAAGATTTTATTTATTTATTTGACAGAGAGAGACACAGCGAGAGAGGGAACACAAGCAGGGGGAGTGGGAGAGGGAAAAGCAGGCTTCCCGCCGAGCAGGGAGCCTGATGCGGAGCTCTCGATCGCAGGACCCTGGGATCATGACCTGAGCTGAAGGCAGACGCCTAACGACTGAGCCACCCAGGCGCCCCCAAATGGATTTTTAAAAAACATCTTTTCTATAACCTTGGAAGATATATTGGTCACTCTTATTATGGATAATTGGAAATGGAGGTTAGGAAGAGAAAATGGGGTATGGTGGATGTGTTCTGGGGTTTGATCATCCAATTTTGGTACATGTGCTGCCGAAGCGAGCACTGGGGTTTGATCATCCAGCACACACCCTCTCCTCCTCTGACAACAGTCACTGGATTCATTGGGGGATTACCTCTTTGCGGTCGGTGGTAATGACTGTCAGATAAGGTGTCCTTTCTTTCCCTAGCTCCTGCCTAAACTAGGCTAACCAGACTCTCTCTGCTGGGGCTTGGGATGATGAACATGAATGGGAGAGATGGAAAAATCTAATTGTTACTCATTCGTTTCAGCAGGTGGCAAGGGCAAGAGTTAATTCCTGCCACTGAATCCCCTGGAGCTGCATTCATTGCCGTGCCCCCTAAGCCTGGTTCTCTAGCCTTCCTTTGATTCTGTGAGCTATCCAGTATCTTCCCAATACTCAACTTTTCTGTTTAAGTTAGCCATAATGAGTTTCTGTGGCTTGAAACCAAAGAAATCCAAAGGAAGAAAGAAAGAAGCTTTAGAAAAAATTAAAGGAGCTGAGGCAAAGTGCACAGAACCTTAGAAAGACATTTCTAAATCACTACCAGCAGGAAGGTGGCCATGATTATATAAGGAGAACCGAGGCAAGCCCAGTCAGAATGCAGGGCAGGAGTTTTACATTCTACACGGCAGGAATTATGGGCAGAATTGACATTACATAACCCTGAGTGTTGAGTAGGCATTGGAGCTATACCACAGGATGCTCATCGCAGGGTAATTAAGTAAAGGCAACTCAAATCTTTTTACATCTAGAGTGTTGAAGTTATTCTATGTGTCTAGAATCACAAGAAATGTGTGGGAGGTTTGTTGTTGTTGTTTTTAATATGTTGATCATTTGGATGGAGGATCAGAGAGAAAACACAGACCACTAAGTTCTCAGTCAACATTTTATCCTCTAGAAAGTAAAATGAATTTATAATCATCTCATTAAAAACTAGAAGCAATGGAGAATCTGGCAAGTTTGTAATACGGAAGCCAGAAGTTGTATTCGGGTTTGGGGGAATGCCCAGCATTCTTGCTAGTTCTGTGCCTCAACCAAAACTTTCCCCCCCTCACCCCATCGTGCAGTGATCTCACCCTGCTCTGAATTCCTAGAACGCTTGCTTTCTGTATCAACATTCCATTCATTTGACATTCATCACAGTGATTTGCTGAGGAAAAGTACCTGTAAGCTCTAATATACCAAACAAATGTTAGTTATTATGCTAGTGTGTGTGTGTGGTGTGTCTATACACATATATAATGTAATAATATATACATATTAGTGTATACATGTATATATATAATATATAAATACATGTGTGTGTATGTACAGTTATATAGTTACTATGTGTTTCTCTTGTTTTCCCTTCACTGAGTTATAAGCTTCTTGAGGCATATTTTATCCATTTTTTCTGCTTTCTACTGCTCTTAGTTGGAACACATTTGTCAATCTACTGATGTTTTGAGTGTGGGGACTTACTGCCACCATTTCACAAGTACATGACTTTCAGCCACTTACCTTCACTGCCCTTCTGTGTCCTACAGGGCTGCTAGGAGGACCAGATGAAATAATGGGCACAAAGCACCCTGGATGGGTTAGTTTCTTGTGGCCTATGACACAAAGAACACTGTGGCTTTAGTTCCTCCTTCAATCTCTGGTCTTCATTTTCTCGGAAATTTGGGTCATGGATATGATCAGAGATATGTTTCTCAATAACAGATTTCTGAAGTGACTCCTAGACCTGTGAATGGGCAGTATGCAACATAATCTAATGAGAGAGGACTGATCTAGGCTGTTTTAGAAGTGCTGAAAGCAAGGTAAAGCCATCAGCCTGTGATAAATGTTTTCCCTATGCACCATTTTTCCTTCTCTCACCTCATCATCTAACCCAGTATTGTCTCATAGAACTTTCTATGATGATGGAAATGTGCTATATCCGCTCTTCCCAATATGATAACCACTAGCCACGTGTGGTTATTGTGTACTTGAAATGTGGTGATGCAAATGAAAAACTGAATTTCAAATTTTCTTTAATCAAAATTTAAATAGTCACATGCTACCCCATGGAACAGCACAGAGCTAAACTAAGAGAATCTGGGTCTCTTTATTCATTCATTCACTCATCATTCAATCAAAATCTGTTAAGCACCTAATATGTGTCAGGTACAGTGCTAAGCCCTGACAGTGGGTTGAATGATTGTCTCTCATCTGAAAGAGCTCAAAAATTGTTTAGGGAAACAAATAATCCTTTGAGATGATCTCAGGTCCTTATCCTCTTGAGGTAAGTTGCTGGAGGAGATTTCTTAGGCCTGGGTCACCCTGCAGATAACTTACCTTCCTGACTTCACCTGCTGTATTAGAATCCTTGCCTGAGCTAGAGGCAGTTCTCAAGGGCTGGTAAGAGGCCAGTGATATGGCCAACAGGGCTGCCCACTAAGGTTATCCTATCCTGGGGGCTGAGTGCACAACATATTCAGAGTTGGAAAGTGAAACACAAGCAAGGATGCAAATGTCAGAGCAGTGTAAAACCCCAAAGACACCAAGAGCCAGGGCAGCAAGCCAAATAATAACATGAATAATGAGGATTGTTGAGAGGCAGGAAAACATAGAGGTTGGTTGCTCTGTCTCTGGAGCCGAACTTCCTGGATGGTAATCCCAGCTCTGCCCCTCTCCTGCTATGTAAAGCCTCTGTGCCATCTCTTCACTTATAAAACAGATGTTATAATGGCCCTCTTTTCAGAGGTTTGCCATGAATGCTAGATGAATTTGAACATGGAATTGAACCCAGGTGAACTAGCTCCAGACTCCACTCTCTGGCCAATATGCCATACTGCTGGGCTTCGGAATGAGGTCGACCAATCTAACTCTTAACTACTTTATAGTTACACAGTCCTGGGAAAGGGAGCTGCCTCGTGGAACCTCTCATTGTCCTCATCTGTAAAATGAGGGTATAAATAATAATAGTAGGGGGGGCGCCAGGGTGGCTCAGTCAGTTAAGCATCAGACTTCTGATTTGGGCTCAGGTCATGATCTCAGGGATGTGAGACTGAGCCCCGTGTCAGGCTCCACACTCAGTGGGGAGTCTGCTGGGGATTCTCTCTCTTCTTCTGCCCCTACCCCCCTCAAATAAATACATAAATCTTAAAAATAATAATAGTAGGGGCTTGTGAAGGCTTAATGAATTGATTTATGCATAGCAGTCAGAAAGAACAGTGCCTACAAATCTAACAGTGTGGGCTCGTGTTACTGTACATGATGCCATGGGACTTGTGCAGAGCCACGTAGCAGAAACTGAGTGGGGAGCGAGGCAGACAGAGACACTGAGCCATACGGTGGCCTGGGGGGGCAGGCAGGGTATGTTCCTGGACCTGCTGCAGATCCAAGGGAAACTGCTGCGGCATCCTGAGGACGCGCCGGTTCTTTAGGGGAGAGGCTGCTAACCAAGGAGATAGTTGCATTCCGGCCCATCCTTGGCCCCTGAGGTAACCTGAGAACCTGTTCTCTGAGGAAGAAATAATTTTCACTTGGCAGATTTGGTAGACAGGGATTTTTTGTTTGTTTTGTTTTGTTTTTTAAGTAAGCTATACTTAGCCCAAAGTAGGGCTTGAACACACCACCCTGAGATCAAAAGTTGCATGCTCTACCAACTGAGCCAGCCAGCCGCCCCAGCAACAGAGATGTTTTGAGGCAGCTTCCTTAAACAGTTCTGTCAAAGAATAAAGTGGTAAACTGCTCTGGAAAACAACATGGCAATTTCTTTTTTTTTTTTTCCCATGGCAATTTCTTATAAAGTTAAATCTACACATAATTATACTACTCCTAGATATTTTCTCAAGAAAAATAAGAACACATGTCCACAAAGAGTTGTATAAAATGTTCATAGTAGCTTTATTCATAATAGCCGAAAAGAAGAAAAAACCACAAATGTCCACCAATGGTGAAAAAGTAGCCAAATGTAGTATGTTTATACAATGGAATGCTATTCAGAAATCAAAAAGAAAGATCTACTGATTCATGCAAGAACATGGGAGAATCACAGAGATATTATACTGAGCAAAAGAATCCAGACACAAAAGAGTGCCTAGTATAATTTTATTTATCTGGCATTTTAGAATAGGCAAAACTACAGAAATGGAAATCAGAGCAGTGGTTGCTGGGGGCTGGGAGTAGAGAGAGGATATTGACTACACAGGGGCATGAGGCAATGGAAATACTCAATATCATGATTGTAGTGACATTTGCACAATGTACAAGTTTGTCAAAACTCATCAAACTGTACTCCTAAAAAGGATGCATCTTACTATATGTAAGCTATACTTCAAAATGCTTGGCTTTTAATAAAAAGGCAATATCACCAAGCAATAGCAAATCCTATGTGAAAGAGTAGGAGTCAGAAATAGGATGAACACAACCCACAGGGACGGGTTGGGAATATCGGCTTTATACATTTCTTTCTGATTTTCTTTAAATGCTGACAATTTAATAACTTTTTTTTTTTTTGCCTTGTCAAAAGTTTCCTGGCATCAAAATGGCTTCATTACAGCATCTGGTGGTGGTGACCAGAAAGGGTAATAGCATGTCCAGACAATCAGAAAGATCAATAGACAGGGACACCTGGGTGGCTCAGCCAGTTAAGCATCCGACTCTTGTTTTCGGCTCAGGTCATGATCTCAGGATTGTGAGATGGAGCCCCGAGTCAGCTTCCACGCTCAGCAGGGAGTCTGCTTGAGATTCCCCCTCTGCCTCTCCGATAGTGCTCTCTCTCTCTCAAATAAATAAATGCATTAAAAAAAATCAATAGACAAATGACTGTAACTGTGTTTGATGCCTCAAGAGGTTTATGTACAAAGTAGGTGGACTAATACTGCATGCGGGAGTCAGGAGACTCAGGAGATTTCTCAGGAGAATGGAGAGGAAAAAGAAGAAATCACATGTGTGAAGGGCCCAGGGGGTAAGAGTTCGGCACATGTGAGAGAAAGCACAAAATCAGACGTAGTGCTTTATCTCAGGCACTGGGACAGCTTTGGGGGAGTTGAGAGAGAAAGCCTGGATGAAGTTGCCCGGATTCAGGTTGAGAAGCCAGTGCAGCCCCGCTAGAGATTTTGGGGCACAGAAGTCGGTAGGCAGGCACTGACTTGGTCAAGTCCATATTTTAACAGAAAGCTCTGGGGAAGACAAGGAAGATGGACTGTGGGCAGGAGAGTTAGGAAGGTTCTTCGTGGCCCATCCTTGTCATAATTTCCACTGAAATAAAACGTGCCTTTCTGGTAGTGGACTGTTCTGCATGCCAAAAGTATTAGGTAAGTCTCAGTTAGTATAAATCAGCCCTGAGGGTAGCTCAGCTGTCCAGTACTTTGGGAGCCCCTGTTTCTTTCCTGAACTGGGGAACCCTAGCTCCCAAGCAACCCCTTAGTTCAGGCTCCCAGGGGTAGCACTACTCGGTCTGTTTCAGATACAGCAGTTACAGGAGCAAACCCAAACAGTCAGGGTTCATGGCGGAGATCAACAGGCCCAAGGGACACAGTATTCTCAGCCTCCCCTTGTGAGCAATCCCCTTCTGTGCTGGGTGGGATTTCCAACCTGGGGAAAAAAACTGACCAATGTCTGGGAAGGGAGACTGTCATAGAAGGGTAGGGTCAGGGCCACCCCGGAGCCAGGATGACGGCAACATGAGGCCCAGACACTCCAGGGAATCCGTGAGGCCATGGAGAGAAAACATGAGGGAAAGCAGGGTTATAGTCGTCCTGGCCCAGCTTCCTCTTTCATGAGCTCATGGTAAAAAGCCAGGCCGGGCAGGAGGGGGCCAGAGATTGAGTGAGTGTGTTTTTTCCCTAACTTGGTTCTGAGTCACACAGGCACCTACCCTTCCCAGAAAACCGCTTCAGGGCTCACCCCCCGGCAGCCAGTCAAGCCCCAGTGCTAACACGCGAGACAGCCAGGCAGGAACTGGAGACCTGCCAGCCGGCAGCACTCATCCCACCCCCAGAGGCCTTTCCCAACCTTCAAAGAAAAGAGCCTATGGCAGCTGTGTTGGAAGTAGGAGGGAGACTTAGTTTAACTTTTGAGAACCTATGGGAGATGTTGTTGAATCATGGGGCTGCAGAGGAAGGAGAGAGCCTTTAATCTAAGCAGTTGACTTTACAGATCAACTCATCCAGTAAATACAGGGTGTCTGAAAAGGCAGGACAAAGGGGGAAATACTTTATTTGTTGCACTTTACCCTCCCTTACCACCCCTGTTGTGCTTTGAATTAAATCACCATCATACTCTCCAATGCTGATATGGGAGCGCTCTACAGAGAGAGGCAAGCTCCTTCCCATATGAAGTCCCAGCTCTGTAACATTAATGGATTAAAGGGCCCTACATTCCCAGCCTTTGCATTCAGCTGGTAGAGATGGAGAAGCACAGTTCTAGGCACTGAATACAGAGCAGTGAACAAGATGGATAAAGTCCTGTTCTCATGAAGTTATTACCCGGTAGGAAACTGAGGCCAAAGGGAGGAGCTACAACACCGGGCCCTGGGAAGCCAGCGTTGGCAGAACAACAGGCACACTGGGTCCCTTCTCAGCTCCCCACTCTCAGCAGCCTCCAGGGAATTTGGGTTGAGTTGAGCTGAGCTAGGAGGGGCCAACCTGCAACCCAAGGCAGGGGATACCGTGTTCTCTTGTGACCTTGCCTTGGTGCTCCACGCACGCTTGCCTTCCTTTTGCATCAGGGAAAACTTCCAGGGACTGATCTTGACCCTCCTAAGGCCCGAATCATTGTCTCTGATGGCCATTTATTAACTTGCTGCCAAGAACTCACCACCCCACCCTACCGCCATGCCTCTGGCAAGAATAGTTCCAACAAGAACGCGTGCACATGGGGCCAGGGGGAGGGTATTTAAAATCAGTCACATTGGCCCAACAAGAACTAGGAATGCAGAAGTCTCTGCTTCTTTGGAGAAAATAAAAAGCCACAAAACCTGCCCTGAGATGGAGAGGGAAGGAAGCGGGGAATGAAAACAGAAAGAGAAATTCTATCTCCTGATGATCTTAGCAGTTGGAGGCTATTTTGTCATCCTGGTCTCCTACTCCCGGGTTAGCTCACTGCTGTCCACATCTCCTCCAAAGCAGTCCCTCCTCGTATAATAATAATAATGGCTGTCACAGAAGAAGCACCTGCTATGTGCCTAGGAGCGTACACTCGTATCCTTAATCCTCACCTTAAACCTTAAAACCAATATGCCCATTTTGCAATTAAGGAGACATTTTCAGAGAAGTAGCTGGCCCAGTACCATGTAGTTAATAGGTAGCAGAGCCGGAATTTAAACCCAGTTTCCTCTAACACCACCAGATTCTAATATGCTCTTTTCACTACACCATGTCTCCTTTCTATCACAAATCCATCTCAAGTCAACAAAGTTACTGAACATCTACCAAATGCCAGGTGCCGCTGAGCTTTCAGTTTCTATTTCCTGAGTCCCCTGACTCCAGCTCTCTTCCTGTTTCCCTTTTTCAAATGCTCCCACTTCTAAATATCTGTCTCCTTCCCATTACCATTGTCCCCCATTCTAGACTTCGGTCAGCAATGTAGCAGTATTCTAGGTGGGCCGGCAGGCATGACTCACTCTTATGCCAGGGATTTACAGAGTGAGGGCCAGTGCTTTGCCATCCCTCACCTGCACAGTTATTCCCAATTTAATGGCAGATCCTCCTGAGCCACAATTGAGCATCCAGCATCTCCTCTTCGGAGAGGAAGCATTTGGTGGGGGGGGGGAGGGGGGAACCTCTGAAAGGTTCACACACAGCTGGACAAACAGACACCTCTGAGGGTGAGGGGTAGCTCCTCAGAGGAGATGGATTTAAGAATATTTGTTAACCCCCTACTGGGTGAAGGGCCAAGTACTGGAGATACCACCAAGATACCATGAGAAAAAGAGCGGATATGGTCCTGTATATTTATGGAGATTATATTCCAGTGGGGGGAGACAAACAACAAAAAGTAAACAAATACATAAAATGATTCCCCATGTAGCAAGTGTTGTAAGAAAATGAACAAGGGGCTAAGAAAGAGGATGGTGGGAGGTCAAGATCACAGGTCAAATGAGGGAAAGGAAGGATCATAGAAATCTTGGGGAAGATGGGGAGGAAATGAGGAGCAGTGAGAGCAGTGAAATGGAAAGGGGCCAAGGGCCTGTTTCCCTAGGATTAGGGCAGTGAGAACTGGTCCAGCTGCCGGTCTCAGCCCCTGGCCCTTCCTGGCCTTAACTCATCCCCCAGCACTCACCCCCACACCCTTTCATTGGCTTAATGATTCACTCTCAACCTTTCCCTAGCTTCCTGTATGGTGGAGGTGGGGCGGATGAGGCAGAGCCATGGGTCTCTGAGGGTGGAGGAACAGGGATGAGATTGGTTGAGAAGGAATGGCGAGCAGTCTGAGTTTTCTGGTTCTTCTCTGTCCCATTCTGGTCTTGCCACAAAGAAAGGTCTCTTTGTGCCAGGAGGACGGTAAAGATAACTAGGCCCAGCTGGAGGCCCAGATTCCAGATGTGGGAGGTAGTGGTGAAACAAGATCCTGACATCCCTCTTCATTTCCCCTCCCCTGCCAAATGCCCTAGAGAAATTTTCCATCATAAACAACTTGTGCATTCCTGACCTTGGGTGCCCCCCACCCTGCCTCCCACCAAGCCATTTTTCTTCCATCATCACTATCCTCCCCCACCCCCAATTTATATCTGTGTGAGCATGTATGTGGGCCCATCCACATATGCAAGTAGTCTTGTATTCATGTTAATCACTGTGTAGTATGCAGGTTGCCTTGGAATAAGGGTGTAGGTCAGTGTGAAGGCTCACTGCTTGGGTGTAAAAACAATGATGATGGCAGGTGTGAAAGGCAGGTATGGGAAAGGGACGTGTCTCTGTAGAAGAGGTGTGTTTTATGCTGGTCAGGAAGAAGTATGTAACCCAGGAGTGTAGATAGCACTCATGGGTATAAAATAAAGCGACATAGAGGCCCAGGAAGCAGTTGTATATACAGCAACAATGTATCTCCTGGAGCCCAAATGTGGGGATGTCCCTATTTGCATCCCACACGTCCTTGCTGGAGAAATGCCATTAGGTGTTCCTTGTTTGGTGTGTAAGAATTGTCCCAGCTGTTCTTAAGATGCTAAAAATTTGGGGCGCCTGGGTGGCTCAGTTGGTTAAGCGACTGCCTTCGGCTCAGGTCATGATCCTGGAGTCCCGGGATCGAGTCCCGCATCGGACTCCCTGCTCAACAGGGAGTCTGCTTCTCCCTCTGACCCTCCCCCCTCTCATGAGCTCTCTCTCTCTCAAATAAATAAATAAAATCTTTAAAAAAAAAAAAGATGCTAAAAATTTGTAGGTGGGGTTGGAAAGAGCGTATCTGTGTCTCAAAGCTTAGGGTGACCCAGCCAGGGTGTGAATACCATATGTGCATTTATGGTTCTGCATTTTCAGCTTTCATTTAACAAGACTGTTGAGCAACTGCTCCAGGTAAGGCACTGCGCTGGGTTTCATGCAGGGCACAGAGACACGGGTGACACAGCCTGTAACGGAAGCGATCGTACGTGTACTCGCGTGCACCAGGCATAATGTGATCTGGAGTAAAGACCGAGCCAGATGCCTGTCAGATCCCTGGAGTCAGCCTTGATGCCTTCACGCTCTTGCTGTCGGCACCCCACTCTCCACGCTCCCAGGTTCTAATGATTCCCATCTCATTGCTAACTCGCTGTGGTCTTATGCTAGGAATGTCTCTCACTGCCACCCCTCCTCTTGGTTCCCTCTTCCATGGCCCATCTCAGGCCCTTGTTACCTTCCACCTGAACCCTTCCAATAGCCTCCTATCCCCTGCCTCAATGTCTCCCCATCCAGGGCATACTTGTCATCCTACTTAGTTCCCAGCTTGAACTACCCTCCTTTTATATTCTTCCGTGACCCTCAGAATCCAGAATCTAGAGTCAAACTTGATCTCCTGGCCTGGAGCTTCAGCTAAGCTCTCCCCACTCTGCCCACCTCCTTTCCCAAATCATTATTTCCCACTACTCCTTTACAGGAAACTTACTGTAAGATTGTTTTTCTTGTGATTCCCCAAACACATCCTGTACTTTTCCAGCTCAAGGCCTTTGCTGATTCCATTCTCTTCCTCACAGTCATATTCCACATCTGACTCTGTGGTATCCCACCCTGTGAACCCACTGTTCAAAGTCATCTCAAATGCCACTCTTCCATGAAGCCTCTCCTGATTGATTAGCAGACGGGAACACTAGTTCCTTTGGGTCTCCCCTGTACACTTAGTGTTCAGTTTCCTTAAGACCCTCAAGAGAGGGGCGCCTGGGTGGCTCAGTCAGTTAAGCAACTGCCGTCGGCTCAGGTCACGATCCTGGAGTCCCAGGATCGAGTCCCGCATCGGGCTCCCTGCTCAGTGGGGAGTCTGCTTCTTCCTCTGACCCTCCTCCCTCTCATACACTCTCTCTCTCTCACTCTCTCTCTCTCTTAAATAAATAAAATCTTTAAAAAAAAAAAAGACCCTCAAGAGAGTTCTCCTGGTCGGCGTCCCTCCCCACGCATAGGGTGAGGTGCCAGCTGAGTCTGGCTTGCCTCACTCAGCAGCCCATACACTGAAACCAACCTCAGTACTTTCAACAGGAGCTTTTTTTTTTTTTTAAGATTTTATTTATTTATTTGACAGAGACACAGCGAGAGAGGAAACACAAGCGGGGGGAGTGGGAGAGGGAGAAGCAGGCTTCCCGCCGAGCAGGGAGCCCCATGCGGGGCTCGATCTCAGGACCCTGGGAGCATGACCTCAGCCGAAGGCAGACGCTTAATGACTGAGCCACCCAGGTGCCCCTCAACAGGACCTTTAACAGGGTGCCTGGCACCAGTAAATGCTCAAAGGATGTTAAATTGTGTGTCCATGAGCAGCTGTCTCTAAGGCAGTTATGAAAATACACCAGTTCTCTTAAGTTATTACCATTACCACATTTGCATAATGTCTCACAGTTTAAAGTGGTCTTTACATAGATAGTTATTTTTTCTATTACGACAAGGACAAATCTGGGCAGCTGCTAACCTCTTGCCTTTGTTTTGTGGCACCAGCCTTATGTGAGCTTTTCTGCACACATCTGCGTAGGTAGCTTTATTGTGTTGCCCCTGCGAAGTCTCTGCACTTTTGCTCTGTGTATGTGCATGGTAAAGGGGAGCAGGATAGGCCACCCCAAAATGTGCCACTTTGGCATGTGAATTATTTTGAGCTGAAGGCAATCAACACCCAGCAGACTGGGGGGGGGGGGGGGGAAGCTTTTTACCTCTCCCTTAACTGCCTAGAAGAATTTAGATAGAGGCCTGAACCACAAAGACAGCTATTACCAGAGATAACTTTTTATCTAAAAGACTTACCTGCTAGGCAGGGCAAACATCTGACTCCCAAACATCTGCGGGTGAATTGCCCTCCTCCCATTTGAAGCCCCAGGCCCCTGTTCCGTTCCTTAGCTCGAGATGGCATATAAACCTCAATTGCCTTTGAATCTCCTGGCTTCTTGGGCTCCTGAAGTACATAATTAAATCTGTTTTTCTCCTGTTACTTACATCAATTTAATTATTAGACCAGCCCAAGAAGCTAGAAGGAAAGAAAGGACTATTTTTCTACCCCTACAATGTGGTGTGTGCTGAGACAGGCCAACATCATGTCTGTGTGTACTAGTGTGTTCATTTCTCTGTCTTCTTGGCTATTTCTGTAATGACTTTCCTCTTGGCGAGCGTGTGTTTTCTATGTGTAGCTACACGTGTATGTATGTGCGTGTGTAACCGTAATTCCTTGACTCTGCTGGGTCACTATTGTCCCAGAATGGCCAGATTTGTCAGTCCTCCTGCCCCCCCAGAGATGGGGCCAGCGGCCCAACCACCTCCTAAGCTCTCTGCTGGCCGATCTCCAGCTACCACATGCCCTGACATGTGCCTGCAGCCCAGGATCTCACCCATCCCACTCACAACTCACACACTCACAACACACACTTCAGCGCTAGGTTGCACAGGCCAAGTCACCACCCCCTCTCTTTGCTTAACCGTCGGAATTTCCAGCTTGCTCCGGCCACCACTCCCAGCCGCGGGTGGAGTCGAGAAGGACCCGCCCAATTCTGGGGCGCACATAATTTGCTCGGCACCGCTGCCGGTCCGCAGTCGGCCTTCCGCTCCGCTCAGTGCGCAATGTGTCACTCTCGCAGCTCCCTCCCCACCATGACCGTCCTGCGGGCCCCGACCCCGGTCTCCTCCGCCAGCCCCGGACCCCGGCGGGGCTCTGGTCCTGAGATCTTCACCTTCGACCCTCTCCCAGAGCCCGCGGTGGCCCCTGCCGCGCGCCCCAGCGCCTCCCGCGGGCATCGGAAGCGCAGCCGTAGGGTCCTCTACCCACGAATGGTGAGTGTCGTGGAAGTGGGCAGCCAGAGGGGCAGGGGGAACGGCCGGACGCCGGGGTCCTCAGCCAACCTGTCGCCTTTGTTGTCTCTCTTCAGGTCCGGCGCCAGCTGCCAGTCGAGGATCCGAACCCTGCCAAAAGGCTCCTTTTTCTCCTGCTCACCGTCATCTTCTGCCAGATCCTGATGGCTGAAGAGGGCGTGCCGGCACCGCTGGCCTCGGAGGACCCCCACAGCGGCGCAGCCCCCGCGCCCACCCCGGCGCCCCCGGTCCTCGAGCCCCTTAATCTGACCTCTGAGCCCTCGGACTACGCTCTGGACCTCAGCACTTTCCTACAACAACACCCGGCCGCCTTCTAACCGGGACTCCCCACATCCCCCCACTCGAAAGAATCCGAAAAACCAAAGAAACACCAGGTGCACCTGGTGCGCGAGAGCGTATCCCAAACTGGGACTTCCGAGGCAACTTAAACTCAAAACACTGCAGCGGAGACGCCAGCCCAAGCCTGGGATGAAACGAGCACCTACACTCCGCACCGACACTCCCGGGCTAGGCCGCGTGGGGAAGAGCGTCATTAATTTATTTCTTACTGATCCTAATTAATATTTATATGTATTTATGTATGTCCCCCTAGGTGATGGAGGGGTGTATGTAATATTTATTTTAACTTATGCAGGGGTGTGAGATGTGCCTCCCTGCTGAAAATGCACAACTCTTGGTATTTGTTGAGCTTTGTGGGAAAGGTGGAGGCTGGGCGCTTTGGTTCTCCTTCAGAACGAACGGAAAGGTCCTGGATCTGGGAGAGCGCCCGGGCTGAGTCAAGGATGGTGGTGGGTCGTAGTCTAGGGGCTGGTATTCCGTCCTCCAGGATTTCAACTCCTTGGATCTACTGCGTGAGGCTTTGGCGGACCATTGGGGATAAGGTCCTTGGCCTTCGATCTTCTCGAAGTTGCCCCCAAGGGGTGGCTAGGGTGTCGAAGGTCGGTGGGCTGTCAGCGGGAGGCTGTGGGGTCGCCCGGTATGTTCTGTGAACACAAATAAAGTCGATTTATTGTCAGTCATCTGAGTGTACGAATCTTTGCTAGCGGCGATTCCCCACACCTCCCCGCCTTCCGGCGCCAAGGGCAGGCGGGCGGAGCTGGGGCCACGTCCCCAGCAGGTGACCGGATGCAGTCTTTCGTTGCCCAGTGTGTGGTTTTCCCAGTTACCGCGGGGCAAACCAGAGATGGGGCAATCTCCCCGGCCCTGGGTTGCAGGCTCACGGAGGTCACGTCCCGCTTCCCGGGGCGGAGCTCCCGGCCGGGGAATGGGGGCGGCGGGGCTGGCTGCTCACCCAGCAAGCGTGCCAGGCGGGGTAGGCCCGGCCGGAGGCGGGCTGCGGACGCGAGCGCGGCTTGCCGGGAAAGGGGCGGGGCGGAGGGTGGCCCGCCGCGGGGGGGCGGGGTCGCGTCTGCCGCAGCAACAGGGTGCGGCCGAGTGAGGGGCGCGAGCGTCGGCCGGGTTGGCTGGAAGGCTGTCCCCTCCAGCCCCGCGACCGCTGCTCCGCTCCCAGACCCGCTGCGCGCCCCGGCTAGGCCGCCGCCCGCGTGCGGGCAGGTAGGTGGGGAAGGGGATGTAATCGGACTGCGGAGGAGCAGGGAGGGTGCCGCAAGGTCTGGGGGCCTCTAGGCGCGGGAGAGCTTTATCAGAGGAGCGAGAAACTCCTCACCGAAGGCGGGAGGGGGAAGGTAGTGGCCGTAAGCCGGCGGGAGGCGGAGAGAGCCGCTGGGGACCTATGCGACTTAACAGGGAAATGCCTTAGCGGACCCACGGGTGCGGAAGGGACTGGGCCCTGGTGGCTGGAGATTGGGCGAGACTGACGGGAAAGAGAGAACATTAACTCCTGTGGACCCAGCCCGCAAAGGCTTTCTCTCCCTTTCCTCCAGCTTCAACCTGAGCCATGTTTTTTACCTGTGGCCCAAATGAGGCTATGGTGGTTTCCGGTAAGTAATGTTCTCTTCTCAGCCAGTGCCCCCCAAACCCTTGTGGTCCGGCCTCTACCCCTTACCCTTCTCCCTACCAGCTCCCCAGGCCCGGGCCTTCTGTCCACCCCCCCCACACACACACACCCCACCTCCATGGCTGCAAGCCACCCACTTGTGATTCCCAGTGCTACCCTTCCAAGGCCCAGACTGCCTCCCCTCCAGCTCCCAGATTTCCTTGTGGGGATTATCCCCCCCCACACACTCCAGTTTTTCAGTCTTCCATATTCTAGCCCTGCCCCTGCCACTGCGGTTTACTGCCCCCGCACCTTGCAGGTTTCTGCCGAAGCCCCCCAGTCATGGTGGCTGGAGGACGTGTCTTTGTCCTGCCCTGCATCCAGCAAATCCAGAGGTAGGTAGAAAAAGTACCAGGGAAGGGGAACCCCAGTTTTCTCTCTTTTCTTTTTTTCTCACTGTCCGCTCCTTCTTTTTCCCATAGGATCTCTCTCAACACACTGACCCTCAATGTCAAGAGTGAAAAGGTTTACACTCGCCATGGGGTCCCCATCTCAGTCACTGGCATTGCCCAGGTGAGGCTTTCAGAGCCTTTCCCCACCAGAGTCCATTCCCTCATCACCTTCTTTGTCCCCAGACATTACGAATCTTCTGACCATGGCCTTCCCAATCTCTGGCTGTAGAGAAATGTCTCTGCTAAGTCTCGCCTTCTCCAGGGACTCCCAGGGCACTTGACTCTTCCATTCTCTTCCTGCTTCCTACCTGGCTTCATGAGACCTTCACCACACTTTCCCTATCCCTACTCTGGTTACAGGTGAAAATCCAGGGGCAGAACAAGGAGATGTTGGCGGCTGCCTGCCAGATGTTCCTGGGGAAGACGGAGGCTGAGATTGCCCACATTGCACTGGAGACTCTGGAGGGCCACCAGAGGGCTATCATGGCTCACATGACTGTGGAGGTGGGCTTGAGGGCAGGGAAAGATCTGGAAGAGATGCCAGAGTGAGTGGCACCTAAGGACCCTGCTAGTCTCTGGGAGACAGTAGCCAGAGGACTGAGAGCTTAAGTTCCTACTTCCCACCGTTTTGTTACCCTAGGAAATCTATAAGGACAGGCAGAAATTCTCAGAGCAAGTTTTCAAAGTGGCCTCCTCAGACCTGGTCAACATGGGCATCAGTGTGGTTAGCTACACCCTGAAGGACATTCATGATGATCAGGTAAACTTAGGTAGCTGATCCTCTCCAGTTCCCTGCCCCCATCTCTTAAACCCTCCCGAGGATTCTGAATGCTGCTTCTCTCTCACAGGACTATTTGCACTCCTTAGGGAAGGCTAGAACAGCTCAAGTCCAAAAAGATGCTCGGATTGGGGAAGCAGAAGCCAAAAGAGACGCTGGGATCCGGGTGAGAGAGATTCCACTTGGGGGAATCACTTGGTCACTGTGGGCTTCTTGGGCATGCAGCGAGAGAGGGGATGGAAGGGGCACAACTGAGTGAGGGCTCGTAGAGTTGGGTTGGCAGAGGAAATAGATGAGGCCACGTGCAGGGGAGCCTGGTGAGGAGCAGGCTCTTCCCCTGGGGCCTTCTTCTCCTTGCTCTAATTTCCTCCCTGATTTCTGTGTGGATAGGAAGCCAAAGCTAAGCAGGAAAAAGTGTCTGCTCAGTACCTGAGTGAGATCGAGATGGCCAAGGCGCAGAGAGACTATGAGCTAAAGAAGGCTGCATATGACATCGAGGTCAACACCCGCCGAGCGCAGGCTGACCTGGCCTATCAACTTCAGGTCAGAGCTCTCACACTGGGCAGTTAGTTCCTCTCAAGCCCTCCGTCTTAGGCCACCACATTTTCTCATATTCTAACTCTGATCCCTTTATTCTGGCTCTACATTTCTGACCCAACTCCTCCATATGAGGAAGATTTGAAAGACCTAAGCATTTCAGTTGAAAAGCAAAGTAAGGGACGCCTGGGTGGCTCAGATGGTTAAGCATCTGCCTTCGGCTCAGGTCATGATCCCAGGGTCCTGGGATCGAGCCCCACGTCGGGCTCTGTGCTCAGCGGGGAGGCTGCTTCTCCCTCTCCCTCTGCCTGCCTGTCTGCCTACTTGTGATCTCTCTCTCTCTGTCAAATAAATAAATAAAAAAATCTTTAAAAAAAAAAAAGAAAAGAAAAGTAAAGGCCAAGAAGGGATATGGTCAGTAGGATGGGATCATATGTTTGGGCAGATTGTCCGCTGGGTAAGGGCACCTGGATGAGTGGCTGAAGCAGAGCTAAGATCCAGCCCATGCTCCACACTCGCCATGCTATGTGAGGGGGCACCTTTTTCTGATTTTCCATGGGCTTGTAGCAGCCCTGGTGATCCAAGAAGGGTATGGGGAAGGAAAACATGGACTTGGGCTTTGAATCCTGCAAAGTGAGATATGGGCAGCCCTTGATATTGCAAGGTGGCATGGTCAGTCCTCCTCGTTTGCAGATTCTGTATTTGAGAATTTGCCTACTCACTAAAATTTACTGGTAACTCCAGAAACAGTCCTTGTGGCACCTTTGTGATCATTTGCAGACATGCACAGAGCAATGAAAAATTTGAGTTGCCTGATGTGCATTTGAGGTTGAACAAGATGTTCTGCCTTCTTGTTTCAGCTCTAATGATATAAAGTGTCATTTTCACAGTATATTTACTGCTACATTTTTTGATTTTGCTGTTTAAAATGGCCCCCAAACGTACTGCTAAAGTGTTAAGTGTTCCTAAGTGCAAGGAGGTTATGATATGCCTTATAGAGAAATTACATGTGTTAGATAAGCTTTCAGGCATGAGTTATAGTGCTGTGGGCAGCAACTTCGCTGTTAATGAATCAGCAGTGTGTATCACATAAGGTATCTTTAAACAGAAACACATATATAGCAAGGATATATACTGATCTGTCATGAACAGGGGCTCACAGGAACCTAACCGTATATTTCCCCTAATAACAAAATAAGTATTTGCTAATTCAGTATTCATGGCTACTTTATAGAACAGATCTACCATGAATAATGAGAATCAACTGTACTTTGAGACCTTTACCCAAAGGATAGCAATATTAGGAAATTTGTTTTTGCCAAGAGTTGGTATAGGCTTAAAGGATGATGAAGTACAAAACGGCTTTAGCTTATGATGTTAAGTTCCTGGTGGTTTGACAGGTAATTGAGTGTGGCATAGTACTTGGCTCCTCAGTGTGGTCTGCCTACCAGCAGCATCAGCATCACTGTGGAGCTTATTAGATAGAAAATCTCCAGCTCCAGTCCTACTGACTGAATTAGAATCTGCATTGTTTTTATTATTATTTTTTTTTTTTTTTAAGATTTTTTATTTATTCATTTGAGAGAGAGAGAGCAAGCAAGAGCATGAGCAGGGGGAAAGGGGAGAGGGAAAAGCAGGCTCCCCGCCCAGCAGGGAGCCCGATGTGGGACTCAATCCCGGGACCCTGGGATCATAACCTGAGCCGAAGGCAGACGCTTAACCGACTGAGCCACCCAGGCGCCCCTGCATTGATTTTTTTAAAGTAGGCTCCACGCCCGACCTGGGGCTTGAATGCATGACCGTGAGATCAAGAGTTGCATGCTCTACAGACTGAGCCAGCCACGTGCCCCTAGAATCTGCATTTTAACAAAATCCCTAGGGGATTCATGTACACATTGGAGTTTGAGAAGCATTAACAAGTGGAAACCATTAACTTTTGCGTGGTCCTTAACCTAAATAGGCTTTCCTTATCTGTAAATCAAAGGATTGGGCTGGTTTTGGCTCTGTTCCAACTTTTATCAGTTCTTTATTTTGTGCCAGGCTTTGTGCTAGGTGCTTGGGGAAATAAGGATTCATTCAACAAATACCTATTAAGTGCCTGCTATGTGCCAGACATTGTTTTGGAAGTGAGGATGTAAGTATGAATGAGACAGAAAAGATTCCTGCCCTTGTGGAGCGTATAACACAGGAAACAGCTAATAAGCAAGTAAATAACTTTCATAGGTTCTGATTATCTTGTTTAAATGCTATGAAGGAAATAGAGTGATGAAAAAAACAGTGGAGAGGTACTATATTAGGTTGGGGATGATCCAAAAAGCTTCAGTGAGGAAGTGATTTATGAGATAAACCTGAAGATAGAAGGAGCCAGCAATGTAAAGAGTTGTGGGCCAAGAGCATTCGAGGCTGTTCAGATAGAACTTTCTTTGATGATGGAAATGCTGTAAATCTGTGCTGTGATATTGAGTGCGTGAAATGTGGCTTGTGGAACTGTGGCTAGTGAAATGTGACTGAAGACAGAATTTTAAATTTTATTTAATTTTAATTAATTTTAGATATAAATAGCCATATGTGGTTAGGCAGAGGACCATCACATGCAAAAGCCCTGAGGTAGGAAAGAGCTTGGTGTGTCCCAAGAACAGAGAGGAGGGTTCTGATCTGGTGGGGCTGGTATGCTGTGAGTAAGATGGTGAGGCAGGCAGGGCCAGGTCACATAGGGTTCAGGTGGCCGTGTTGGAGACTTAGAAGAGAATTCAAAGCCCAGTGGAATGCTATTGGAGAACTTTAAGCAGGGAGGTGCCATGGTCTAATTTACATTTTTACAAGGATCAGTCTGGCTGTTGTGTGGAGAATTGATTCTCAGAGGACAAGAGAGGAAGCAGGAAGATAAGTTGGAAGCTTTTTCAGAGATGATGGGTTGAAAAAATACAGTTAATTGCACTCCCTCCAAAACCTCACTAAAACCACACAGAGTAATGGAGAAGGAGAAAACAGATGGAGAGAATAGGATCAGAAGGAACAGAAAGCATAGTATCGTTTTGGAAGCCGGAAAGACATCGAAAGTAACTAAGCCAGTGGTACTTTATCAGTGGTTGGCACGATGTGACCATTGAATCTAAATGCTGACAGCCTCCCCTAACCCCCTTACCGCATTTGGCCCCCAGACACTCCCATCTTCCAAAGAAGTCATCAGAAGACTGTGCTGAGGAACATGACCAATCCAAAGGGAAAGACTTTAAGGATCCTGAATCATGGATTCCTCAGCAGATGACCTGCCCAGATCACCCTGGAGTAAAGCTTAGAGTAAAGCTCAGAGTCAGCAAGCCTCAGTCACGTGCCCACAGTCACCCACACGCTCACAGTTTCCTTTCACTGTTTTAGACATCCTTCACTGTGAGCAGCCAGCCAAGGATTACCTGATATATGAGGGAATCCTGCAGTGTTAAAGTCTGAGACTAAAACCACGAATAGCAAAACAGTTTGGAGGATACATACTATGAAGGGAGAAGAAAAAAAATTTTTTTTTAATATCCTCAGTGAAATAAGAGAAGAATTCACATCTAGAAAATCAGGGCATAGAACAGAAAACAAAAAAAGAGCTCTTAGAAATCAGTAGGATGGCAGAAATGAGGGGAAAAAAACACAGTGAAGAAATTCTAATGAATCTATGGATTTATTAATCTAATTCTAATAGATTCTAATTGTAATAAATTTATTAATCCTAATCTACAGATTTATTAATCTAATAAATCAACAGAATAAAGAAAATGGGAGGAAAATCACCAATGGAAAAAAATTTTTAATGTTTTATCTGTTCTAAAAGGTATGACTTTCTAGATTGAAATAGTCCACCAAATACACAATAAAACAACTACCCTGTGAAATTTCTTAACATGGAGAACAAAGAAAGGATCTAAAAGCTTCCAGAGAGAAAGAACAGGTCACAAAGGGTCAGGCATCAAAATGACTTCAGATTTCTCAAGAAGCTTGAAGACCATGGAACAATGCCTTCAAAATTCAGGTAGAAAATGAATTCTAACATAGTAACCTGTACTCAATCTGTCATTCAAATAGAAAGAATAAAAATCTCAGAAAAGCAAGATCTCAAAAAACTTACTGCCCATGTACTTCTTCCAAGGAAGCTACTGAGGGTTATTTCATCAAAAAGTGGGCAGGAGGGGCTCCAACAGAGAGAGAGAGATCCTGCACACTGAGGGAGAGAGCAACTAGTCCAGTTTGGAACCGGTCTGAAATTTTAGGGTCAGAGATAGCACAGGGTGCCACATCTAGAAGCACCTTTCCTGTGGAGTGAACACATGGGTGCAGTAAAGACAGGGGCATCATCTCTGCTCTTGATAAGACCCGCAGGGATGATGGTCCATGGCTGAGCCAGAGCAGCGGAGCAATAAAGAAGCATGTTCCTCTCTGGTACCTCTCCTCACCAAAATCCTGGCAAGAGCCTTCAGATCTCTGTACTCCACAGGAATAAGAAAATGAAATATGCCTAAATAGGAGGAATTCTATATGTACTTGTTCTTGTCAACGTTTAGAATGTCCCTGGAAGAAGAATACAGAAGAAGCTGGTTATAATGGTTGCCTCTGGGGAAGGGAACAAGGTAGTTTGAGGAAATAAGTGGACAGAAACCTTGCTTCTCACTGTTCTTTTGTTTTTCTTTGAATGTGTACCATTTACAAAAGATAAAAATGGAAAAGAGACATACACACCCCCCCACACACCACCAAACCAGTAGGAAGCTATTGCAGGGAGGGCTGGAGTTGATGGTGGCTTGCAGGAAGGTTACAGCAGCCCAGATGGAGAGAAGTGGATGGATTTGAGTGCGGCTGGAGGTGGAAGACGGCCACCATGCATCAGAGCCCTCCAGGTGCTCATACTCTAGAGAGGGACACTGCGGAGAAATAGACTATTATGGGAGCTCAACAGAGGGACACTTAGCCTGGCCTGAGGGACAACAGGGACCGGATGCCAGCCCTATCCAGCTCTTGATGCCGAGGTTGCTTGGAAAATGTCCTACCCTCAGTGCTGCCTCTGAGGAGGATCAGGCCATCCCCCAACCCATGATTGGGATCCATATGGGAAATGGACTCCACTGGGCTGGCTGAGCCCACCAGGGACTGATTTCATGTACCTGCTCTATTTTTATATCTCACCCTGGAGCCCTGGCCCTGGCTTCTCTGCGTGGTGCCTGGGAGCTTGCTCTTCAGCTCTGATGTTGAGCATTGCTCCTACCCAGGTGGCCAAAACTAAGCAGCAGATCGAGGAGCAGCGGGTACAGGTGCAGGTGGTGGAGCGGGCCCAGCAGGTGGCAGTGCAGGAACAGGAGATCGCCCGACGAGAGAAGGAGCTGGAGGCCCGAGTTCGGAAGCCCGCGGAAGCTGAGCGCTACAAACTGGAGCGCCTAGCTGAGGCAGAGAAGTAAATGCCCCCTCCCAGGCCCCAGCCTAGTCCTTTACCACCTGCGTGCCCCCATATGAAGAGCTGAGGCCCTCCCTACCTGAACTCCTACGGAACTCGGGTTACAGAAGCCTGTGTCTCTCCAGCGGGGCCTGCCTTTTGCCCTTCCTCAGTGCCTCCCCCCACTTCCCTTTCTGTGCCCAGGTCCCAGCTGATTATGCAGGCTGAGGCAGAAGCTGAGTCTGTGAGGGTGAGTTAAGAGGTGGCTCTTGCTGGCTTGTGGAGTGAGTGGGGGTTGCTGTTTGAGCTGGGGTTACTTGTCCTTAACTACAGCCATCAGTGACTCTGGAAAACAAACTGAGGGTTCTAGAGGGGAGGGGGTGGGAGGATGGGTTGGCCTGGTGGTGGGTGTTGAGGAGGGCACGTTCTGCATGGAGCACTGGGTGTTATGCACAAACAATGAATCATGGAACACTGCATCAAAAACTAATGATGTAATGTAGGGGATTAACATAAGAATAAAAAAAAAAAACAAAAACTACAGCCATCAGTACCACGGTTTCCTGTACCATTCTCAGATGCGTGGGGAGGCCGAGGCCTTTGCCATAGGGGCTCGAGCCCGGGCTGAGGCCGAGCAGATGGCCAAGAAGGCAGAAGCATTCCAGCTGTACCAGGAGGCTGCTCAGCTGGACATGCTGCTGGAGAAGCTGCCCCAGGTCTGGAGGTTGTGTGGGCACCAGGAGAGGAACAGAACCAGGGATCGTAGGGTGGGGGGAAATGAGGGGCTTGGGGAGAACCAGGCTAGGGGACTCTAGATTAGGGGTGGGAATTATAAGCCAGTGACCGAAGTGAGGAAGAATGATCCTTAGAAAGTGAAGAAGATCAAGGCTCTTGAAGCCCAGGGTAAGGCATGTTAGGAGGGGTGTGGTCAGACCACAGGTGCTGAGTGGGCATCTCTCACCTACCAGGTAGCAGAGGAGATCAGTGGTCCCTTGACCTCAGCCAATAAGATCACACTGGTGTCCAGTGGAGGTGGGACCATGGGGGCAGCCAAGGTGACCGGGGAAGTACTGGACATCCTGAGCCGCCTGCCGGAGAGCGTGGAGAGACTCACAGGCGTCAGCATCTCCCAGGTGAGGGTCTCTAGGGTGGGAGCTGTGGATTTTCTGTGAGTTTCTGGGTTCCTGGGGCATGTGATGCAGCAGGCCTAGTACTAGACCAGCACCAAGGAGGCTCGGGAGCCACCGACATTTTTGCTTTCTATATGCTAGACACAGTGCTAAGCTGCTGCTTCTCTTTTTTTTTTTTTTTAAGATTTTATTTATTTACTGCAGAGAGAGAGAAAGCATGAGTGGGGGCGGGGGAGAGGGCGAAACAGACTCCCCGCTGAGCAGAGAACCTGATGCCAGGACCCTAGGATCATGACCTGAGCCTAAGACAGACACTTAACCAACTGAGCCACCCAGGCGCCCCCACAGCGCTAAGCTTCTACACAAATGGTTGGTTGGTTTTTTAAATCAAACCATCCTTTGGGTGTATGGTATTTTACAAAGTAAAGAAACAACTTTCAATATGTTAAGGAACTGTGCCCCTGTCATATAGCTAGCTGGTAAAGCTAGATTTCAAAAACCCCGGCTGACTGTCTTCTAGAGCCTTGTGGTCACCCCACCAGTACAAGGAACTGGTTGCAGCCTGTTGACAATTGATTCCAAGGCATATCAGGCTTTTCTTGGTGCCTGTTTATTCACCTATAGATTATGATAGAGGTCAGAGAGCCAGCTCTGGAACCATACTGTTGTGGTGTGAATCCTGGCTCCAGTGCATGCTAGCTGTGACCTTAGACAAGTTAGCTATTTCTCTGTACCTCTTTCCTCACCTTAAAATCAGGTTAATAATAGCATCTACTCTATTGAATTGTTAAGGGGATTAAATGAGTAAATATTTTCAGTGTTGAGGACAGCGCTTGGCACATGCTATATATGAATGTGTGCTTAAAAAGTTATATAGGGGCGCCTGGGTGGCTCAGTTGGTTAAGCGTCCAACTCTTGGTTACGGCTCAGGTCGTGATCTTAGGGTCCTGGGATAGGCCTGCGTTGGGCTCTACACTCAGTGCAGGGTCTGCTTGTCCCTCTCCCTCCCCCTGTGCTCTTCCCCCTGCTTGTGCACATTCTCTCTCTCTCTCTCTCTCAAAGTACCTTTAAAAAAAAAAATTACAGGGGCGCCTGGGTGCCTCCGACGGTTGAGTGTCTGTCTTTGGCTCAGGTCATGATCCCAGCGTCCTGGGATCGAGCCCCGCATTGGGCTCCCTGCTCAGCGGGAAGCCTGCTTCTCCCTCTCCCTCTGCCTGCTGCTTCCCCTGTTTGTGCACTCTCTCTCTGTCAAAAATAAATAAAATCTTAAAAAAAAAATTATGTAAGTGAAAGCAGTAGACCATACCAGTGACCTTCAAGCTGGGTTCCTTGGATCCTTCTTGAGGCCGGCATTGAAAGCACTGAAAGATTAGGCGCTAAGGAGGGTCTGTGCAAGCAGGGCTCTAGCCCCCTCCACTCCTTTTCAGTGATTGTTGCTGTATATTGGTCCTAATTACTGCTTGACAAGAGGGTAAGGTAGGGCGGCAGAAAAAAACATCTTAGAAGACTTCTGGAAATGTGTGTCGTCCCTGCAGCCCTCATCCAAATGGGGATCTGGGAGAACAGGGTACAGGGTTCCCAAGTGTCATCCCTTTTGTCTTTTTACCAGGTTAACCACAAGCCTTTGCGAACAGCTTGAGCCAACCGTCGCCAATGCCTAGCCTCATGGTTGCCACAATGGTCCCCATACTGCATGCAGAGCTGGCTTCCCTGAGCATGCCCCTGACAGTGGGGTTTCATCCCTCATCTCCTTGCCAAATAGTCTTGTGGCTTGCCTTGGAGGGGAAGGGTTACTCTTCCCAACCCCACACTGCCAAGACTACCAGTCCCCCAGGGGTTCCATGCCAGCCTTCTGATTATCCTACTCACCCCCAATTTAACTTCCTAATTAGACTGTGTGTACCTGTCTGGAATTTTCCTGACCAAAACTGAGGGATGGCCTGGAGGTTCTCAACTTTGTCAAATCAACTGCTATTAAAAGGTAGTAATGCTGATTAACTTAATAAAGCAGAACTTATTCAAAATGAACGCTGGAATGTAGCTTATTCCCTTCAATAGACTTTTTAGAATGGGAGAAGTTACCTTGTACACTGTTAAAATTGTACAACTTTTTTTCTGCAAAATTTGGTTATAGGCAGAAAAAGCATACTGAAATGGAAGAAGTGGTGAGACTTGAACTAGTCCCCACAATTACTGAAAATAGGGCCAAGGAAAATTATAGACTTAAATTTCCAGGGTAGCTCTGAGACTTACTTTGTGTACTTAGAAGCATGTTGTATTAGGTGGAAGTGTTACTTTAGAATGGGACCATTACGTGATATCCCCCACTGGTTATCTTTCCTTTATGTTAACGAGAAAATCCCAAAGGGTAAGAGAAAACAGCAAGATACCATAACCCAAATGAACCCTGGATGTGCTATACACTGGAAGTGGGGCAGTAATAGCTTTCAACTCTGCACTTACAAGATTCTCCTGGAGTACTGTTAAAATAGATTGCTAGTTAACTGGTTTCTGGCTCAGTACTTCTGGGTAGGCCTGAAAATCTCCATTTCTGCAAGTTCCAAGAGGATGTCGATGGTCAGGGAACCACTTATGCCCTATTTTAACATTCATCTCAATTCCCGCTTCTGTCCATTGATCCAGTATGAGCCTGTGCCTATCCCAGTTATTGAGGCTGTTAGTGAAGGTGGTGGGGTGGTTTGGGTACCGGGGTTAAGATATGAGGGTCAATTAAGTATAAAGATAGTCTCAGTTTATGGAGAGCAAAGTTTATGTGTAGCTGAACGTGAACCTCATGTACCACTGGTAGGCTTTCCCTAAATGAGCACACATCTCACAACTTTTTTTCAGTTGTCATTTATTTTTGGCTCTTGGGGCAATGTTATCTTTTCAATATGAAAAAAAGCAAGTTCAACACAAAATAGAAATTTGAAGTGTAGGACAGGATGAAGCCAAGGGCGGGGGGAGGGAATAGCAAAAGGAAGAAATGAGATGTTGCCCAAGATGGAGGGTCTCCTTGTCCCCTCTCTGGAAGAAGATTTAGGTGGCAATACACACCTTTCCATATATACACAGCAGAGCTGGGTGTTT
>NC_138376.1:22627069-22639424 GCF_054177405.1 Leptonychotes weddellii | reverse complement strand
CCTTGCGCCGGAACATGGCCGTGAACTGCTCCGAGATGCGCTTGAACAGCTCCTGGATGGCCGTGCTGTTGCCGATGAAGGTGACTGCCATCTTGAGGCCACGAGGTGGGATATCGCAGACTGCTGTCTTGACGTTGTTGGGGATCCATTCCACGAAGTAGCTGCTATTCTTGTTTTGCACGTTGAGCATCTGCTCATCTACCTCCTTCATGGACATCCGCCCACGGAAGACAGCAGCCACGGTGAGGTAACGGCCATGGCGGGGGTCACAGGCGGCCATCATGTTCTTGGCATCAAAGACCTGCTGGGTGAGCTCGGGCACAGTGAGGGCCCGATACTGCTGGCTGCCGCGGCTGGTCAGAGGTGCGAAGCCAGGCATGAAGAAGTGGAGACGTGGGAAGGGCACCATGTTGACGGCTAGCTTGCGGAGGTCAGCATTGAGCTGACCAGGGAAGCGGAGGCAGGTGGTGACACCGCTCATGGTGGCTGAGACGAGGTGGTTCAGATCCCCGTAGGTTGGCGTGGTCAGCTTGAGAGTGCGGAAGCAGATGTCGTACAGGGCCTCATTGTCAATGCAGTAGGTCTCATCCGTGTTCTCTACCAGCTGATGGACGGAGAGGGTAGCGTTATAGGGCTCGACCACCGTGTCAGACACTTTGGGTGAGGGTACCACACTGAAGGTGTTCATGATGCGGTCAGGATACTCTTCTCGGATCTTGCTGATGAGCAAGGTGCCCATTCCAGAGCCTGTGCCCCCACCCAGCGAGTGGGTCAGCTGGAAGCCCTGCAGGCAGTCACAG
Organism: Leptonychotes weddellii; assembly: GCF_054177405.1. Lineage (NCBI taxonomy): Eukaryota > Metazoa > Chordata > Mammalia > Carnivora > Phocidae > Leptonychotes > Leptonychotes weddellii. The sequence goes on along the minus strand of NC_138376.1, from coordinate 22,638,624 downwards.
CTCTCAGCCTCCTTCCTCACCACATCCAGGACTGAGTCAACCAGCTCAGCCCCCTCTGTATAGTGGCCCTTGGCCCAGTTGTTGCCTGCCCCAGACTGACCTGGAATGGGGTCGGGAGGCAAGCCTGATTAGTAAAGCATGGAAAATAAAGGACCAAATTCCCACCTTTCAACTTTTGGAATAATGTACACAAATGTGCCTTCTTTCTCACTCACCTGTGATACATTCCTCCCCCATTATTTACTATCTAAGGCAGTCCCTACCAACACCCTGCATTAGAGATTTCAGAATACAGCCCTGGATAAGCACTCCAGTATAACAATAATCTCCTTGCTGTCTCCTTTACCCAAATACATTGAACAGCACATTGTATATAACTCACCGAAAACAAAGTTGTCTGGTCTGAATATCTGCCCAAAAGGACCTGAGCGAACAGAGTCCATGGTCCCGGGTTCTAGATCCACCAAGATAGCACGAGGAACGTATTTGCCACCTATACGGAATAAAGTAGAGTACAAATTGGCAAAAGAGATCAATTGGGGCTGGGAGACAGCCAGGGACCCTAACTTGTGATTCCAAGTGCGGCCACCAGGGGGCAGAAGAGCCAATCTTCTGCCCCACGGTGGGCAATCAAATCAAGGCCTCCTTAAAAAAAGAAAGGACAAATCCATCCAAAGGTGGTGAGGGACCCTAGAGAAGCGGAAGAGGAGATGGGACCCAAGCTTTCCCGGGTTCCCAACCTCACCTGTAGCTTCATTGTAGTACACGGAGATGCGATCCAGCTGCAGGTCGCTGTCACCGTGGTAGGTTCCGGTGGGGTCGATGCCGTGCTCATCACTGATTACCTCCCAGAACTGCGGAGGGAAAGCAATGAGACTTCCACAACTCTGGTCCCGGCCAATTATGCCCACCCGACCTACACATTTTAATCCCAGACACACCCGTGGTGAGCCTGGTTCTAGGGCCTGGCATTCCCGGTCTGCCTGCCACACCCTTCCACTAGACACCCGCAACCCCGGGGAAGCCGAAGCTTTCACTGCTTGGAATGCGAGACGAGGTGCAGCTGAGGAGGCCCGGCGATCGCAGAAAATTGTGGGGTGGGAGTGTGAGGAGAGGGGGAGAGAGGCGGCCGACCACACGGGACGAGCACACCTTCCCGCCGAGCACAATGGGCCGGGGTTCGAGAGACTAGATGCTGCCGCAATCGACCACCCCCCACCCCGCCCTCCACGTGACTGCGGCGCCCGCGCCCGCCGTGCCACTGACAAAGGGAGGCGTCGCGCGTGGGCGGGGGCGGGGCCTGAATTCGGCCCGCGAGAGGCGGGGCTCGGCTTGGGCTAGGGCGCCCCCAGCCGGCCGGCAGGGCCGCATTGTCCCGGCGCGCCAGGGGCGCCCCGGCCCCGCCCTTCTGCTACAACGTAGCAGCAGCACTTCCTCCCTGCCCTTCCCCCGCTACACTGTAACCGCGCGCAAAAAAAAAAAAAAAAAAAACCACACCAAAAAAACCCACCCCTTGCCTTGGCCTCGGAATTTTCTTCCTTTGCTAGCTTTTTACCCCTTGCTTTAAATAAGGATTCTCTTCCTTTCTCCCACCGTTTAGTCCTGAGGGACCTTTTAAAGAAAAGGACCCTCCTGCCCTCTTTCTCCATACTGGCTCACGCCCTAAAAGGGTCTCTTTACTGGAGATGAAAGGAAATAAAATTAATCCAGCAGCTACTAGTTTTCCATCCACAAAGAACTACGGGACCGCCCCTCGGGAATCGCGGGCGCGCGAGATGCCTATCTTTTGGGAAGGGGACCGCGCAGCGCAGCCCACCCTGGCGCACCGCGTCCCCCACCCCACCGTGGGATCCGGGCTCCCTTCAGCCGCCGCCCAGCCTCCCCCCTCCGGCGAAGCCCAGCCAAGGGGGATGTACCTGGGGGAAACCTCGCCTCGCTTTGTCTCGGACCGTTTCCGCATCTCCCTCCCTCCCCGGTCCTCGGACCGTTAGAACACTTTCAAGTAAAATCTTAACAGAACCACGGTCTTCCCACCGCCAAACCCGAAAGGTCCTTAACAGCTTCCCCAAAATGAGCCAGCCAAGACTAATTCCCCCATTTTTCAAAAACAAATTCTAGCTACAAACGTCTATTATATATGGAAAACTTTTGAGGGGCAAAGCTTGACTATGGATGGTATGCAAATATATATCACAACCATTCATCATTTATCTGGATTTTTTTTCTTCTCAAAAGAAATATAGTTAAAAGAAGAGGTTTAAAATCCTTACCTTGGCACCGATCTGGTTGCCACACTGACCGGCCTGGATGTGCACGATTTCCCTCATTGTTAAAATTTATTTTTAATTCTTTTGCTCGCCTCAAGGTGTGTACGGGGCAAGAAAATGATATGGAATTTTTTTTTTCTATACTGCTAATCGCAGGCTGGAAGGATGGACGTGTCCCAGAGGCTGGAGGAGCGAGGTCCGAACGCAGAGGCAGGAAGGTTCTGAGAGGGAGAAAAGAGAGGGGAGGGCGAAGGAGGGAAGGCGGGCAGGGCGGGGCGCGCGTGCGCCTAGGCTGGGAGGCGGGAGAACGCGCCCCGCGCCGCGGTCGGGAGACAAAGCCTTATCGAGGCTGGACCTGATTAGTCGATGCCAGTCACGTCTGAGACGTCCATTGGTCTCTGCTCGGATGGACGAATGCAGGCCTCACTGGGAGTTGTAGTCCTCCATTGTTGTCCACGCTGCAAAATGAAGGGAGGGATGGGTGGATACTGGATTTTTGGTTTGGGGGGTTTTTTAGTTTATGAAAAATGACCTTGCGCAAGTTTTCTTTCCCCTATGCCTGAGTGTTTTGTACTAAAAGGGAGTAGTTTTCGGGGATACAGGAATTGGGAACCCTACGGTGCCAGGCGTTGGAAGGTGGAGTGGGCACGCCCTGAACGCTCCCTGCTGCGGTAGCTCTTGGGAAGAGAGGGCTGCTTAGTTCAGCGAAAATTGGGGAGAAATGCAGCACCCTGTTCTGCTATCTAACAGCTGGTCCTTTGGTGACCCAAGACATGAACTCCAGTAAGCCGCTGCTCTCCCAGATAGAAAGAGGAGACTGCCCTCCTGCTATTTTCTTGGAAGTTTTCTAGTGATAATGTTCAGAAAGAGAAACAAAATTGCAGCAATGGCTTTTCAGAATAGAGATGTAATTGTCTGAGTCTGAGGGTGTGTTCACAAGAGTAAGTTGAATAGTTTAGAAAAACTGGTATCTTGAAGTCAGAAGTTTCTGTCCATGTAAGGGGTTCCGGGCCTTAGAGCAGCATTGAAGACACTGCTTTTGTCAGAGAACTATGGATGAGGTGCCAGAATTTCAGTGCCTTCCGGCCTGCCTCTCTAGACCTTTTGGTGAAAGTGTTTTTCAGTTTGCTGAATTCACTGACTAGGTGGCTGGCTGTTGCAATCTTTCAAAAGCCTCAGGATTGAAACAAAAGAGGGGGGCCGATGGGAGAAAACAGAATGTGCTCAAGTCAGAGTGGTGCTTCTTAGGGGTTAATTCATTTGATAGATACTAAGTGTCCACCAATCCAGAAGCTAGGGATACAAAATGAGTAAAAATTGGTTCCCCGGTCTTCAGGATTTTGCAATTTGATGGGAAGTGTATAAACAATGGAGTGTGGTAAGCACTGTAAAACGTATGATATCAAGGTCATCAATAATTCACAGTGCATTCAACACATTTCTCCTCACCTAAATAAAAAACAAACATCAAGTTGTGTAAGACCTTCTCTACCCACTTAAAAGAGAATATTTTATGTTTCAGGGCATGATCACAATGAAAGCAATTATTTTGTGGGGGTGGGGGAGAGTTCAGAATTTAGAATTAGAGGACTTGTTTCAAGTTGTCTCTCCCTTACATTAGCAGTAGGAACCTCGGCAGGTCCTTTAACTTGGCACACTTCAATTCCCTCTGTAAAAATCTACTTTTTCCTATTTGATTGTTGTGGTCGCAAGAAAGTGGGATAATGAATGCAAAAGGCCTTCCTGAAGTATACACATAATCGAATTGTTACTATTCTCGTCTTAGTATGAGATAATGAAATAAGATGATTTTATCAACCTTCCTCAACCTCTTGAAAGACCTCAGTCAACCTTTAAGATAGTTAACAAAACAGTTCTCCCTCTTCGCCTACGGATCCTTAGGAAAATGACCTCCAAATGTCCATCAGGGATGTAATCTCAGGGAGGAAAAGACAGGGCTTCTACTAAAAAAGCCAAATCAATAGGAGATGAAGTTCCACTGCGATGAGGAGTCCTCAAGCGCCACGCCTACGGGCAGTTCTCCAACTGCAGCCTCCGGCCACGACTGCAACCTGCACCGCATTTCCATTTCTCATGAGTCAGCGGACTCCATGTCTGGGAGGACCGAGGAAGGGCTCTCCGACTGCAGGAGACGCATCCGGCGACGGCTATGGTAAGCCCCTCTATCCGCCGTCGGCACCCAGACTCTGTGGTCGCGGTTTGGAAATCTGCGCGGGAAGTGGGCGGTGGGTGGTGAAGCGGTGGTGGGTTGTGCCTTGGAGCCGCCCAATCGAAGTGCGCCTTTCTGTGCGCGCACGGTAGCCTCCGATTACCGCCTCACTCGACCAATTTCAGGCGCCCAGGAAAAGCCGCCCCTTTGAGCTGTTAAAGGGGCGGGGGCAAGGCTGGGGGCGAGGCTGGGGGCGAGGCTTTGGCTGGGCCTCCGGGTTGGGAGCTTCGTCAATCGTGGGGCAGCAGGGCTGTGAAAGACAGCAGCAGGAGCCAATCAGCGAATCGGCGCCCTCTCCGCACGAGCTCCTGCGCCACTGGGTCGCGGCCGTTACTGGTGGCGCGCGCGCGGGGACTCAAAGTAGGTGAGTTCTGGGGGCCTCGCCCACGGCTCCTCGGAAGCCATTTTGGTTCTCCCGGAGGGCGGGAGGGGCGTGCCTTGGGTGCGACTGGGCGGAGGATACTTGGAAGTTTGTTTCTCGGGATTATAATACTCATCTTTACTTGACGCCCCTCCCCGAGTTAGGTATGAAGACGTTGGGCCTGGAGGGAACCCCCTGGGGTGGAGATCAAAGATGGTGGCCCACTGGATGGGAGCCCAGGGTCCTGAGCTCCCGCTGCGTTCGCCATTCTTAAGGAGGGAGTTAGCACTATCCCCGTGGGCGCGTCCTACTTTCCCTGTCAACAGTTAACCTCTGTGGTGGTATCTTTCTGAGTGAATTCCACCCATACTGTTTGGAGTTTTCATCACCTTTCTTTTGTCCTTTTATCAGGAGGGCAGGGTTAATTTTATGTTTGGTTTGTGAATGTATCCCGAGCTCTTTGAACAGTACCAGGTGCGCAGTAGGTACTGTCGAAAGAAAATGATGTGCCCTAAAAAAAAAAAAAAGAAAGAAAATGATGTGCCCTAGGGGAAAAGACACAGTTCTGCTGGTCCAGTTCTCCAGGAGGGTCTGTGAAGGCAGAAATGGAAATTAATGGTTACAGTATAGTGAGAAGGATTAGGGGAGGTACAAGTTCACTGACCAGTGGGGACCATGAGGGTACACAAAGAACACCAGAAAGCAGGGAAGATTCCAGGAAAGGCCTTATTGAGGAAGTGACATTTGAACTGAATCATAAAATATGGGTGAGAGTTGGACCAGAAAACTAAGTGAAGGGCCAAGGAACTGGCTAAGGCATGCAGGTGTGGGGAACAACAGGAGCAGTGTGTTCAGAAATTGGGGAGAAGGTCCATGTGGCTGAACCATAGGCTTTGGGGGGAGGGGAACAGGACCTGAAGTTCAGATCATAGAGGGTCCTTGCCAAGGAGTTGAGATTTTATTTTACCATGTGGGCATGGAAAGCCATCAAATATTAAACAGAGGACAGACAGTATCTTGGTGCTCTTGGGCTAGTTCCTTAACCCATCTATGTTGCAAATGCTTAATCTGATAAATAGAATATAATAATAATTTACCAGGTTCTTGTGAGGATTAAGAGTCTGTCATTATAAAGTAACTAGAGCAGTGCTTCACACATAGCAAGCCTCTATGTATGTCAGCTGTTAGGATTCTTTGCAGTTTAGTTTGATCACACTGTGATGTTCTGGTAAAATATAAAAAGCATGGGCTTTGCCTCCAGAAGCACATTTATTCCTGTCCTTTCCACCTACCTGCTGTTATCCTGAGCAAGTCATTTAGTATTTTTAGCCTTAGTTTCCCAAATGCATGTCTCAGATGTCTATTATGCCTGACACATAACACAATGCCCAACACACAGTTGACGCTTGGCAAAATTTAGCTCGCTTTAAAACGGTTTTTTCAAACTGTTGGTTCCAACCCAGTAGTGGATAGTGAAATCAATTTAGCAGGTTGTAGATCAGCATTTAAACAATAGTGGATGGGGAAAAAAAAAAGAATGAAAACTATCAGTGTATTGTATACCGTAGGCTAAGCATTGTTTCTCAAAATGTTTTTCTCTATACATAAGCACATGCTTACGTATAGTTTGTGTACTTGGGACCTTCTAATATTTATTCCCTCCCCCATAATATTTATTTTTTATTATAGTCACAAATATTTTTTAAATGTTTCAGAAGGGTAATAACAGAATGATTGTCAGAAGGAGAAATGTCAACCTCCACAACTCTCCAGATTTACCCCCAGTTATAACCCCCTCTTTGAGGCTGTGGTGAACCTATGATAGAGATGATGATAATGTGTTTCCTTCCCAGGTCATGGAGGACACCCAGGCTATTAACTGGGAGGTTGAAGAAGAGGAGGAGACAGAGAGATCCAGTGAATCCTTGGGGTGTAGCTTGGAGCCCGTAGGGCGATTGCATATCTTCAGTAGTGCCCATGGACCAGAAAAAGGTCAGAGGTTATTGGATGTTAAAGTACTGGTGTAGGCCTCTTATTTTTGTGGGGAGGTAGTTGGAGGGTTGTAAGAAGCTTATACATGTTTCAAGGAGATCTGAAAAAATTTTTCACTGGTAATGCAGAGGAGGGGGCTGATTGAGTTGATTATTCTAGGCAAGTGCCCTGGACTCAGTGGGCTCAATTTTACTTTGGTAGGAGATGAAGAGATTCAAATGGAAATCCAGCATGGTCTGGAAGTGGATGGTGGTGATGGTTGCACAACAATGTGAATGTACTTAATGCCACTGAACTGTACACTTAAAAATGGTTAAATAGCAAATTTTACATATATATATTTTTTTTTTTTTTTAAAGATTTTATTTATTTATTTGAGACCGAGAGAATGAGAGAGAGAGCACATGAGAGGGGGGAGGGTCAGAGGGAGAAGCAGACTCCCTGCCGAGCAGGGAGCCCGATGCGGGACTCGATCCTGGGACTCCGGGATCATGACCTGAGCCGAAGGCAGTCGCTTAACCAACTGAGCCACCCAGGCGCCCAAATTTTACATATATTTTATCACAATAGAAAAAATCCAATATGGATGGATGGGGTATTGACGATAACACATTGTTTATATTTTTCAATACTTAGATATCCTACTGTCTTTTTTTGTTTTTGTGTGTGAGTAAAGTGATAGTTTATTAAGTGAAAATACAGAAAAAGCTCTTAAGAGTGAGAGGGGTCCCGACAGGGTTGCCCGTCTTTTCTTTTTATTTTTTTTAAGATTTTATTTATTTATTTGACAGAGAGAGACAGCGAGAGAGGGAACACAAGCAGGGGGAGTGGGAAAGGGAGAAGCAGGCTCCCTGCAGAGCAAGGAGCCCAACGCGGGGCTCAATCTCAGGACCCTGGGATCATGACCTGAGCCAAAGGCAGACGCTGAACGACTGAGCCACCCAGGCGCCCCCATCTTATTTTTCTTACGTGTGTGAGGACCTTGAGTTAGTAATGGGGTACTCAACAGGAATATTTTCCTGATAGCAGGCCAAGACTCAGGCCTTAACCTATCTGCCTCTCTAATTCTTAGATTTCCCCCTGTACCTCGGGAAGAATATGGTGGGCCGAATGCCTGATTGCTCTGTGACCCTGCCCTTTTCATCCATCTCCAAACAACATGCAGTGATTGAAATCTTGGCCTGGGACAAGGCACCTGTCCTCCAAGATTGTGGCAGCCTCAATGGTACTCAAGTCCTAAGGCCTCCTAAGGTCCTAAGCCCAGGGGTGAGTCATCGGCTGAGGGACCAGGAGTTGATTCTCTTTGCTGACTTGCCCTGCCAGTACCATCGCCTGAATGTCCCCCTGCCCTTTGTTTCTCGGGGCCCTTTAACTGTAGAAGAGACACCCAGGGTACAGGGAGGAACTCAACCCCAGAGGCTCCTGTTGGCTGAGGACTCGGAGGAGGAAGTAGGTATGTTTGTGTATTGGGAGGGTGGGTGAGAAGATGGAGATGGTGAGTGTAAAACAGTCAACTTACTCCTTTGTACTCTTGACAGATTCTCCTTCTGAAAGGTGTGTGAAGAAAGAACTAAGGACCTCCCCTTTGGCAGCAGTAGTTCCAGAGAGGTGAGTGCCAAAGGGCCAGATACTTGAGTCTTCAAAAGGAGGAGGAACCAGGGACTGTAGGATCCATCTGCAAGAGATGCTTATCATGGAAATGGGGTTGGGGAATTGCACATACTCCTTTGCTCAGCTGAACTTTTATTGAGCACCTCTGATTGTACCAAGTAGAGAACTAATTGCTGGAGAGAGAAAAAAAAAAACCAAAACAAACATCTACTGCCTTGTGTCTGCCCTTAAGGAGCTCATAGTTGAGTGGAGTATTCCGTGTTGGGAAACAGATGCTATAGACTCTTTCCCTTCTCTTCCCTTCACAGTGATGAAGAGGGGCCTTCTCCTGCCCCAGATGGCCCTGGGCCACCATTTGCCTTCAACCTGGACAGCGACACAGATGAGGAAGAAAGTCAGCATCCAGCAGCAGGAGAGGCCTCCTTAGCTGCCAGAAGAGGCCCCACCGCAGAGACACAACAGCCTAAAGCTGTGGCAACTGAAATCCAGCTTGAAAAGGATCAGTGTTCAGTGAAAGAGAGGAACAATGACACAAAAGTTGAGGCAGATGCAAGGAATGGGGTGGTCCCACTTGGGGCCACTCTGGAGAAAAACCAAACTGCTGGGGAGGACAGTGACACGGATGTGGATGAAAGCAGGCCTGCTGAGGTCCATTTGGAAAGGGCCCAGACTTCTGGCTTCATAGACAGTGATACTGATGTGGAAGAAGAAGGGATCCCCGCAACCCCAGCTGTAGTTCCTATGAAAAAGAGGCAAATCTTCCATGGAGATAGTACAAAGAGTCCTCAGGCACCTGCTTTGGTACATCTACAGGAGAGCCCAGCTGGTAGTGATACAGATGTGGAGGAACGGGAGCTCCAACTGGCAGTCCCTCCGGAGAGAAACGAAGCCTCCGTGGTGATTGACAGCAATACAGACAATGAGGAAGAAGTCTTAGCAGCGCTCACTTTGGCACGTCTGAAAGAGAGCCGAGTCGATATATGGAACAGAGATACAGATGTGGAAGAGGGTAGGGCCCACCCTGTGGCCCTTCTGGAGCAAAGCCAAACTTCTGCTGGGAGAGACAGTGACACAGACGTGGAGGAGGAGGGGCTCCCAGTGGAAAAGAGAGGAACTGTTCCCAAGTGTCATACAGACAAGGCACATTCAGAAAAGAGGCAGTCTCCTCTCCAAGACAGTGATTTAGGGGTGGATGAAGATAAGAGCTCACTTGCGGTCCACCTGGAGAGAAGCCAAGCCTCTGCCACAGTGGACATCAACAAACAAGTGGAGGAGAAAGTCCTATCAGGGCCAGCTGTTATACTTGTGGAGAAGCATCAGGTGCCTATGGTGTGGACAAATCAAACAGATGTGGAAGTAGAAGGGGGCCAAGCAAAGCTGCCTGTGGTGCATCTGGAGGAAGCCCAGCCTCCTCCACCTGGGGACTGTGAGATAGATGCAGAAGAGGGCACATCCTTAGCAGCCTCAGTGGTGGCAGATAGAGGAAAGTGCCAGCCTCTGGCAGAAGGGGATACAGCTGTTCTTGAGCGGGAGAGGGCTCATGAGGCGAGGGCCCAGGGTGAGTCCCTTGTGTCACAGATGGAACAGGATCTTCTCCCTGTCTCGAGGGAGAACCTTATAGATCTGGTGGTAGACACAGGTACTTCAGGGGAACCCATCCAGCCACAGAGAGAGGGAGCCCAGACCCCCACAGAAAGGGAGAGAGAACCACATGTGGACAAGACCGAGGACCCTGGGGACAACCATGGGGGTAAGTGCTGGCCTTCCTCCCTTAACCCCTAAAAGAAAGAATGCTTATAGGGTATCTTAGTCTATTTGGGCTGCTATAACAGAATGCCATAGGCTGGGTAGTTTATAAACAACAGAAATTTTTTCTCATAGTTGTGAAGGCTGGGAAGTCCAAGATCAGAGTGCCAGGATAGTCATGTTCTGGTGAAGCCCAGCTTCCTTGTTCATAGGCACTGTCTTCTCCCTGTGTCCTCACATGACAGAGGGGCACAAAAGGAATTCTGGGGTCTCTTTTAGAAGGGCACTAGTCCCATTCATGTGGGTTCTACCCTCATTACCTAATCATCTCCCAAAGAACTCAGCTCCTAATAAAATCACATTGGGAATTAGGTTTCAACATAGGAACGTGGGTGGGGATACAGACATTCGGTCCATTGCAGGGGGCTTGGGGTTGGGGAGAAAATGGTAGAGAAAGAGTAAGGAGTTAAGCTTCAGATATGACCTTTTTTTTTTTTTTAAGATTTTATTTGTCAGAGCAGCTGCAGGGCAGAGGAAGAAGCAGGCTCCCCGCTGAGCAGGGAGCCCAGTGTGGGGCTCGATCCCAGGACCCTGGGATCATGACCTGAGCCGAAGGCAGACGCTTAACCGACTGAGCCACCCAGGTGCCCCAGATATGACTTTTATTATCTATCTTATATTCTTCCCCTCCCAGATTCTGAAGACCTGGACCTACAGGCTACCCAGTGCTTTGTGGAGAGAGAGAATCAGAGCCCAGAAGGTGAGGACATCCATGTCATATGGATGTTGGCGCAAGTGGGAGCTGGGAGCCCAGACTGGTGGTCCTTGAAGGTTGTGAAAACAGGCATGAGTGGGGCAGGAGGCCAGGAATGGGACCCAGAGTTCTGTAGAGGAGCTGTGCTTGAGTCAGCTTTTCTTATGCAGCAGTCCAGAGCATGGAGGATGAAGCTACCCAGGCCTTCCTGGTTACTCTACCCCAGGAGCCTGGCCCTTCTTGTTGCAGTTTCCAGGCCTCAGGTATAAGAAACTATCCTTCATGCCCCTAACTTGGCATCATTGCTTTTTTCCTCTACATGTTTCTTTCATATTCTTTGACTCTTTTGCTAATGTTTCTCCATCTCCATCATTTTTAAAAAGGCTGCTATGAGAGGGGCGCCTGGGTGGCTCAGTTGGTTAAGCGACTGCCTTCGGCTCAGGTCATGATCCTGGAGTCCCTGGATCGAGTCCCGCATCGGGCTCCCTGCTTGGCGGGGAGCCTGCTTCTCCCTCTGACCCTCCCCCCTCTCATGTGCTCTCTGTCTCTCTCATTCTCTCTGTCTCAAATAAATAAATAAAATCTTTAAAAAAA
>NC_138376.1:22621207-22626969 GCF_054177405.1 Leptonychotes weddellii | reverse complement strand
AGGCTGCTATGAGAATTTCTATATGCATGTGGGGTCTTAACTTAGACAAATACTAAATGTTATGATTGTCCTCTTTATTACCAACTTTCCTTTAACAATTCACTTAGGTTTATTATTGGTGAATTTTTTCTTTTAAAGATTTTATTTATTTATTTGAGGGAGAGAGAGAGCACACCCACACGAGTGGGGTGGGGAGCAGAGGGAGATGGAGAAGCAGGGTCCCCGCTGAGCAGGGAGCCCAATGTGGGGCTCGATCCCAGGACCCTGAGATCATGACCTGAGCCGAAGGCAGATACTCAATTGACTAAGCCACCCAGGTGCCCCTATTTCATGAGTTTATCATAATCTTTTCTCAACCTATTACATTTTCAATCTGCATTTCTCTCTCTCTCTCTCTCTCTCTTTACTTCCAGGTGCCCTGGATGAGCCATGGGAAGTCTTGGCAACACAGCCATTCTGTCCGAGAGAGTCTGAGGCCTCTGAGCCCCAGCCCAGTGCTGCCCATCTTGATGCCCATGGATCTTGCCCCTCTACACCTAAGACAACACCACAAGCCCAACATCCAGAGAGCCCAGTTCATGAAGAGCCACTGGGGATTCAAGGAAGAGGGATGCAGACTGTGGAGAAAGACATGGGTACACCAAGAGAAGCAGCAGAGGGGGTGGCCCCTGAGAGAGGACTATTGAACAGGGAAACCAAGAACCTGCCAGCAGAAGAGAGAGATGTGACAGGAGAAGAAGAATTAACCAGAGGGAGACAGGTGTTAGCTAGAGATAATCAGGGACAAGAGTCTGACCCAAAGGTGAAAAGTACAGGTATTAAAAGGAATATGGAGAGTTTAAACATAGAAATGGAGATACCCAGGGAAGTACAAGAGGAAGAGATAGGAAAGCAGACTCCTGCAAGAGAAATATTTGAGAGAGAAGCAAAGAAACTAGTACTAGAGAGAGGGGGTGAGCCAAGTGGATTAGGCGTCGAGATACCGGAAGTAAAACTGGAGAGAGGCCCCCAGAGAGGGGAGACAGAGAAAGGGAGCCAGGACAAGGAAGGGCAGGCCTCCAGTCTAACACCAGAGCCTAGAGCAGGGACGGGGGACCATCAGGGACTTGCTTCAGCCCCAGGAGCTTCTGGGAGCCAGTCAGGTGGAGCCCCCATGAGCCCCAGGAGGCAGCAGAGAGGTAAGTGAAGGCAGAGGGAAACCCAAGGTGGTGCACAGCCCTTGTGCTGCTCAACCCCTAAGTGTCTGACTGCTTAGACCTCAGCTCCACTTGTTTTTACTTTCTGTCTAGGCCACTTGACTTGCAAGATGCCATCTGCTGAGAAGTCCTCTGTGGTGAGAGCTGCTTTTTCTACCTCTGTTCACTGCCCTTTCCCCTGACCTTGCTTTAATCTACTCCTCAATCTTCCCAATTTTCTTTGGTTGTCACCACTCCTTAGTTGGCTTCTGTGCCTTTCCTTTTACCCCTGTCATTTTCTATATCTGTTTCCCAAGTTCTGTCTCCCTCTACCTGACTCAGAATGTCCATTTTTTCATGTCTTTTCCCTCTTTTTCCAACCATCCTCTTACTACCATCAGCCATCTGTGGAGAACACTATGCTGGCATGAGGAGAGGTCTGTGGGAGCGAGGACTGCTCCCACCCTAGGAAGTTCCCAGTCTCATGGAAGGGAGGTCATAGACAAGTGAAATGCCAGGAACACTAACCATACCCAAGTATTAAGAACATATCCAAGTACTGTCTCTCTTCTCTCTGCCTCTTCCTCCCTCACTTGCTTCTGTTTCTCCTCAGGGTGATCAGGAATCCGCAGATGCTTGTCTGCCTCCTGCAGTGCCTGAAGCCTCAACCCCACACCACAATACCCTCCTCTCTCAGAGTCAAAAACATCCTGTGCCCCTGCCCTTCCTTTCTCCCTCTCCATCTTCTTTAGAGCCCATTCCCAGGACCAGACAAAATGGGAATCAGGAAGTTCTAGAGACTCCCTTGTCCTCAGAGATGGAGCCTCTCCACCCAAAATCCAAAGTCAGGCTCCGAGGGTCCTCCAGGAAGACACCCTCTGCAGTTTCTTCTTTAGCCCTTGAACCTCACTCTACCATCCCCACAGACCAGCTCCTCAGTCCTGAGCTCACATCTCGGGTCACTCGGGGCAGGACACGTAGGTCCTCTGTCAAGACCTCTGAACCTGTTGTCCCTTCAGCCCCTGAGCTCCAGACTTCCACCTCCAAAGACCAGCCTGTTACCCGTGAGTCCACATCGCGGGTCACTCGGGGTAGGGCACATAGGTTCTCTGTCAAGACCCCTGAACTAGTTGTTCCTATAGTCCCTGAAGTCCAGCCTTCCACCTCCAGAGAGCAGCCTCTCACTGCTGAGCTTATATCTCAGGGCAGGACCCGTAAATCTGTCAAGACTCCTGCACCAGTTGTCTCCACAGCCACTCAGGGCAGGGCACATAGGTCTTCTGTCAAGACTCCCAAACCAGTAATCCCCACAGCCCCCGAGCTCCAGCCTTCTACTTCCAAAGACCAGCCTGTTACCCCTGAGCCCACATCTCAGGTCACTTGGGGCAGGACACGTAGGTCCTCTGTCAAGACTCCTGAACCAACTGTCCCCACAGTCCCTGAACCCCAACCTTCCACCTCCAGAGACCAGTCTGTCATCAGTGAGCCCACATCTGGGGCCGCTCACAGCAGGACACACAGGTCTTCTGTCAAGACCCCTGAGCCAGTTGTCCCAACAGCTCCTGAAGTCCAGCCTTCCATCCCCACAGACCAGCCTGTCACTCCTGAGCCCACATCTCGGGTCACTTGGGGCAGGACACGTAGGTCCTCTGTCAAGACTTCTGAACCAACTGTCCCCACAGTCCCTGAACTCCAGCCTTCCACCTCCAAAGACCAGCCTGTCATCACTGGGCCCATATCTGGGGCCACTCACAGCAGGACACATAGGTCTTCTGTCAAGACTCCTGAGCCAATTATCCCAACAGCTCCTGAAATCCAGCCTTCCATCCCCACAGACCAGCCTGTCATCCCCAAACCCACATCTCGGGGCAGGACATCGAGGTCTTCTGTCAAGACCCCTGAGCCAGTTGTCCCCACAGCCCCTGAGCTCCAGCCTACCACCCCCAGAGGCCAGCCTGTCACCCCCAAACGTACATCTCGGGGCAGGACATCGAGGTCTTCTGTCAAGACCCCTGAGCCAATTGCCCCCACAGCCCCTGAACTCCAGCCTTCCGTCTCCACAGATGAGCGTGTCACTCCTGAGGCCACATCTCGGGCCACTCGGGGCAGGACACGGAGGTCCTTTGTCAAGCTCCCCCAACCAACTGAGCCCACAGCCCCTGACCTTGAATCTCTCACCCCCACAGATCAGCTGGTCATCCCCAAGGCTCAGGATAGTCAGGATAAGACACTGAGGTCTTCTACAATAAGTGCTGTGCCAGTTCTTACCACCCCTGAATTCCAGTCTCCTGTCCCCACAGACCAGCCTATTCCCCCTGAGCACATCCCTCAAGCCAGTTGCAGCAGGAGGCTGAGGGCCACTAGGAAGTATGAGTCCCTCACAGCTCCCATTGTCCGTGAGCCCTACTCTGCACTCCCTGAACCTAAATCTCGGTCCTCAAGGAACCAAAGACAAGGAACAGTGAGAGTAGTTGAGTCCCTCAGGACCATTCCCAAGCCTGCCTTTGCCCAGCTTCCTGAGGCCCCCACTCACACTACCCAGATCCAAAAGGTAGAGGCAGCAGGAAGATCTGAATTCACCCCAGAGCCCCTGCCTAAGGCCTCTCAGACCCGCAAGAGGCCTTTGGCTACGGTGGATTCACCCCCACTTCAAAAACGGCTCCAAAGAGGGGAAGTCACCCGGAAGACAGTTTTCCTCAAGGAAGAGGAAGAAGACCCAATGGAGAGGCCAAGGAAGGAGGAGGTGAGGAGAGGGCCGGGGCCGTGAAGCTAGGAAAGGGCTTAGAGGCTCAGAAACTTCCAGCAAGATCTTTCTCAATCCCAGGATGTAGTGGTTCCAGGACCAGGCAAGAGAAAGAGAGACCAAGCAGAGGAGGAGCCCAAGGGAATCCCAAGCCGCAGCCTTCGACGGACCAAACCTAACCAAGAGTCCACAGCCCCCAAAGTAGGAGAGAAGGGGCATGGGGCTTGGTGGGAGACAGACATGGGAGGATGGGAGGATGGGAGGAGACCTAGGGGTTTGGAGACAGGCGCTGATGGCATGGGTTGCTGTGACCAGCTCAGGTTCACCCCTTCCACAGGTACTCTTCACAGGAGTGGTGGATGCCCGTGGAGAGCGGGCAGTGCTGGCCCTGGGAGGGAGTCTGGCCAGCTCAGTGGCAGAGGCTTCCCACTTGGTGACTGATCGAGTCCGACGCACAGTCAAGTTCCTCTGTGCCCTGGGGCGGGGGATCCCCATCCTTTCCTTGGACTGGCTGCACCAGGTGAGAGTCTAAGAGGTGACATACCATCAGAGATACTGATGGCGAAAGACTACTCACGTGGTGCTCTAGGAAGTAGTGGGGGGAAAAGGGGTACAGGAGGACAAGGGAGGTGAATGAGGTGGAAAGCTTAATTCAAAGAACATTTCATAAGCTCCTTCCAAATGCTAGGCAGAAGAGCTGGGTGGTGGGCTGGGCTGAGCTTTGGTGCTGACTGCTACTGTCCTTAGTCCCGCAAGGCTGGTTGCTTCTTGCCCCCGGATGAATATGTGGTGACTGATCCTGAGCAGGAGAAGAACTTTGGCTTCAGCCTTCGAGATGCCCTGAGCCGGGCTCGGGAGCGAAGGTTGCTGGAGGTGAGAGGCTGTCTTCTGCCCCGTGCTTCAGCCTTCCCTCCAGAGGCTCCCCAGCTGTTCATGGCCTCTCAGTGCATACATTTATGGCCTCCAACATTCTCTTCCTCTTAGGGCTATGAAATCCACGTGACCCCAGGAGTCCAGCCACCACCACCTCAGATGGGAGAGATCATCAGCTGCTGTGGAGGCACTGTTCTACCCAGCATGCCCCGGTCCTATAAGGTATGGGTGGTATGTTTTGGATCTGGTGAGGTGGCACTTAAAGAGGTGGCTGGAATGGGAAAAGGTTGGAGAACCAAACGGGTATGGACGGGAACACAAGAGTAGTGAGAGGGTGAGGGGAAGCTCTGTAGTGTGTAAAGGGATAGGAATGAAGAAGTCTGCTGATTCCGAGTGGATTTATTTTCATTTTGTATTTTAAAATTTTTCAAATATACACAAAGGGAGAGAGAATCTGTATTATCAACGAACCTCCATATATCAATCATTCAGATTTAACAAGGTAGTTTAGACTTTGCTACATTTTCTCCATTTATTGCTTTTTTTCTTTTTCTTTGCCCAACTATTTTAAAGGAAACTGCAAACATCATATTATTTCCCCCTACATACTTAAAGTACACTTCTCTAAGAAATTATGTACTTTTTTTTTTTACATAATCACAATGCCATTATTGATCCATAACAAAATTAACAATAGTTTCTTGGTCATTTTCTTATACTCCATTAGACAGATTTCTCCAGTTGGCCAAAAATGTCTCTTTGCGGTTCAAGTCAGGATTCAAACGAGATCCATGTATTGCCACAATTGCATATCTCTTAATTTTCTCTTACTCTAGAAAAGATCTCCCCCAACCCACCCAGCCTTTTTTTTTTATTCCATTGACTTCCTACAGAAACTAGGTCAGTTGTTCTTTAGAATGTTCCAGTCTGGGTTTTTCTGGTTGCTCCTTTGCTGTGCGATTTGTCTTGTT
>NC_138376.1:22581531-22620707 GCF_054177405.1 Leptonychotes weddellii | reverse complement strand
TTTAAAAAAAAAAAAAAAAAAGCTGGGAGTGCCGCAAGAGCAGACTGTCAGTCGGGTTTAATGAAGCATCCCCACGCCGCACAAAATTATTCCTAGTACACTTGCAAAGTGATTACTAGAATGAATGAATGAACAACTATATGAATAGATGAAAAGAGCTAAAATACTGGAAGCAGAGGACACTCCGAATTGAAGGATTCCAGTATTTACTTAGAAGCCTGCTAGAAGCAGCCAGCTAGTTCGTGTATAACAATGGCTAATCTAGGGGCACTTACTCCAAGACTCAGGACCATAAATAATAAGCCTAAAACTGCTGCAATAGAGTATATGTAGTTTCCTGAAAAAGGGTCTCTCATAGACAATGGGTTTTATATTCCTAAAGGTTTAATTAAGAACCATTGATAATTCATGGCTTTGTTGCCCAACTATAGTTAATAGGGAGATTTTCCCATTTCAAAGAATTTCTCTCTTCTACAAATGTGGCAGGTCTATAGTTTACTTATCAGGTCTTCTTTTTTTCTTCGTTTTTTCAGTTTGCTAGGGTAGTAAAGACATGTTTGAGTAGTTATAGTCCTACCACTACAGGAATTTTTCTCAGCTTAGTCAGAGGAGACTCCCTTTTACTAAGTACAAAATAAATAAGACAAATTGATCTTAAACATATACCAGTCTTTAATTTACTAGCAAAGGAACAACGAAGGTGTTAAAACAATGAGCCAGTTTAGAGAGGGTATGAGTATGGAGGGAAACAATGCTTACACTAGTAGCTAATTAGGTAAAGATCCTAATCAGTTTTGACCTAGGAAACCAGAGAGGCTGGAGGCTCTGAGATGCCAGGGGTGCCCACAGTCCATCTCAGAAACAAAACAATGCATCTAAGAAGTCAATGCTAAGGAGCTATTGGAATAGCAGTATTTCATTTCCCAACAGTAGTGTCTGATAAGTCCAATTACTCATAGAAGTATGAAGGGGGGTCAAATCGACATCAGATAAGCAGAATAGGGTAATAGGCTCTGCTTTTTTTTTTTTTTTTAAGATTTTATTTATTTATTTGAGAGAGAATGAGAGAGAGAGAGAACATGAGCAGAGTGAGGGGCACAGGGAGAAGCAGACTCCCCGTTGAGGAGGGAGCCCAATGCTGGACTCGATCCTGGGAGTCCAGGATCATGCCCTGAGCCGAAGGCAGACGACTAACCGACTGAGCCACCCAGGCGCCCCAGCTCTGCTTATAAGCACCACCAGTGAATTAATCAAGCTGTTAGCAGAAACAGAGAACACAGTTTACGCATTCCATAGTTGGAGGTTTTGAAAAATAACTTTCTGGGGCGCCTGGGTGGCTCATTCGGGTGAGCGTCTGCCTTTGGCTCAGGTCATGGTCCCGGGGTCTCCGCATGGAGCCCCACGTCTGGCTCCCTGCTCTGTGTGGAGTCCGCTTCTCCCTCTGCCCCGTACCCCACTCGTGCTCTTTCTAATAAATGAATAAAATCTTAAAAAAAAAAAAAAAGGCACCTTTCTGAGAGCACCAAGAAAAGAGGGCACCTTTGGTTTTTTCCCCCAGATCCTGTTTCTTCCTGCTTGGAGGTCTCAGATTATGTCTAACCTGTATTCATTCCTGCCGCAGGTGCCCGTACTAGCAAAGGTTACTCCTAATCAGCATGGGCTAATCTTTCATCAACATGGGCCTAACCTTCCAATTTGAGATATAATCTCCCCCCCAACACACAAACTTTGCATTATTTTTGGCTCCATAGGACTTATATGTTTTATTTATTATGTATCTTGTCTTTCCCCCTCCCTTCAGTAAGGGATTTTTGTCTAATTAGTTCCTTGCCATATCCCCAGCAACTAAAATTGTGCTTAGCACACAGCGTCTGTTGAATGAGCGAGGCATTCACAGGCCGGCCATCAGAGGGCGACAGAGAGACTTACTGGAGGCGGAAATAAAATGTTTTACCCCGAGCTTCACGTGCGGTTCCGTTAAGTTTGAACTCGCTCGGCCACCGTAGTGCCTAGGCCGGAAATGACCGGCCGTTTCCGGTCTCCCCGATCCGGGAAGACGGTTTCGGGCTGTCGGAAACCGAACCCCAAGGTCCTAAGGCAGGTCCTTTGCGGAACTCAGACTCCAACCCAGGGTTCCAGGCCTCCGGGCCTCCGACGGGCCCAACCACCAGCGTGGCTACTCGAGACAGTTCAGGGCCGGAAACGGGCCAGCGTGGGTCATCATGGCGACGCCGGCTGGGCTGGAGCGCTGGGTGCAGGACGAGCTGCACTCGGTGCTGGGGCTGAGCGAGCGGCACGTAGCCCAGTTCCTGATTGGTACCGCGCAGCGCTGCGCCTCGGCCGAGGAGTTTGTGCAGCGCCTGCGAGACACCGATACCCTGGACCTCAGCGGGCCAGCGCGGGACTTCGCCCTGAGGCTCTGGAACAAGGTGTCGAGAGGGGCGGGGCGGGGCCAGGCGTGGGAGTGGCGGGAGAGGAGGTGGAGCAGGGGAGGGGCCCCAGGTTATTCGTCCAGGTGAGGCTGGGCTAACTGTCCTTCCGGGAATTAAGCAAGCTCAGTTCGCAAGCACCTAGCTTTTGTCCGTTGTCGCCTGGGTACTGTGCTACGTGCTGGACGTCCAGCTCTGGGAAGTTCAAGGAGCGTTAAGTGTTATAGAGCAGTGTTTCTCGAACTTTAATATGCATGCGACTCATCCAGGACCCTTATTAAAATGCAGATTCCGATCAGGTAGTTTCGGGATGGGATCTTAGTTTTTGCATTTCTAACTAGTTTCCAGGTGAATCCCATGGTCCACAGGCTACACTTTGAATAGTGAGGCTATAGAAAAGATGTGTGAGAAGTGCTGTAGGCAGAAAAGGTAGGGGTAGTGGGGCACCTGGGTGGCTCAGTCGCTAAGCGTCTGCCTTCAGCTCAGGTCATGATCCCAGGGTCCTGGGATCGAGCCCCACATCGGGCTCCCTGCTTCGCGGGAAGCCTGCTTCTCCTTCTCCCACTCCCCCTGCTTGTGTTCCCTCTCTCGCTGTGTCTCTGTCAAATAAATAAATAAAATCTTAAAAAAAAAAAAAAAGAAAGAAAAAGGTAGGGGTAGTGATCAGGGGAAGCAGCCCCAAAGATTCCCCAAAATCTGTCAGATAGAGAAGGGGGAAGGAATAAAGATGTAAAGGTGAGCTCCTGGAGGACAGGACTCTGTATTTCTTGTCTTTGTATTTCTCCCACCTGACAGCACCTTACAGAACAGGTGCTTAGTTAAGTATATGGAAGAAAGAAAGTGTTCAACATGTTCATAGAATGGCAAATAGCCTGCTTTGGTTGTCACATCTGGTGCCTGGCGGGAGATGAGTTTAGAACCTAAGTAGTATGAGCATAGGGACTTTATGTATATCTGTTTAGCATGTATTCTGGAATCTGGTGTACAGTGCCAAGCTTATGACAGGCCTCTGCAAACCAGTTCTTGTAGCGTATCAGTTCTCGCATTGGGATGACTTAGTCGTGGTGAAGAACAGAGGCTGAACAACTGAGAATTGGTTTTGAGAATGTAAAATAAACTCCATGAGGGCAGGGATTGTTGTCTTTTGGTCCCTAGTAAGTACCTGGTGCATCACACAGGCTTCAATAAATGTTTGTTAAGTGAATGACTGCAAGGAGATTCAGAAGCTGAGAAGCCCAATTCAGGCTGATGAACATGGTGTGAAGCCATGGGGAAAAGAGACAAGGCTGGTTTAAGATCAGGTCATTCCTTAAATTCGGAATGGGGCAAAGTAGGTTGGCAGAGATCAGGAGTTGCTCACATCCCATTATCTTCCCTTCTGATAGGTACCACGGAAGGCAGTGGTAGAAAAGCCAGCTCGGGTGGCCGAGCGAGAGGCACGAGCCCTGCTGGAGAAGAACCGATCCTATAAGTTGCTGGAAGACAGTGAGGAGAGCAGCGAGGAGACCATAGGTAGAGCTGGGAGCAGTCTCCAGAAGAAGCGTAAAAAACGGAAACACCTCAGGAAGAAATGTCAGGAGGAGGAAGAAGAGGAGGAAGAGATTTCTGAGAAAGGGAAGAGAAAGACAGGGTAAGTCAGAATGAGAAAGGATGGGACAGGGGATGAGGGGGCGATAAGCCTCCTAGGAGGCCTTATGTAATCCTTCGGGCTGGGCTGCAGGGGGAGTAAACAGCAGACTGGGAAGCCAGAGTCGGAGGATGAGTGGGAGCGGACCGAGCGAGAGCGCCTTCAGGACCTGGAGGAACGTGATGCCTTCGCTGAGCGGGTTCGGCAGCGGGACAAGGATCGAACTCGCAATGTCCTGGAGCGGTCAGACAAGAAGGTACATAAGAGCAACATGTTCTGTAAATCCGCAGGAAGATCCCTGGGTCAAATCTGAGGTTGGGTGTGATTGCAGAGATATCGATCTCTGGGAAGACCAGGATGGCCTCTGGTGGTGTTCATCTCTATAGTAAGAGGACCTTTGTGGGTCCTCTGGCTATGGCGACCCTCTGCCGAACCTGTAACCCTTGAGATTCCTCACTGAGAAGGGCCATTTCTTTACGCAATGGTAAATCCGAATGAGCCTTGTGATTCTAGAGGGGGAGTGGCTGTGGGAGATTTTGGCCTTACAGCCCTCCACTCTTGGTTTCTTCTCCTAGGCTTATGAAGAGGCTCAGAAGCGCCTCAAGATGGCCGAGGAAGACCGGAAAGCCATGGTGAGTCCTAGTGCCCAGGAAGCCAACCATCAGAAGGCAAAAGAAAAAACTTTCTTTTGAAGTGGTTTGGGGTAGGGAAAAAGGACACAAAGGAAGTACAGTGGGGATGCTGATGGGCTGTCAGGTCTGTGTTGACAGGAGCCTGCCAAGGACTTACTTAAGTTGTAGAGGGGAAGAAGCTGCCCACAAACCGTCTTACTCGTTAGGATCTGAATCACACTGTGTTCGTGAGGGAGATGTGAGCTTGCTCTGAGATTTAAGGAGATGTAATCAGAGGTCAGCTGGAACATCCAAGGGGCTGGCTGGAGGACGGGGGCAGGGCAGCCGTCCCAGTGCTGAGGTGTGTGCTGTCCGGTCAGCTTGGGCACACCCAATTCCAGATACCTTCCTGCCACCTATCCCTCCATCCCAAACATGGTCTAGTGATCTTCCTCTAGTTTCCTGAGTTTCTTGCTTCTGAATGGGGACACAGCCCTTGTAATTCATGAACTGAACTTGTCATGGTGTGAGTTTTGGTAGGGTAAGCGGTTTTCCAAAGGCCTGGTCTTCCCAAGTAAGGTCACACTTCGGATTCTCAAAAGAATTTTGAGACTCTTGATGTCCTAAAAACGGCCTAGTGGAACTCAGGTCTCTCCTGGCCAAGCCATCTCAGGACCCACCCCACAGAATGGCTGTGGTCAGAGACTTCTGAGCCATCTGTCAGTATGGGCGCAATGTTTTTATTTGCCAGAATTTATTTTTTCTTTCCTTTTCCAATCATGAAAACTTCCAAACAAACAGGAAAGTTAAGAGAGAAATATAATAAACTCTCATATAGAAACTACTAATATTCAGAAATGGTTAATATCATGTGTAGTATTTGCCATGGCCGTGTAAGTGTGGGCTTTTTTTTTTTTTCTTTGTCAGCTTTTTAAAGGAGTTTAGACATCATGGCATTTTATCCCATCAGTATGTCTCCCCTAAGAATGAATTCTCTGTCCTCTAAAACCACAGCGCCATTGTCATACCCCAGAAGATGAACAGTAATTCTCATGTATCAATAAGGAACCTGTTCACAATAAAATTTCCCCAGAATGTCTTTAGTACCTGCTCTTTCCAAACCAGAACCCAGTCAGGTTTCATGCATTGCATCTGGTGGTTCAGTCTCTTATGTTTATTTGTTTTCTATCCTCTCTCACTCTCATCTTGTACCATGCCCCACATTCTGGATTTATCTGACTCTTACCTTTTGGTGTTGAGTTCTTCTATGCCCTGCTTCCTTTAAAGTGGAAGTTGAGTCTAAATCTTGCCTCAACTCAGATTAAAAAGTTGTGACAGAACACTTCTTGGGTGGCGATGTGCACTTCACATTACACCACATCGGGGGGACACACTGACTGTGTACCTGTTAGTGCAGGTAGCGTTTCTGCCAACAGCCCTTCATCTAATGGGTTTTTTTTTTTTTTTTTTTTTTGACACAGAGAGAGAGATAGCGAGAGCAAGAACACAAGCAGGGGGAGTGGGAGAGGGAGAAGCAGACGTCCTGCCGAACAGGGAGCCCGATGTGGGGCTCGATCCCAGGACGCTGGGATCCTGACCTGAGCCGAAGGCAGCCGCCTAACGACTGAGCCACCCAGACGCCCCATCTAATGGTTTTAGTATAAGCACTACTAATCCTTTCCTAAATCTGCTATTTCACTGGGGATTGCAACAAGGTGATTTTTAGAGCCTGACGTTCCTTCTACATTTATTGGCTAAGCTTTTTATGTAAAGAAGAACTTTTCCTTAACAACTAGGAATGAGCAGGGCACCTGGGTGACTCAGTTAAGTGTCAGACTCTTAATTTCGGTTCAGGTCATGGTCTCAGGGTGGTGAGATCCAGTCCTACGTGGGACCCTGCCCTCAGGGAGAAGTCCGCTTCTCTCCTTCTCCCTCATCTTCTTCCCTTCCCCTGCTTGCATTGCTCTCTCGCTCTCTCTCAAATAAATAAATAAGTCTTTTTTTTTAAGATTTTATTGATTCATTTGAGAGAAAGCACAAGCAGGAGGACAGGCAGGGAGAGAGGGAGAAGCAGACTCCCCACTGAGCAGGGAGCCCAATGTGGGGCTCAATCCCAGGACCTGAGATCATGACCTGAGCCAAAGGCAGACACTTAACCATCTGAGACACCCAGGTGCCCCAATAAATAAGTCTTTAAAAAAAAAACAAAAACTAGGCATGAGCTACAATTCCTTCTTAAAAGGCAGAGCAAATGGGGCACCCGGGGGGCTCAGTTAAGCATCTGAATTGATTTCAGCTCAGGTCATGATCTCAGGGTTGGGAGATTGAGCCCTGCGTTGGGCTCTGAGCTCAGCGCAGAGTCTGCTTGATATTCTCTCTCTCCCTCTCTTCCCCTTCCCACTCATGCTCTCTCTCTCTGAAAAATAAATAAATAAGCAAACAAATAAACAAATAAATCTTAAAAAAAAAAGGGCAGAGGAAACGTTTAATTACTAATTTTGAGAGAAAGGAGTTTGATGTAACAGTCACCTCACTGGTAACAAAAGCTTTTTTCCCATTTTTTGTGTGTATGTGTGTCACATTGGACTCATGAATTTTTATTTCTCAATATTTTATAGTTGCATATCATTTTTCTTTTTGATAAATTGCACTGAGTTGGGTTGTTTTGTTTTTTTTGGTGGTTATTTATTTTATTTTTTTTTAGTAATCTCTACACCCAGTGTGGGGTTCGAACTCAGGACCCCGAGATCAAGAGTTGCATGCTCTTCTGACTGAGCCATCCAGGGGCCCCTCAAATTGCCCTGGTTTTTTTGCCCATATTTTAAAAGAACGTGCATCTGCTCCCTCCATCAGGTTGAAAGAGTATTTGATTGTGGTACTCAGATCATGAGCATGAGCTCCTTTTAAGTCTTCATAGAACAAACAAGAAAAGCCAAGCAATTAAATAGAATTGGGGCCCCCAAGGAGAGGGCTTGATGAGGTTTTGCCACCACAGTAGAGGACGTTGTTTTGATCAAAGGGAGGAGACACTGTTGCCACAGTGGGAGGGCTCATGGTGAGAGCTGAGAAAGGCCTTACGGATGTGCCCAGTCTTTTACTATCATCTATAATCTGTCCCGAAAAGCACCTGTCAAAGGAAACATGTAGAAGCCAGATGACACATTGTATGAATCGGGGAGACGTTAGTCCCAGAGGCTAAGCATTTCTGATTACATCTTGCTTTATAACACTCTCTGATGCTATACTTCCAGTTTTTTGTATATAGTGTATTTTCCCCCTTTTCCCAAACTATAGTCATTTGATTTCAGACTAGGGAGCATCTAACTGAGGCTGAAGATTACCTCCTGTTGGCACATCCAGTGGTTTCTAATAGTCCCACTTGTTTTCAGTTTGAGACCTGTGCTTCTAAATGCTGGTATTAGCCCTTTTGTTTTCCTCCTTTCCACTAAGTCGAATAAAATAGTAAGAAGAAAATCTAAAATATTCGAATAATTGCCCTAGTGTATCTATGTTGACAAAGATGGTGAGGCTGTCCCGAAGGACCTTCCAGCAGGATTGTGCTGCTAGAAGATAGTGTGTAGGGTCAGTGTGTGGCTTTCAGACGGGCCCAGCTTGGGGCACACCATTAGTCAGGTTGGACATTGCCAAGGGCCACTGCTGGCCTGTCAGGGAATTTGTAACTCTTACGGACAGGTAAGGAAGGGGTTGCTGTCCCAGCGAGATGAAGATTTGGCTGCCCTGTCCTAACCCAGGTCCCTGAGCTGCGGAAGAAATCCCGCCGAGAGTACTTGGCTAAGCGGGAGCGAGAGAAGCTTGAGGACCTGGAGGCAGAGCTGGCTGATGAGGAGTTCCTTTTTGGGGATGTGGAGCTGAGCCGACATGAACGGCGGGAGCTCAAATACAAGCGGCGAGTTCGGGATCTGGCCCGAGAGTACCGGGCGGCTGGGGAGCAGGAGAAGCTCGAGGCCACCAATCGTTACCACATGCCCGAGGAGACCCGAGGCCAGGTGAGGCAAAGCGGAGTCCACTTCAGCCCTGCTCCCCAAGCTGAGGGGAGGGAAGTCTTCAGGGCACTGGACAGTGCCTTGGCTGACCCCTTTGTCTTGCCTTTCCCAGTGGGTGGGGATAGTGACCGGGAAGGAGAGGCCTGGGAAGAGGGCATTCCTCTGTCTTTACATGTCCTTCTTTCCACAGCCAGCACGAGCTATGGATCTAGTGGAGGAGGAATCAGGCGCCCCTGGGGAGGAGCAGCGACGCTGGGAGGAGGCCCGGCTGGGGGCAGCATCCCTGAAGTTTGGGGCCCGAGATGCTGCTTCCCAGGAGCCCAAGTATCAGCTGGTGCTGGAGGAAGAGGAGACCATCGAGTTTGTCCGGGCCACTCAGCTCCAGGGCGACGAGGTGAGCGGGAGAACTCTGGACATTCTAAGGAGGTCGGGAAGCCGGCCCTGAAGCTCACGCCCCTCTTTCTCCTCAGGAGCCATCAGGCCCACCGCCTCCAACCCAGGCCCAGCAGAAGGAGTCCATCCAGGCTGTCCGCCGTAGCCTCCCAGTGTTCCCCTTCCGTGAGGAGCTCCTGGCAGCTATTGCTGATCATCAGGTCCTCATCATCGAGGGTGAGACGGGCTCCGGGAAGACCACCCAGATCCCGCAGTATCTCTTTGAGGAGGTACAGTTATCCACACCCTCCAGGCTGCCGAGCACTGACCCTTGACAAGCACAGTCCTGTCAGACCTTTTACATGTTTTGAGTAGTCACTTAGCTTCTCCATCTTTAGTCATTTAGTCTTTTCCACTAAATTGTGAGTTTCTTAAGAATAAGGACAAACCCTTTTCATGTTTCTGTTCTCACTTCTGCTACCATGTCTGTGTCTAGTTCCAACGTTCCTATCGGAAAGACCTGTAGATGGATAGATGGTGGGCTGGGGACCTTCCCACACCAACCAGCTCAGCCATCGTTCCTCTGCAAGGGCCAAAGAACAAGGAGTCAGAGGACTCGGTTTCCTGCTTTTTCACCTTTTTTTGTTCCCCTTTGCTTCTGGGTCTGCCCCAGCTGGTCTGTCCTTTTCCAACTCAAATCTAGGTGAGCCTGAATGTGATTACCCAAAAGACTGGGACTTTCAGGGCTGGGTGAGGACGCCCTTGAGGGCCCTAGGGTCTGCCATCCTTATGTTTGCCCTGGTGGTCTGCTTTTCAGTTTCTGTTCCCTCCTTTTCCCCTGCCCTGTTGTACATTTATACCTTCTTTCTCTGAATTATCTTGGGCCCCAGGAGCATATTTATTTATTTATTAAAGGTTTTATTTATTTGAGAGAGAGAGAGCACGAGCCAGGGGTGGGGGGGCAGAGGGAGAGGGAGAAACAGACTCCCCGCTGAGCAGGGCACCCGCTGAGCAGGGCACCCGCTGCGGGGCTTGATCCCAGGACCCTGGGATCATGACCTGAGCCAAAGGCAGACACTTAACTGACTGAGCCACCCAGGTGCTCCCCCTTCCCCCCCAGGAGTGTATTTAGCCAAGGGAAAACCTCTTGTCATTCAGGGTTACACAAAGAAGGGAATGAAGATTGCCTGTACCCAGCCCCGGAGAGTAGCGGCCATGAGTGTGGCTGCCCGGGTGGCCCGGGAGATGGGTGTGAAGCTTGGGAATGAGGTAAGATCTATGGGGACTGAGGGGGGAGGGGAGCCTGTAGGGTCTGAGACGTACCCCACACTGCACAGGGCTTCACACCACAGGTCCAGGCACTGACCCCTCATCCCCTAGGCCTGCACTCCCTTCAGGGAGCACCAGTCCAATCTCGATCGCTAATGGCCCTTTTGACAGGTTGGCTACAGCATCCGCTTTGAGGACTGCACATCAGAGCGAACTGCCCTCCGCTACATGACGGACGGGATGCTCCTCCGGGAGTTCCTCTCTGAACC
Source organism: Leptonychotes weddellii (assembly GCF_054177405.1). Classification (NCBI taxonomy): domain Eukaryota; kingdom Metazoa; phylum Chordata; class Mammalia; order Carnivora; family Phocidae; genus Leptonychotes; species Leptonychotes weddellii. Next base: position 22,610,126 of record NC_138376.1, on the reverse strand, counting down.
CGACCTTGCAAGTTACAGGTACGCATAGTGTTCCCGTCTCCCACAAGAGAGCCACCAGCTTCTCTTCCACCCAGTCTACTGCCTTCCTCCCCTTCAGCACCTTCCTCTGGCTCCTTTAATCTCTGGCCTCTCTCTGCTTTCTTCTCATCCAGCTAGTTTGGCCTTTGTCTTCTGACTAGCCCACCAGTTCTTGAATCTTTATGGTGTGGACGGTCCTAGGACTGACCTGCAGGTGCCATGGAGATGAGGTAGAAGAGACTGCAGGGAAGTCCTCTCCCTCGCTCCCCAGAGTTTAGAAAACACCAGGGTGGTAGAGTGGTGCTGTGGAGACTTAAAAAGCCACATGAAGACCCTTTGAAGAAACTTAGAATGTTCAGCTTAGAGAGGAGAAACTCAGGGGAGACCTCCTGGTTCACATGGAAAGTCAGACTTGTTTCACGTGACCCCAGAGAGCGCAACTAGCAATGATGGGAGAGGTTACAGGGAGACAGATTTCAGCGCAGTACTATGGAGCCAGAGTGGTGGGGACTGGAGGGGCTGTCGCTGTGTTGGGGCCCTCACTCTTGGGCCTCTGGCCCAGGTCTTGGAGTGGCTTGGAGGAGGAGGGGTCTGTGCGTGGCTGGTGGTGGGGTCAGGCCAGCCGAGCAATATGAGTTTTCTCAACTTTTAGGAGGCTGTGAAGTTCTGGTCTTAGAAGATCACAAATGGAGCAATAGGATAAATATGATTTGAACCTTCACATGCCTTGCAAAAATCTCAGAACCCATGGAAGGCTAGCCAGTGCAAGAGTGTTTGGGGTGTAGGGTTTTCCCATCAAGCCAGCCTGCTTTGTAGAACAGCCGGGGACTTCACCAGCATAGTCAGGGGTGAGCTCCTGCAGGCTTGGCTGTCACCTGGAAATCCAAAGACTTGAGCAAGGATAAAGAAGACGTGGCACCCAGATAACTAAGGAGGAGACCAAAAATCCTGCAGAGCCCTCTAAGGTTGGGGTAGAAAGGCTTACCTGGTCCCTGTCCCTAGAAGGAGGCAGCAGGGCCAACAGGGATGCCCGACAGCTCCTAGGCTGTTCGAATCATGGTGGCTTGGGTCTGGCTGTTCATTCCCAGCCAGCCCGGGGAGCCCAGCCTTATTCAAAGACGCCCTGCTCTCACTTTTTCTCCCCTTTAAAACGTACACTTACTTCTGTTGACTCCAACAGACCCGTAACTCTGACCCGGAGAGGATGTCTGACTTGTCCTGGCCTTGGCTTCCGGCCTCCAAATCTTGACTGTTGTTGTCTTCCTAGGCTGGGATGAGCTGCAGACTTCGGGGTCTTGGTCTTCTTTAACTTTCTGTTTGTCTTCCCTAACTGGGGTGATTGGCTTCTCTTTGGAACCCCCTCCCCCACATTCACCCTTGGCTCTTTGCTTCCCTCTGTGCCCTCGTCCAGGGGATCCTCTCGTCCTCTCCTGGCCAACTTCCCTGGCTCACTGCTCCCCTGTTTTTTCTCCAGTGTGGTGATGGTAGATGAGGCTCATGAACGGACCCTACACACAGACATTCTCTTTGGGTTAATCAAAGATGTTGCTCGCTTCCGGCCTGAGCTGAAGGTTTTGGTGGCTTCAGCCACACTGGACACTGCCCGTTTTTCCACCTTCTTTGATGATGCCCCTGTCTTCCGAATCCCTGGACGCAGGTTTCCAGTTGACATCTTCTATACCAAGGTGCTCCCCTCAGGGAGGGTGGGCTTAAGCGTGAGGTGGCAAAGCCTGGGCCTTTGGAGAAGGTTGTCCCAAGGAGGGAAGGGGAATTGGAGAGTCCAAAAGGGAACTGGGATAAACTGGCTATCGAGCTGGGAGAAGAAGTTTCCCAAACGGATGGCCTTGCTGTGAGCCCTCTCCTCCTCCTCCCTAGGCTCCAGAGGCTGACTACCTGGAGGCTTGTGTAGTGTCTGTGTTGCAGATCCATGTGACCCAGCCCCCTGGGGATATCCTGGTGTTCCTGACGGGACAGGTGTGAGGCGTGGGGGGAGGGGCAAGGATGTGTCCCAGGGGAAGACGGAGCTGGCACGTGGGCCTTAGGTCACTCGGGGACCTGTCCTGCTCTCTCCATCCCAAATCCAGGAGGAGATTGAGGCCGCCTGTGAGATGCTCCAGGATCGCTGCCGCCGCCTGGGCTCCAAAATCCGGGAGCTCTTGGTGTTACCCATTTATGCCAACCTGCCTTCTGACATGCAGGCTCGTATCTTCCAGCCCACACCCCCTGGGGCACGAAAGGTCAGTTGGAGAAACCCACATTCTTCACCCCTGTAGTTCATACAACTAGTAGTGAAAAAGAGACTATGTGCCTGCCCTATGCAAGATGTGTCCTGGGCCCTGCTGCAGCTAAAGGCCCAGCAGTAGTCAGTCCCTCGCCTCCAGAGCTGGGGAGAGCATGAATTCAGCATGAACTGAGACACAGCCAAATACGTGCCTGGGTAAGTCAGCACTGTGGAGGCACAGAGGAGAAGGGAAGTCCTTGGTGTGCCAGAAGGTGGGATTTGATCTGGATCTTTAAGAAAAAAGGTAGGGAATTCCAGAGCAAGGCCTAAGGTATGTTTGAGGTCAGAGTGTAATCTAGAAGGTTGAGGGGACGGTCCACATGGTGAAAACAACTCTGGACTGAGATTAGGGAGGGCCTTTGATAGCAGTTGGAAGCATTTGGACTTTAGACGATTGGGTGGCAATCAAAGGGTTTTGAGCAAAGATGAGACAAATATTTAATGAGCCCCTCCCACATGCCAGGTACCGTTCTAGGGAATGAAGATACAATGATGAACAGAGCAAAGTCCCTAGCTTCACAGAGCATACAGTCTAACGTAAGTTAGGAGCCAGTGGACACGTAAATACACAATGCTGACTTGTGACCAGTGCTATGGAGAGATACAGTGCCACCTGAGGAGATGGAGACTGACCCCAGGGGAGTGGGAATAAGGAATGGCAGGAAGGTATTTTCCTTGGGGTCTAGGGAGGGCCTCTCCTCCAGTAAGGTGAAAGGGAAGCTGAGGCCTGAACCCAGTGAGGGAGGGAGCCAGGCTGATATCTGGGAGGTGAGGGTGTCCAGTAGAGGGGACAGCTCATGCCAAGGACCCGAGGGAGGAGAGTGCTCGACCCAGCCAGGGAGCAGCAGTGTGCAGGAGTGGAGCAAGGGAGCCCGTAATGCTCGGAGGTGAGGGCAGAAAGGTAGCCAGGGTTAGAGGACTCAGGGCCTTAAGGGGATGCGTATAATTCTCGAGGAGGACGGGAAGCCGCTGATGGATGGGGTTAGTGATGTGACAGGTTTACATTTTTAAAGGGCCATCTGGATGCCAGAATGATGCCAGGTCAGCAGGGCCAGGAGTATAGGCGGCGAGACACATGAGGAGGCTATTGCAGCAAGTCCTGGCTGAGGATGCGTGTGAAAGTGCTGGTGGGAAAGATGGAGGCAGGGACCTGGACCCCCTCTCCCATCTCTGAAAACAATTCTAACCCTTCTTCTCCCATTTCCTTTCCACATTATGTCCCTGTTCATCCCTCCCCTCCCTCGCTCCTGCCTGGCCTTGTCCCCCTCTCCTGACTTTAGATGCTAATCCCCTAGGCTCCTGTCCTTTATCTGCAGCTGCTTCTCTACTCGAATCTTCCAGGATTACTTTTCTAGGTCACGTGGTGGGTGGGGTCTCCGGGTGACTCTGCACCCTCTCACTCAGGTGGTTGTGGCAACAAACATCGCTGAGACGTCACTCACCATCGAAGGCATCATTTATGTGCTGGATCCAGGGTTCTGTAAGCAGAAGAGCTACAACCCTCGCACGGGCATGGAATCCCTCACTATCACGCCCTGCAGCAAGGTCAGCCTGGCTGGGCTCCCGCAGGGTCTCCGTGGGGAAGGTTCAACTCAGAAGCCTGTGGGAGCTGCTTAGAGGACAGGGAATAAGCAGCCTACCTCCGCTCAGATTTCTTGCATCAGCATTGGTCTTTCCCTTTTCCCTCTCCAATTGTCAGCAGGCCTGCCTCTCCTTCCTTTCCAGGCCTCAGCCAATCAGCGGGCTGGCCGGGCCGGTCGGGTGGCTGCCGGAAAGTGCTTCCGCCTGTACACGGCTTGGGCCTATCAGCACGAGCTGGAGGAGACCACCGTGCCAGAGATCCAGAGGACCAGCCTGGGCAATGTTGTGTTGCTGCTCAAGAGCTTAGGTTACTTGGGGTCCCCCGGTCCTCCCGAGAGAGGAAGGAGGTGGGGCTAGAGTCACTGATCCCTGCAGAGAAACTGTTCTAGCCCCTCACGTCTTTCCTCAGGGATCCATGACCTAATGCACTTTGATTTCCTGGACCCTCCACCGTACGAGACCCTGCTGTTGGCTTTGGAGCAGCTGTATGCCCTGGGAGCCCTCAACCACCTCGGGGAGCTCACCACGGTGAGGTGGGAGGGCAGCGTGGGCTGGGGCAGCATGAAGGGGTTGGGGTGACCTCTTGAGTGGTGGAGGGACACCTGAGGGAGGACTGGCTTCAACTCTTTTTCCTCTCCTTAGTCTGGTCGAAAGATGGCAGAGCTACCGGTGGACCCCATGTTATCTAAAATGATCTTGGCCTCTGAGAAGTAAGCGCCACACCCCACCCCCACCCCTGCCACCCTGGCTGGGCCCCCGGCACACGAACTGGCTGTGGTGCCATCTTTGTTACCTTGCTCTTTTTCCTCTTTTTCTCCCTACTGTATTATTCTTTAACAAATAAGTTACTAGAAAACTCTTACTGCCCCTTTTGAGGCTCCAAAGGGGCAGTAAGACAGTTACCAAATGAGTAAGATTGACAAAATTTGGGGGCATGAATGGATGTGGAAGACTTAGCACCCGTGAGGAGTGCTGTGTGTACTGGTTTGGGGACTTTCTCCTTCCTAAGGTTTGGGGCTCTTAACATTTAGATGTAGTTGTGGAGGGACCACCTTTAAATGCCAGTCCTGCCGTAGTTGAGGGCAGAGGTCATTCCATGAACCTGAAGTGCTGTCTTTCCCTGATGCACGATACACCCCTTCCTCCTGCAGAAGTCCTGCCTACCCTCCGAAGTCCCCAGCGCTTTCCTGCCCCCACCTGCATGGATAGCCCACCTCCTCGACACCCATATTGCCATCGCCACCACCAGAATCTGTCCGCTCTGATTTGTAGCCACTGTCCCAACGGCAGGCTCCATGTGAGGACACACCTACACACAGCGATCACTTTTCCCCTTCCCGTGTGTCTGTTCCTGTGTGTCTTCCTTGGAACCCTCACGCGTCGCCCTTCCTGCCGCAGGTATAGCTGTTCGGAAGAGATCCTGACGGTGGCTGCCATGCTGTGTGTGAACAGCTCCATCTTCTACCGGCCCAAGGACAAGCTTGTCCATGCCGACAACGCCCGGGTCAACTTCTTCCTCCCTGGTGGAGACCACCTGGTTCTGCTGAACGTTTATACGCAGGTCACGGGGCTTGGGTGACGGGAAGGACAGAGGCATGGGGAGCTCTGTTTTTCTGTACACTAAACTCCCACTTTTTTTGTAACCATCTTCCCAGTGGGCTGAGAGTGGTTACTCTTCCCAGTGGTGCTATGAGAATTTTGTACAGTTCCGATCGATGCGCCGAGCCCGGGATGTGCGGGAACAGCTGGAGGGGCTCTTGGAGCGCGTGGAAGTTGGTCTCAGCTCTTGCCAGGGGGACTATATCCGTGTCCGCAAGGTCAGCGCTTGCCTAGTCTCCCTGTCGCCCACACCCCCTCCGCCTGCAGAGCAAAGCTGCTCTGGGGGCCTGCAGCAGTCCCTCCAGCCTGAGGGTCGGCCCTGTTACCCTGTGGAAGGTGTGCTCTTCTGGGCTGTCCTCCCCAGACCACTGAGGGTTCCTTCTCAATGGATTCTTCGTGCATTCCTTACCTATCTGATTCTCCAGAAGCCTGAACTAAAAAGGCAGTGAGTGTTAGGGTCCCCAGATATGTGGCTTTCCGGGTGACTGTCTTTCCTGCCCGCCCCTCAGGCCATCACCGCTGGCTACTTCTACCACACGGCCCGGCTGACCCGGAGCGGCTACCGCACAGTCAAACAGCGGCAGACAGTGTTCATTCACCCCAACTCCTCCCTCTTCGAGGAACAGCCACGCTGGCTGCTCTACCATGAACTTGTCTTGACCACCAAGGAGTTCATGAGACAGGTGAGGGCACCTTCCCCTGCCCAGGACAGTGAAGATGGCGGGGGCGGGGGGAGTCCTCACAAGCTAAAAACCCAGGTTCAAGTTGCTGAGACCGGCAGAGAAACAGGAAAACACAGTGGTGTAAGGTAGGATAAAACAGAAAAGCATTGTGTCTTGACAGTTGTGTCAGCATCTGCTAAGACTGAAGAACTGCATATTCATTCAGTGCATATTTGAATGCCTATTATCCTGGTGTTTCAGATGCTGGGGTGAGAATGGTGAACAAAGCAGATGGGATCTCTGTCCTGAGTGTACTTTACAGTCTTTATGATCAGGTTTTTTAGGGATAGTTTACTGGGGATTCTGAATGACGTGTAGAGGTGTGTCTGCCCTTGGGGTATATAGTATTTAGAGCCTGGCACCTTTCCCCTAGCCCTGTAGTCAAAGGTGGAAGAAAGAAACTTTTTTGATCACACATACATTAGAGTCTAGGTTGGAAAAAGGGGAATCGTGCGGATTTTTTCTCTCCTCTTGTAGGTATTGGAGATTGAGAGCAGTTGGCTTCTGGAGGTGGCTCCCCACTATTATAAGGCCAAGGAGCTAGAAGATCCCCATTCTAAGAAAATGCCAAAAAAAACAGGCAAGACACGAGAAGAACTAGGGTAAAGGGGAGGGGACACAAATAGAACCCAACACCAGCTCCTTTTCCTTCTGTAACATTATTTAATTTCTATTTTTGAAATAAAGCTTGTGGGAACTTTATTTATTTTTTAAAGATTTTATTTATTTATTTGAGAGAAATGGAGCGAGAGAATTATTATCTTAAGTAGGCTCCGTGCCCAGCATGGGGCTTCACTCACAACCCCGAGATCAAGAGTCATTTGGTCTACTGACTGAGCCAGCCAGGCGCCCCAAGCTTATGGGAACTTCTGAGATGCAGAGGTGACAGGAAATTCTCATATATTCACTTAGACTTTATTATTTACAAGTTAAATTACACAGCAGCTTTACACAGCATGAGATGGCAAAAAAAGGAGAAGAGGGGAGGAAGCTGGCTCCTGAGATTCTCGGCCTCCGCCCCCACCTCTTCCTCTTGTGCGTATATAGCGAAGTCTTCAGTGCTGCCTCCATCCCAGTTCCTGGATCAGGTCTTGGAACACAAGTGTAAGTTGGGTTCTGGCTCTGACAGTCCCAGAGCCACTAGGGCTCCCACTAGCAGCTTCTTCACAGGCGTTGGGGCCGAGTGTGAAGGCATCAGCTGCAGGGACAGAGGTTAATGCCAGTTGGTGGATGTTCTACACCTTCACCCCATCCCCACCCAGCCTAAGGACTCACTTTGTCTAGGCGATGGCGACAAATGAGGCCGCTGGAATTCAGGTAGAAGGTGGAATAGGCATCATAGGTCCTGGTGAAGGGAAAAAGAGAGGCTTACTGAGGGAGGTGACTGGTCCCAAAGTTTAATGCAAGCATTTGTTTAAGCCATAGTTCCTAAATTTTGCTGCATATTAGATCACCTGGAAAACTCCAAAAACTCCTGATGCCCAGGTTGTACCCTGTCCCACTTAAATCAGAATGTCTGGCACCAATATTTTTTAAAGATCCTTATATGATTCCACCATGCAGCAAAGTTTGAGAATCACTGGCTTGGGCTGAGCCTAACAATTTCCTGGGATTCTATTCTATGCCAGAAATTTACCAAATACTCTACCTAAGGCTGTGAGGCTCAACTTAGCAGACAGGAATTTTCATTTGTTCACTAAACACTTGAATGACTACCATGTGCCACATAATGTACAAAAAGGAACTGAGTCTAGAGGTTTCCTAACACACTCAAAGTCCCCGATTTCTGTTATATTAAAATAGTTCCAATTTTAGTATATGTGCTGCCGAAGCGAGCACTGTTATATTAAAATAGAGAAAACAAAATCCCTGCCCTCAAGGAGCCTGCAGTCAAGTCAGGGTAGATCAAGGATTGTCTGGAAGACTAGACCAGAGTCCTAAAGATAGGATTAGGAAACTGGATCTTTTCTCACTTCCTCTTACCGATAAAGCTCTTCCTTGTCACGCTTGTAGAAACGCAGAAAGAGCATGTGGATGGGCAGCCCCACAAGCCGCCAGCGGGCTTGCAGGGTCCAGTTCTCTGGGTGGCGGGTCAGCTGTAGAACCTCCAACCGAAGCTGTGCAAAATAGTTCCAGGCCAGGAAGCGGCAGAGGGTCAGTGACAGAATGTACCATGTCCGGCCCCTGGGAAGAAGGAATGGGAAAGATCGCTCATGATGGCATAATCAGAAAACCAAACTGGCCTCTGTCTGGGGAACGGGAAACAGTTGTGAGAAGTGGCAGGACCTTCTCTGGTAAATGAAAAAGATCAAGTAGAAAGCACGCAGTGCTTTTCCTCCCCAAGGCCCTACCCGTGCCTGGATTCTCACTTGGTACGGATGTTCAGGATCTCATTGATGAATTCCACATCCGATGAGTAGAGAGTATAGTCGTGGGAGTGAAGGAAGAGATTGGGAAGCTAGGTGGAAGAAGAAGGCATCAGCCCAGTAGGAAAGAAAAGATGATCCTACTTCTCAGTTTTCTCTTTTTGATGCTTCCTTACTCCCCTCTGAATAAAAAGTCATCTCATCGCATGTTTAACTTCCCTTAAATCCAAACTGAAGAACATCTTTTCCTTGGGAAATGTTTATAAGATATACACATGCCTGCCTCGTTAATTCCAAGAAAATCCAGTTGACTAACCCTCTACTTCCAAGTATTACCTACATCCCTTCTCACTGCAGATGAAAGCCACTTTCAAGCTGACTTACCTCTTGTCTCAGTCTCTCATACATGACAGCCAGGTGTTCTTCCATACTCGGATCTCCTGGTGGAGTGGCAGGGGAAGGGCAGCAGGTCCCAGGGGCTTGGAAAGGTATCAAAGCCCCAGGACAGGGGCAGGGAGGTCCCTCAAATAGGCTCCTAAGCCCATCCAGGCAGCCGCTATGCATCTCAGGTCCTGGCCCCTCCTCCCCCTTTCCTGGAGGGAGAACCACCCATGGTGAGCTGAGGGCCTGGATCTGAGGGAGAGGTAGTGGGGGAGCTGGAGGCAGCAGCCAGATGGGTGGGGGTGGGGGAGACCAGAGAAGATAAGATGGAGAAGTGGTTGTTGTGGAGGGGGGCCAAAGGGGTGGGAATGGTAGAGCCCGTGGAGAAAGCTGGTCCTAAGGAGGAAGAATAAAAGGGAAAAATATAAGAATCTAGCTGCCTGATGCCCCCTCATCTAAACTCTGTTCATTAATACGCTTCCAATCCCACCTGCTCCTCCTGACAGGAGGAAAATGGGATTAATTCATCTCCATCTCTACTGAAAACAAGAGGAAACAGGTACAAGTACTTCCCCCAAAAACGTTAGTAAATACATTTACATTTGTTTAAGATCCCAACACTGTTTAGGGGCAGTTACACCTCTCTTACAGAAAGAATCCTAATATTTTGAAAAATGAACAAAGGAACGGAGCAACAGATTTTAGTGTACTGTGGATGAAATGATGTAGCCCTTAACGAAACTCCACCATTAAGTGTGTGATGGAAAAAAAACATCCAACTGTAAGTAGAAGACATTCTCCTAGCTCTGCTTACATTGTGACACCTTGGGCACTCTCATTCCCTATGCCTATCTCATAAATGTCCTCTTATAAACGAGGACGATGAAGCCACACTGAATTGTTTTGAGAACCATATGACGTAATAAATGTAAATAAAACTTCGCCATCTGTAAATTGTATGCAAATGTAAGCTACTATCATTTCGGGCTCCTCTAAAAGACACAAACAAGCCGAGACCGTTAAAGGCTGGGCTCCATTCCTCTGGTTTACCGACGTTGCAAGTGCGACGGGCGGGAGGTCACCCAAAGTCAGGCCTAGCCCGGGTCCCTCCGCTCTCAGGGAGCCCCTGGGGGGCGGGGGGGTCTCACTTCCGGGAAGGCTGGCTGGCCCTCCGGGTACCTCGGTCCCCTAGGCGCCGTCTCCGCCGGGGGCGTGGCCATTTGGCCCGGCCCGGCGCAGGGGCCCGAACCGGATCCACCCAGGCCGGCCTTCCTGCCCTGACCGCTATCCCGCTGTAAGATGCGCCGGCTGCAGAGGGCGGCCGGCAGGTCTGTCTGGTCGGGACCTGGGAATTCCGGGGCGGCTCCGCGGCCAGGCTGCGAACCTCTCCGCCCCTTGTCCTTCAAATCACCTCCAGGCACAGGTAACCGCGGAAACGCCGGCGAAATGCGGCCGCGCCCCGCCGTCCCTGGTTCACTCCCGCCTGCACGCCCTAGACCCGGGAGAACATCCCGTGCACGCCACGTCGCGCTGCGCCCTCCTGGAGTCCCCGCGACCCCTCGCCCCTCCACACACCGCCCTGCACAGGTGAGAAGGGGCGATAGGACGCCACTGCGCCTGCGCCTAGGGGCGCGCGCTCCGCCCCACACGCCGGCTCTGAGGAGGGTCTCTCCCCGCCCCCTCTCCTCCCTCCCCGTTTCCCCTCTGCTCTCACCTGGGGGCGAGCCTGGTACGTGCGGAGGCAGGGGCCGAGACGCCGGGCCGCCCCTCGGCTGGGCTGGTACATGATCTAACGGGAGCGGAGACAGCGCCTCCAGTGTCCGGCCTCTGGCCTCCTCACAGGGGAGAGCGCGCCCCGGAGCCGGCTTCTTGAAGGGGAAAGGGGGGGGGTGGGGGTTGAAGGGGCTGAAGGGAGGGAAACGGAGATGTTGCGCGCTTGCGCACTGCAGCGGGTTCCAGGGAGGCGGTGAGGCACTTTCCCGCAGTGAGTGCGCCTGCGCTTGCCGGCTCTCGAGGCCGTCTCAGAGCGCTTGCGCAGTAATTTAGGTCCTGGCGGTGGCGCTTGCGCAAAAACCTGGGAGAAAATGGGCCGGAACCAGGTACAACGAAGAGCGAGGGGTGGGGTTGAAATAATGACAATCAACTTGCAGTAGCTCTCGTGATAAAAATAAATACTTTTATTACTCAGGTTAAAAATAAAATACAAGTGACTTGGCATTGATAAAGCCTGTTGAATTAATGAATGAATGCATGAATACATCCACTATGACGGCGGGCTTTGGCTACCTCCTGTAGTGAGAATACTGACTTTGAAGGTGTGAGGGGGTGTTGCGGTCACCAAGGCCTGGTGCTGCGACGGTCCTGCAAGTTTCGAATGAACCTGGCGTTGAATATGTCCCCACCCATTGTCCAGGCCTGGGCTCGTAGGGCCTGGGCCTGGGGAGGAACTGTGTGCATGTGTTCTTCCCCAGACCCAGCCTGTGACAAGACCTGCTCCTCGCTGGCAGACCTGGTAGGTGGGAGGGAGATGGAGAGTGGGTTATAGGGATATTAAAGTGGCAATTAAGAGCAGAGACTCTTCAAGGTCTGTCGGGCCCTGATGTAGAGTAGGACATATGATGGCATATGAGGCTGAAACCGTCAGTGCTACATCCAAATTTGAAACCCCTCAGTACCAAAGGTAAGCACGAGTTGAGCCTATGGGGAAAGAGGGTTTCAGGATATTAGGATGTTAGGTAGAACAGTTTGTGGGAGGAGCTGGTGTTCAGAGGAGAAAGGAGCTGAGAGTGATGTTAGGAAAAGGAGTCAGAGGTGGTGGGAGGCTGGTGGAGGAGGGGCTCAGACCTCACCTATTCTCTGTTTCCTGTTCCCCCTGCTTCGATTCTTGGTTGCCTATGGAAACACCAGGCATGTGCATGGGAAGGCTGGAGTAGGTAGTGAATATGGCCTACCTGATTTGAGGGTAAAGAGGGATGAATACTTACCTGTATTGGGGGATGAGGAACTCAACCCCCCATGGCGGCTGTAGCAGCAGCTTTGGGCTACCAGCCCTGGGGGAGCCCCCCTGTAGAAGAAATGGGAGATGATGGGGAAGAGGCTATAGGAAGAAAGATGAGTGGGTATGGAGGAATCAGAGGAGAGGAAATGAAAGGAATAGTACAGGAAAAAGAGAAGGGTAATTACCATTCCTATGGGGTTTTAAACTAAGCTGTGCCTCAGAAAAGGGGAGGGAGCTCATTTTATACCCCAAGACTTTCTGGAGCAGTTCTGGTTTGTTGTTGTTAAGGTCAAATGTGTTAAAAGTAAGGCTAAATGTGACCCAAGTTATGCCAGAAAACCAGACTCAGGCAAAAAAATTTGTTGGACCAGGTGCCCTGGTGTTTGGTTTAGAAAACATGGTTACTTTAATTATAGGATACATCAGACCAGAGGGAAATAGGGAGTGACAAGGCTGAATTCAGGCGGAAAAGGAATTGTCTTGAGAGAGGTCCAAGGATGGGGGAGAGGGCAAGAAATCAGAATGGGAAGAGGAATTCAGGGAATAGTCAGGAGACAATAAGTGGATCCCAGAGATGTTGCTAAATCTTGACATTTCAGCAATGGCTGGCCTACGCTAAAGGGTAGAAGTCACTGGGAAGAGCTGGAGGTTTCTGGAGGGAATGGGGGAGTAGACCTAGAAGCCTATACAGAGGGATCCAAGGACTGACAGGAGACAGAATCCGCAGAAGATCCAGCAGATCACAAAGGTAAGGAAGATCAGAGGACCAGGGATCCCAGGGAAAAAAATCAGGTGACACACAAATGAGGCTGAGACCTGAAGTTTGGGGTTTTTTTGATTTTTTTTTTCATTGAAAATGTCCATTTAAAAAACACAAAAGAATGCACACTTTATTCAGACAACACTGAAAAGGAGAAGGAAAAGGAGTTGGGAGAGAGGGAGATCCTGCTCCCAAGTACTGGGATGGGGGAACACAGTGGGGGTACCTGATCTACCACACATTCAGAGAGTAGGGAGGGGGAAGAGGGCCCATACCCTGGGTACGGAGCAGGGGAAGGTTCTTGCTATGGAGGAAGGGCCAGAGGAAGAGTTCCCCTATCACCTCGAGACAATCTCACAAGACTGCAATATATAATCACCTACCTACTGGGGCAGGGTGTATGCGAGAGAGGATCCCAGAAGCTAACAGATACTTGAGACTCAGGGTTTGTCTTCTGAAACATGGCTAAGAGTGATCCCAGGATACTCAGTGGGGATCTACTGCCAAGAAACAAACTTCCTCACAGAATCTGGATCTGTGGGAAGTGGTGGTATCTTTAGAAGTGTGGGGAGTCTTTAGAGCCTCAAAGCAGACATCAGCTTAGGGGTTCCCAGACACATACATAAAAAATGGGGAGATTAAAAGTTTGGCAATGTTGAGTGGATCCCTTTGGGGACTGTCTTTATCACTGAACTGCTCTGAAGCAGAGCTCGTTGGCTGTCTTCAGCAGGCTGAGAAGGTAAGTATGGTAGGCAGCACAAAACAGTATTCGAGCCACCAGTAACACTGTAGAAGGACTATGGGATTTACTCCATGGACAAGACTCCTTAAAAGGTTTCCCTGGCACAGGAGGCCCTTGGACCTTCCTAAGGTGTTCTAGATTCTAATAGCAAGCAAGAGTGTGCTTCTCTGGATAATGAGTATGAGCCACCCAACCAAGGGATCTGGCAGCGAATCAGGCTATCTTGTGGGAGTGTTCAGAGCCCACTTAGGAAAAAAGGCGTGCTTTCTACAGTAAGAAAAGCTACAAAGTATTAGGCCATCTGGGACCCTGACAACACCTTTGCCCAAGAAAGAGGAAGAGGGAATCCTACGAGCTCTGTCAGGTTCCACTGGAACCTGGGGACTACAATGGAAGAGTGGACCTGGGGTTCTCAAGGAGAAGGGGCTCTGCCTACCCCAGGTCTCCCAGGGAGGGAAGGGGGTAACTATCTGTCAGTATCGACTCTCATCAGAGCGGGGAAGGGAGCTGTGGAAGGGTGTTATGGACAGGAGAAAGGGAAAGGGAAAATGGGGGAGAGAGAAAAACAGAAAGAGAAGTCAGAGGTGAAGAGAAAGCTAGGGAGAGAAATCAAGGAGATGCCCCCTCTGTTTGCTGGGATGGGTTCCTGCTATACAAAGGACTAACATGAGGCCAGTGGCTTCCCAAACTGTCAGAAACATTGCATCTTCCCAGTAAGCATTAAACCAAGATTTCCCCAATACGAGAGACTCAGTTCCCCCCAACCCAACGGATCTGTTATTCCTATCCTTTCTCCCATCTCTCACTTTAAAAACTAGAGTCCCTAGATTCCATATAAAGTACTATTCTACTCCTTCATGTAACTTATTTCCAGACTGCTCCCACAAATCTGGTCTAATATACTCTTCTCAAAAGGTGTCAGGACTCTCCAATCCCCCTGTCCTATTGCTTCTCATCTCTGGCAGATCCAAACTGCCCTTTGCCATTGCTAACACCCTCTTTGACAGTTCTGAGGCTCCCTAACCCTCCAACTCCTATTACCTGGTGCGCCGACGTTGGGCTGGGCTGCCCCCAGGGTCGGTAGCAAGCAGAAGGCGGGCGGTAGGGTGTGGGGGGCAGAGGCGTAGGGAACGCAGCAACTCCTGCTCTGGCACAAAGGGGCGGAGGGGACCCCGTTCTGGTGAGTTTCCCAGGCTGCTGGAGCGGGGGGGTGGATGGGCTGGAGGCGTAGCACGGCGAGGGGCCCTGTTTAGGGGCCACGGAGGCTCCACAGCTACCTTCAGAACTGGCAAGAGGGAAAATACAGAGCAAGACGGAGAAAGAAGGAAAAGGAGAAGAGAGTGATGACAGCAAAGATTTGGGTAGAAAAAAGAGAAATCAGAGCCTTTAGAGAGAACTACTTGTCCTGGGTTAAGGCCCCCAAGCCCAGCCACCCTACCCGAGTCTTACATTCTCGGTCACTAGAGGAATATGGCTTAATGTCTCCCTCTGCTCTCTTGGGTGGCAGCTTTCTTGCTGGAGCTGACAGTGGACAGGACACAGACAAGGTAAGCATTAGAATATATACTTTGCACCCCTCCTCCCAGTTTACTACCCCCTTGACCCCAAACCTCTGCTCCCTCACACCACAGTTCCTCCTGGGGAAGGAGAGAGTTCAGTTCAGCTCCATCGCAGAAGCTGTGGCAATGCCTTCACACCAAGAGGGAATTCAGGGGAAATGCTGGAGCACTTTTGAGGGGAGCCAGAAGGAGCAGGCCAAATGCAGAGTTGGGGGAAAAGTTCTAGGGGGAGACTCGGGCCTGGGAGATGCAGGAGAAAGGTGGCTAAGGGAGGCAAGCTCTTACTGTCAGTGGGTGCTGTCAGGCCCCCCTGGGATTCTGGGGCAGTGGAATGGTCCCAGCCGGGCCCTCTAGATGAGATGGACAAAGTCCTTGGTTAATTAGGAATTGCTTTGGAGAGATCAGGGGAGGTTAGGGTAGGGCAGAATCTCTCCTTCTAGGGCAAGATTGAAGCTTTATTAGGAAAAACAAAGTTTGAGGAGAAAACAAAGACATTTGGAGTTAGCAGAGTAAATGGGAGGCTAACATACTATCCAAAGCTCTGCTTCCCATGCCCTCGCTTTTCTATTTGCTCCCTCCCTTTCCCTCTCAAGAGGTTCTCTATTGTGTGTGGCAAAGGAGAGATTTCTCAGCAAATCCACTTAAGCTTTATCCATGGTCCTCTCCCCTGTGGGCTTGGGCCCTCACCGCCCTTGTGGGCCCTCACTCCCTCTCACAGCCTGTAGTCAGCAGGAGCTGGATGGGGGAGGCCTTGGCAAGCAAAGCAAGTCCTGGATATGAACTGCCTCCCAGTGCCCGACACTGGTCAAAGCTAGTAAATGGTAACAGATTGTTCTTTGGGTAGTGGTTACTCCCTTTCCTGGCTACGGAGGAGGGGCGAGCTAGCCACAAAGCCAGCTAGCTCAGCATGGGGGCACTTCTGTGCAAGCTGTGGGAGGCAGTGAGGAAGGAGTGGGGCTCAGACTGGCAGGGAATATGTGTGTATGAGGAGGGAATGGGGAGCTTGGGCAGCATTTCAGTACCTCCTAGATTTGGTTTCTCCAGATTGATTTCATTATTTGGTTGGAAATATTATAAAATCTGAGCGTTATTTTCTAAAACTAATGTTTAACTTTGGACCATTCATGTCACTATTCTATGACTGGAAATGGAAGGGCTGACCGCACTTGTCTGTCCCTTGACTGACAGAAACCTGAGGGGTCTGCAAAGGAAGGTGACCCTGGCCTATTTTGATGGGCCTGAAGCGGGAAGAGACTGCATCAATATCAATCATCAAACAGGTCCCAATGAGCTCACTTAGTTAAAAGTTCTGACAAGCGTAAGATGTACTAAGCTCATGAGGGCAAAAGCAGATGGGTAACAACTGCTGGAGACTTGGGCTGCTTGAGAATTCTCCCAAATTGCCCGCAATTGCACTGTGCCCCCTGTGGCTCCAGAGGAACTAGCCACCATAGCCTACAGTTCCGCCCATTCACTGCAGCTTTACCAGCGGGTGTAGGATCAACCATGGCAGCGCGAGAGTGTCGAGATGCCCTCAGGGAGGGAGCAGGGGGCCCTGTGAGAAGGAAGCGGTGGTGCCCCTCAGTGAGGGTGCCAGTGGGATCAAGAATCCACCTCTGTCCTTCCCCTCACCCCAACTACTTGGCCAACACTTACGATGCTGATGGGCAAAGAAGCCTTCGAAGATCACAAAATTGTTGACCTATGAGATGAAACAAGTGAAATATACGTTGTTCATTCAGCCATTCACCACTACACGGGGACACAACCTGGTCCCATAAAAACCACAGTGGGAGGAACAGAAGCCAGCCTTCCTGTCCTTGTTGACAGACTCAGTCAAAAATTCAGACCCTGGTAAGCTGATCCTAAAAGTTGATATGGAATTATAAAGGACCTCAAATAGCCAAAACAATCTTGGAGGATTCACACTTCCTGATTTCAAAACTTACAAGGTATTGCAATCAAATGGTGTGGAAGAGGCCTGAAGCTAGACATACAGACCAATGGCATGAATAGAGTCCAGAAATAAACCCATGTGTCTACGGTCAATTTTCAAGGGAGTGCCAATACGATTCAATGGGGGGAAAACAGCTTCTTTAACAAATGGTGCTTGGACAACCGAATATTCACATGCAAGATAATGAATGTGGACCTCTACCTCACATCAGACAAAAATAATTTCAACTGGATCAAAGACCCTAAATGTTTTGGGTTTCAAAAATTTTTTTAAAGTTTATTTATTTAAGTAATCTCTGCATCCAGTGTGGGGCTCAAACTCACAATTTGGAGGATCAAGAGTCACATGCTCTTCAGACTGAGCCAGGCAGGCACCTCAAAGATCTAACTGTCAAGAGCTAAAACTATGAAACTCTTAGAAGGAAACATGGGGGCGGGGGTGCTTGGGTGGCTCAGTCAGTTGAGCGGCTGACTCTTGGTTTCGGCTCAGGTCATGATCTCAGGGTCATGAGACTGTCCGCGCTCAACTAGAAGTCTGCTTAAGATTCTTTCCCTCTGCGCCCCCACCCTGCTCATGCACTCTCTCTAAAAAAAAAAAAGAAAGAAATGGGAAAATCTTCATGACCTGGATTAGGCAATTGTTTCTTAAATATGACACCAAAGCATAAGCAACAAAAGAAAAAAAAAATAAACTGGACTTCGCCAAAAGCAAAATCTTTTGTACTTCCAAAGACACGATCAAGAAAATGAAAAAACCCACAGAATAGAAAAAATATTTGCGAACACATCAAAAACTAATGATGTAATGTATGGTGATTAACATAACAATAAAAAATTTTAAAAAATATTTGCAAATCATACATCTGATAAGGGTATTATATCTAGAACATATAAAGAACAGTTACAACTCAAGAACAAAGAACACACTTTAAAAATAAGCACAAGGGGGCGCCTGGGTGGCTCAGTCGTTAAGCGCCTGCCTTCAGCTCAGGTCACGACCCCAGGGTCCTGGGATCAAGCCCCGCATCGGGCTCCCTGTTCCGCGGGAAGCCTGCTTCTCCCTCTCCCACTCCCCCTGCTTGTGTTCCCTCTCTCGCTGTCTCTCTCTCTCTGTCAAAATAAATAAAATCTTTAAAAAAAAAAAATAATAAGCACAAGGAGGGTGCCTGGGTGGCTCAGTTGGTTAAGTATCTGGCTCTTGATCTCAGCTCAGGTCTTGATCTCAGGGTCATGAGTTCAAGCCCCGTGCTGGGCTCCAGGCTGAGTGTAAAGCCTACTTAAAAAAAAAAATGGGCATAGGACTTGAATAAACACTTCTCTGAAGAAGATATGCAAATGGTCCATCAGCACTTGAAAAGATGCTGAACATCATTAGTCAACAAGGAGATGTAAATCAAAACTACAAAGAGATACCAGTGCATACCCACTACCATAGCTAATTAAAATATTAAAAAAAAGAAGGTGGGGCGCCTGGGTGGCTCAGTCAATTAAGCTTCTGCCTTGGGTTCGGTTTGTGATCCCAGGTCCTGGGACTGGCCCATGTCAGGCTCCCTGCTCCATGGGGAGCCTGATTCTCCCTCTCCCTCTGCCTGCCACTCCCCCTGCTTGTGCTCTCTTTCTTTCTGTCAAGTGAATGAATAAAATCTTTTTTTTTTTTTAAAGATTTTATTTATTTATTTGACAGAGAGAGAGATAGCGAGAGCAGGAACACAAACAGGGGGAGTGGGAGAGGGAGAAGCAGGCTTCCTGCTGAGCAGGGAGCCCGATGCGGGGCTCGATCCCAGGACGCCGGGATCATGACCCGAGCCGAAGGCAGACACTTAACGACTGAGCCACCCAAGCGCCCCAAGTGAATGAATAAAATCTTAAAAAAAAAAAAAGGAAAATGACAAATGTTGGTGAGGATGTTGAGAAATTGGAATACTCGTACATTGCTGGTAGAGGATGTAAAATGTTGTAGTCATTGTGGAAAAACATTCTGTCAGTTCCTCAAAAAATTAAAAGAATTACCATATGACCTAGTAATTCCACTCTTAGGTATATACCCAAGAAAACTGAAAAGATATGTGCAAACAAAATCTTACAAATATTCATCACCAAAACATGGAAACAACCAAATGTTAATCAGCTGATGAATGGATAAACAAAATTTAGTATATTCATATGATAGAATATTATTCACCCATAAAAAGGGATGTGGTACTGATATATGCTGCAACATGGATGAACCCTCTGAAAACATTATAGTAAGTGAAAGCCAAACATATTGTAGGATTCCATTTATATAAAATGTGCAGAATAAGCAAATTGCCAGAGAGCAGATTACTGGTTGACAAAGGCTGGGGAAAGGGGTATGGGAAGTGACTGCTTAATGAGTTCTGGGTTTCTCTTTGTGTGATGGAAAAGTTTTGGAATTAGCAGGGATAATCAGACAACACTGTGAATATACTAAAAACCACTGAACTGTGTATTTTAGATAGGTAAAAGAGTGCATTTTATCTCAAAAACCAAAAGTCTGTACCCTACTTTTTAGTTCTCCCAGGACCCAGGCTAATGGAGACAGGGTGTACAAAACACCAGGGAAGAAGAGGCATCCAAAACTTTCAAAACAGAAGCTTAAACATACACACATAAACACACCAGGCCAAATGGCTTAAGTATACAAATACTGAGAATAACTAAGCTTTAAGTAGGGTTCAAATGGGTGGAACTGTCAAGGGAAGACATGCTGGAGGACAGGGTGCCACTTTGATAACTAGTAATTGACTTAGAGTGATTTCATTATATTATCATATTCAATTTGGCCTTCACAACAATCCTTGGAGTCCCTGTGTTAAAGAGTAAAGGCTTGGAGACATGGCCTGCCCAAAGCCAAGTAGCTAACAAGTGACAGAACTGGGCCTCAAGCCCCAGACTCTAGCTGTAGCAGTTCAGCCAGGAATAATACAGCGTAGTCATGAAGAGTGGGCAATGGGTTAATTAATTAAATTTAAATTTAAAAAATAGCAATAAAGAAATAAATAGGGGCGCCTGGGTGGCTCAGTCTGTTAAGCGGCTGCCTTCGGCTCAGGTCATGATCCCAGTGTCCTGGGATCAAGCCCCGCATCGGGCTTCCTGCTGGGCGGGAAGCCTGCTTCTCCCTCACCCACTCCCCCTGCTTGTGTTCCCTCTCTCGCTGTGTTTCTGTCAAATAAAATCTTAAAAAAAAAAAAAAGAAACAAATAAAATGTTTAACATTTTTTAAAAAAAGAGTGGCAATGGGTTCAAATTCTTGCTCTGCCACTTATTAGCTATGTGAACTTGGTCACTAAATCTGTATAAACCTCAAATGGAGTCAATAAAAGTACCCACCTCAAAGAGATGTATAAGGATCAACTGAGATGATCCATGTAGATAGCACACAGAGCTCATGAATCATTGTTTACATGATTATTTATACTCTATGTTTTGGTCTTATAGGTTACCTGGCTATGCCTAATACTGTGCTCCTTCCACTGCTCTCCACTGCCTCTTAATGGAACAATGTACAAGGGGAGGACATTCTAAGTATAAATAGACCCTGCCTGTTTCCTGCCTTGACCCTGTCTAGCCACCCACCCTCCTCTAGAAACAAGCACATGCCCAGCACTCCTGCCACACCAAACTGCCTGCAATACCCCAGAAGATAACTGAATACCTATCTGCTTTTGCTCATGCTGGTTCCTGTATATGAAATGCACTTTAGCCTGCCCACTTGTCCACTGTCCCCATGACATTCACCTTTCAAGATTAAGCTTAAGTCAAGCCTTCCTTTACCCAATCCCCACCCCAAGGTAGCACTCACCATGTCTTTATGCCTCCTTTGTAAGCACATCAATCAAATCATATTAGAGTGGATTAAATGTCCATGCTCTGAATCCAAGGCAAACTTGTCAACCCAATCCCAACCCCTCCTGCCCATGACTTTGCTTCAGCAATTCTCCTCACGTTCTCTGACATCATCACATTTTCTCTCTACCAAGGCATTCTTATGCTGTTGGTTCTTCCAACTGAAAACAATCAACCCTCTCTTAATCCACTTTCCCTTCTAGCTCTTGCTCTTTTTCTTTGTTCCCCTTAAAGCTGCATTTTTTTTTTTTTTAAGATTTACTTATTTGAAAGGGGTACCTGGGTGGCTCAGCCAGTTAAACACCTGCCTTCGGCTCAGGTCACGATCCCGGAGTTCTCGGGTCGAGTCCTGCATCGGGCTCCCTGCCCGGGCAGGAAACCTGCTTCTCCCTCTGCCCCTCACCCCACTTGTGCGCTCACGCTCTCTCTCAAATAATAAATAAAATCTTAAAAAAAAAAAAAGATTTCCTTATTTGAGAGAGAATGAGCTTGCAGGGCGAGTGGGGGGAGGCGCTGAGGGAGAGGGAGAGAAATCCTCAAGCCGACTCCCCGTTGAGCATGGAGCCAGACAGACACAGGGCTCAATCCCAGGACCCTGAGGATCATGACCTGAGCTAAAATCAAGAGTCAGACACTTCACCGACTGAGCCACCCACATGCCCCCATTAAATCAGCATTTAAAAGAGTGGCCTGGGGCGCCTGGGTGGCTCAGTCGTTAAGCATATGCCTTCGGCTCAGGTCATGATCCCAGGATCCTGGGATCGAGTCCCACATCGGGCTCCCTGCTCCGCGGGAAGCCTGCTTCTCCCTCTCCCACTCCCCCTGCTTGTGTTCCTGCTCTCGCTATGTCTCTTTCTGTCAAATAAATAAATAAAATCTTTAAAAAAAATAAAAAATAAAAAAAATAAACGAGTGGCCTATTCTTGTTATCTCCACTTCCTAGCTTCTCAATCTCCTAAAGCCCAATCCATTCAGACTTCCACCCACCACTGCAGGGAAAAGGCTAATTAGGATCACCAGTGGCCTCAGGTGACTAAATACAATGGTCACCTCTCAGGCCTCTTCTGACCTCACTGATCAGCAGCATTTTACTCAGTAAGCCATTTCTGTCTCCTGGAAACACCTTCCTCACTGGCCTTCCAGGGCACCCTACCTAAAAATTTTCATCTAATTCCCTAGTGCTGTTCTCCTGCTCCATGACACCTCTTAAAAGAGTACTGGGTGGCTCAGTCGTTAAGCGTCTGTCTGCCTTCGGCTCAGGTCATGGTCCCAGGGTCCTGGGTTCGAGCCCCACATTGGGCTCCCTGCTCAGAGGGAAGCCTGCTTCTCCCTCTCCCACTCCCCCTGCTTGTGTTCCCTCTCTTGCTGTGTCTCTCTCTGTCAAATAAATAAAATCTTAAAAAAAAAAAAGAGTACTCAAGGACGCAAGTCCTTGAACCATTTGTCTTTCTCTATACTCACTCCTTGGTGATCTCATTCTGCCTCACTGCTTTCAATACCCTATGTATGCAGAGACCTTTCTATTCCAAACCTCTTCTCTTTTTAAACTCCAGAGAAGTACCCAACTGTCTACTCAACCTAGGATTAACAACATCAAAGTGGACTCCTACTATATCTTCCCAAGGCTGCTCCACCTACCATCTCTGTTACGGAAACTTCATCTGTCCAATGGCTCAGGCTGAGTTTGGGATCATCCTTCACTCCTTCTTTCTCTTTCTCCACAGATAATCTACCAGGAAATCTTATTTAACTTCAAAATATTTAAAATCTGACCACCCTTTACCCTCTCTACTGCTACCATCTTGGTTTGAGCCACCACCATTTTTCATCAGGATTGTTGCCTCCTAACTGGTCTACTTGCTCCTATCCTTAACAGCCAAAGTGATCTGGCTAAAAGTATGATGGTATCATCCCTCCGCTCAAACACCTACTATGACTCTCCTCTTTCCACTCAGAGCATAAGCCAAAGCCTTTACAATAACCTGTCAGATTGGAAATATTATTCCTCCCCCGCTGCTGCGTGATCTAATCTACACACTCCCCTTCACTCCTGCTGCTGTAGCCACACCAGCCAATTCACTTGCTCAGGCACATCCCCATCTCATGGAGTTTGCACGAGCCATTCCTTTTGCCTGGGATGCCTTCTCTACACTCTCCATTATCTGACTCACAAGCCCATGCACTCCCATCCCCACAGCAGTACTCGCAAGCCTTCTTAGTGGCTCTCATCTTTCCAGAGCACGTATCATCAACCATAGTAAATAGTCATACATTATGTTTGTCTCACCAACTAGGATATAAGCTCCACACGGGCAGAAACTTTTATCTGTTTTGTCAAGTATTCCTAGTGTCCAGAACAGTGTCAAGTACTCAATAAATACTTGCTAAATGAATGGATAGCATTAGTAACGTTATACTGTATTTACTTATACACAAACCACATTCTCCATATAAAGCCAAAGCTCCCAAAGGATAAGATATATATACTTTTCTGGGCCTTAAAAAACATTGAGTAAAGACCTCTGTAAAAACCAGGAGATGCAAATGAGCTGGCTATGTTTGGGGCACAAACATATTACTGAGTATACAGAACAGCAAAAAATTAAAATAGATGACTATGAATAGCTGCAGAATGAGAGATGTTACCACAAAAAAAGGAAGAGCTTAGCTGTATGAAATGAATCCTGTATAATGGGGAATAAGAAGTGCTTGGAAGATGCCACTTCTTTGCTGAGCATTAGTAAGGATCAGTAAGGATCTACCCTTTGAAACCTCTAACCTGTGGAACTGTGGTCTCCAGGTTGTAATGTTTATTCAGGAACTTAAGCAGCTTCTGTGAGGGTCGGTCAATGGCCAGTTGGTGTGGTTCAACTCGCTCCTTCTGCAGGGAACAGGAGACTCAGGGTAGGAGAAGGTGGGGGGAGAGCATGCCAACAGGAACCCAGCAGCCTGGGAAGGGAATAGGAGGATATGGGAACATGGCAGGCAGGAGGGTGGAAGGCAAGGGCTCTGGAAGGGCTCAGCGCAAAGGGGCCTTTGATCTCTATTTTGGATGGACTGGTGAAAAGATAAGTAAGTGACACCTGCAACATATAGTGGAAGAGTTCTCGCCCATGGCCATGGCGCTGAAGTGACTCATGGATGTAAAAGTCTAGAATGCAAAGTGGTTCTACCTCATTGTGAGCCTCACGATCATCCTACGAGATAAAGAAAAACAAGTACCTTTTAGGACCCAGACATCGTTGCCGCCTCCCAACTCCCAGCACTTTTATTCTTAGAAGCCAAGGCATGTGAACTCTCAGCTTCCAGTAATACTCACCAGTACAAAGAGTTTCTTGTATCCAACTTTAAGGAAGCCGATAACGGCTCCTTTTCCAGCCCTGTAGGATGGGGAAAATAGTAAAACAAGCTAGTAGCAACTATTTGTAAGGGAGAGTCAAAAAAGGAAGAGGGGTTGGGGGAGGAAGGAATCAAGTATGGGATGGAAGGGCATTTGGCACTCACGGTCGCGCTGAAGTGTCTTTGAGCACATACATAACATGGCGGTTACTCTGCATCCTTGATGCACTGGTGATGGGAGCAGGAAGATGCTGAGCCTGCCGGGAAGATAGACAGACTTTCTGCAAGTCCATTTCAAAGGACCTATGCCTCCCTTATCTACTGGCCCCAGAGAGCCCCTCCATCTAAAGACTCCCCAATACCTTGGCAGAAGCCTTGCCCAGTTCATCTACAATGGTCATAATTTGCTGCTGCAGATCAACACTACAGAAAAAAAGAAACAAAGAGTCAGATACTCACTGAATTAGAGGGTCCTGGGAACGTTGGCCACAAGCTCAACCCAGGTTCAGCACTTAAGACTCTCTGACCTTACCTTGGAGACCTCCGATCTGATTTTCCACCCCACCTTTCTGGAACCCAAACTTCTGCCACACCTCTTTTTCAATACATTACACTCCCCCCTCCCTGAGGTTTATTGTGGGGAAGCAGGAAGGGCGTGTCAACCACATCCTTTGGTTAGAACAAATCAGGCCAAGGAGTGAAAGGTCACAGATGCAAGTGCCCATCAACTCCACTAGGTCTAGGGTCAAAGGTCACCAGAAGGTTGAGCCAGAGCAACAAAAGGAGGTCACTAGTCAGTGAGAAGGGGGCGTGGTGCCTGGACCAGGTTTTTTAGAAGAACAAGGAGAGAAGGGCCTTGGGGCGGGTTTGAGATGTCACCGGGCCGGCGTTGTGGTTCCGGGTCGGCGGGCTGGGGGTCGCAGGTGCTGATCCAGCACCGTGATCCGCTCCGGGAGCAGCGCATCCACATCGAACGAGAACTCCATGGCCCATTGTGCGTGGACGGACCCGCCCCGTGCCACGTCACTTCCGCCCCTCCCTGAAAGGAGGAGGTTGGGGGAAGGAGAGGAAGCCCTTCAGGGAGGCTTTATTTCCCCGCTATGCAGGAGGGGCTCAGGACCCGCCCCTAGGGGGCCGCCCCACCCTCCTGCCCATCCCCCCTCATCGCCCCCACCCCTCCTCCTCCCCAAACTCCCGCCAGGCCAGTCCCTTAACGCCACTCCCCCGCCCCCGCCCCCCACCCCGCGGGTGCTATAGCAACGCATTTTTCCTAGCCTAGTGTCCCATTCTCCAACCCTTTCAACTGCCTCTCCCCACACCCCCGCCCCAATCAGGAAATTGCTAGGTATGGTGGGGACACTGCCACTGCGTTGGGCACAGGAGGCCAGAAAGGTGATCCTGACATAATGGCCCAACTGCTCATACCTGGTGGCTTCTGGTCCCAAGAATCACTGGCCAGTCTGGCTCAAGCATGACCCCTCCTCTCCCCACAGCAGCACCCATTCCCCAATTCCCCCATCCCCGACACAAATGGCATTAATCTTGAAACTCAGTCCAGAAACAGGAGATACAGCTTTATTGTGGGAAAGCCAAGTTAGCAGAAATCTGAAGCAAGTACAGAATGTTTAGCCTATCTACTATTTACAATATATAGGGTTTGGGGTTTCCCATACACATCTGTCCTGCCCTCCCCTAAGCCTCAGAAGCATTTATTCCCTTCAACAGCCATCATTACTTCTCTCTGGCCCTAGGCCTGCCATTGGCCACATACAGACACAACTCTTCAGAATGAAATCCCATCATGTAATTCCTAGGCACTATCTCTTAATTCCTTCCCAGTCTACAGAGCACTCTGGGGCTTCTCCTGCTCAGTGGAGGCGGCTTCAGCTGGGGTTGTGAGCAGCACCTCAGGCATTGACTCAGGTGGGGGACCACTCTCTTCTCGGAGATGTCCCTGATAGAGCCGTCGAAGGCGGGACAGCTCTCTCTCTGGTGGCTGTTTCCAGCCATACCATGGATACCAGGGGTCACCTGAAACCAGGGTGGGGGCTGGTGGAGTAGCACTCACAGCTCCATGAGAGGTACTGAAGTCAAGGTCCCGAGGTTCAACCTGAGGAATGTGGTAACTGAGGAGACCTAGGGAATTAAAGAGAAAGTGAGGGAGGGAAGCAAGGAAGGGTAGTTTGGGTTAAGACAATATGTAAAATGACATATAAAGGGAGGGAGGAACCAGTCAGAACCACTGAATATATTTATCCATGTTCTACACTGCACAAAGGCAACTGGCCAAGGGGGCAATGTGGACTGACATACTTACTGCTGGGACTCTAGTCTGCCAAGCTGTGCAGCCCTGCTCTAGGGCTATAAAGCTGCATCTGCCCTAGCAGAAGCATACCTTTTTTTTTTTTTTTAAGATTTTATTTATTTGACAGAGAGAGAGAGACAGCGAGAGGGAACACAAGCAGGGGGAGTGGGAAAGAGAGAAGCAGGCTTCGCGCCGAGCAGGGAGCCTGATGCGGGGCTCGATCCTAGAACCCTGGGACCATGACCTGAGCTGAAGGCAGTCGCTTAACCAACTGAGCCACCCAGGCGCCCCGAAGCATACCTTTTTTAATTTCTGCAAAGGTGTCATGGAGCCCAGGGCCAGAAATTTATACAAAGATCTCCCATGATCTATCCCTGGCATTGGGACTGATAGTTATAAAAGGGAAGAAAAAGGACAGAGGATTAAGGCAACAGGGCAATGACAAGATAAGAGACTCAGGAGAGAGAAAAAGAGACAGTGGAGTACTGAAAGGAGATGTGGGTGCCACCTCCTCAGACACGAAGGAGTATTTATATCCACCCTCCAGCCCTAAATCACCTTCTTCATGGCTAAGAAAAATGCACCGGGCCCCTTCTCATGCTCACCATGATCTCTGGCTTTCTGGATGGCCTGGGTCAACTTCTTATGTTGCTTCATACAGACCCCTGTAGGGAGAAAAAGAAAACTCAGTGCTCGTTCTAGAAAGCACAGTAAATAGAGTATACAACTGCTTCTATACGGTTATAAAGAGCTGAGTTTGGAAAACTTGCTCTACCTAATAACCCTAGTTCTCTTGACCCTTCGATTGGCCTCAGTTTCCCCATCTACCCAATGGGAAAAATCCCCCCTCTGAGAGCTGAGATTAAGATTTTAGGAGGGTCTAGGGGCGCCTGGGTGGCTCAGTTGTTAAGCGTCTGCCTTCAGCTCGGGTCATGATCTCGAGGTCCTGGGATCGAGCCCCACATCGGGCTCCCTGGGGAGCCTGCTTCTCCCTCTCCCGCTCCCCTTGATTGTGATCCCCCTCTCGCTGTGTCTGTCAAATAAATAAAATCTTAAAAAAAAAAAAAAGACTTTAGGAGGGTCTAGCCACTACAGAAAAGCTATTTCATGGTAAAACCTCCAAGACAGAAAGCAGAAAAACAATTCATAGGGCAAGTGTGGTTAATTAAAGGTTTGGGTCGAACAATCCATCGAGAAAGATTCAGTAAAGGAAGAAAGGGCTCCCGATCTGGAGAAGGTGATCTGAGAGAGTAGCAAAATAGTTCCTTTAGCTTTTTATAGTTTTACTATAAAGCATTTTTTTTTTAAAGATTTTATTTTCAGAGAGAGCGCATAAGCAGGGGGAGCTGCAGAGAGAGAGGGAGAGCAGGCTCCCCACTGAGCAAGGAGCCTGACATGGGGCTCAATCCCAGGACCCTGGGATCATGATCTGAGCCGAAGGCAGACACTTAACCGCCTGAGCCACCCAGGCATCCCGGCTATAAAGCTCTTCTTTAAAACTCCCTGACAAACCAAACTCCATTGATCATGCTGCCATCCCCAAAATGGTGGATTCAGATTATTCTTTGCAAATTTATCTTGCTTTAGAGCAGGAGTTGGCAAAATTTTTCTGTGCAGGGCCACATAAATTTTAGGATCTGCAAGTCCTACAGTCTCTGTCTCAGCTACTCAACTCTGCCATTGTAGCCTGGAAGCAGTTACACACAATATGAAAATAAGTGGACATGGCGGTCGCCAGATTTGTCCTGTGGCCTTCATTAAGGAATAGATGTAATCTTGAATTGTTAGGATTATAACTCCAAATCTGGAAGATCTAATTGGATTGTCGATGGCAAAAAAAACTTACAGGACAGTCAATTTGCTAGAAAGCCTTTTGCAAAAGCAAAGAGACCCTACAGAAAGGAAATAATTACCACCACTTCTATCAGCTACATTTAGATAACTTACATTGGTACTGGCTTGTACCTTTTGTCCACATGTGAATATATCCATTAAGGCAAGATTTCCAAAAAAAGTTCATTCACACTTTTTATGCCTTACGGAACAGCCACCAGATAACTGTTGTATCACTGAATAAATGAGGAGTGCTCCAAGGAAAAGCTATTCTGGTGGTGACAAGGA
>NC_138376.1:22543241-22581031 GCF_054177405.1 Leptonychotes weddellii | reverse complement strand
GCTGTAAACACTGGGGTACAAATATTTCTTTGAGCCCTTACTTTCAATTCTTTGGGATATGCAACCAGAAATGGAATGGATGGATCATGTGGTTATTTTTTAATTTTTTTTTCTTTTTTTTTTAAAGAGAGAGAGGCAGAGGGAGAAGCAGGCTCCCCGCTGAGCAGGGAGCCCGATGCGGGACTCGATCCCAGGACCCTGGGATCATGACCTGAGCCGAAGGCAGACGCTTAACCATCTGAGCCACCCAGGCGCCCCATTCTATTTTTTTTCTTAAAGATTTATTTATTTGAGAGAGAGTATGTGTATGTGTGAGTAGGGGGAGGGGCAGAGGGAGAAGGAGAGAATCTCAGGCAGACTCCCCGCTGAGCATGGAGCCTGATGAGGGGCTCACTCTCACAACCCTGAGATCATGACCTAAGACGAAATCAAGGGTCGGACATTCAACGGACTGAGCCACCCAGGTGCCTGTTCTATTTTTATAACCAATCATACACAGTTGAAATGGAGAAGTTATCTATCTATGGGACCCTTGTACAGTGATGTCAGAAGGGACCTGAGAGCAGTCAGACACCCCAATCTGCTGACTGATATATGAATTCCTTCCAACTCCCCTGATGACCAATCATTCAGCTTCTGCTCCAATACCTTTACTGCAAGCTCAGAAGAGCATTTTTCCCATCACTATTTTTACATGCTTTGTGAACTCTTCAAGGAGCAAGTCCTGTCCGTCCTTGCAATAAACGCTTTTTGAAAAATAAACTCTGTATCTGGCTTCATGTATCTGCCCTCCAGCCTTAAATCTTGGTATGCTACCAAACATCAACATGACAAAAATTTAAAAACGACAACAACAAAACCTTAGGGGTGCCTGGTGGCTCAATCTGTTAGCATCTGCCTCCGGTTCGGGTCATGATTCTGGGGTCCTAGGATCAAGCCCCACATTGGGCTCCCTGCTTGTCAGGGAGTCTGCTTCTCCTTCTCCCTCTGCTCCTCTCCCGCTCATGCTCTCTCTCCCTCACTCTCTCAAAAAAAAAAAAAAAAAAAAAACCTCAGAAAAAAACTAACCCAATCTACTTGCCAATGATTGCAAAGATATAAATGAACCTTTGGATATTGCTCCCCCATTAGAAATAGACATTTTTCTGGCCTCGCAATTTAGACTGTAAACTTCATAGGTAAGAAATGAAGATTTAGTATGAGCCACAGTAGAGGACAAAAGGCTGCAAAGAGGAATGTTTTTATACTACTAGAAAGTCAATGCAAAATGGACTGTAGGGGTGCTAAACTAATTTATGAAGAAGAGCGGGGCACCCATGGTAATCTCTTTAGCACTACAAAGACGCTCCAAATCCTTACCCTGGAAAAAAGACTGTCCTTACCCTAAAGTCAACATGCAGCTTGTGATCCCGGCAGATGGGGCAGGGATTCCCAGCAACTTTATCTCTACGCTGTGGAGAGAAAAAACTAGTAGGTGAAGAATGTTCAAAGTCCTGTGAGAAAAAGTGCCACCGCCACTGTCACTATGGTGTCCAGCCCCACTCCACATTCCAGCCATGTACCACCTTCAGAAACTCACAATACATGTCTTTCGAGTCCGCTGTGGGGGTATTCCACCTTTGTGGTTTCTACGGTAGTCAGCCCAGACAGGGCGAGAACCATAACGGTTCTGGTATTCTGAAATGAAAGACCACACAAGTTATTCCTGGTGGGGTTGGTAGAAGTGTCTCTGTCCATTTATTTCAGACTCCACATAATCCTCCCCTTTCCCATTCAGAGGTACCTTCTGAGTCCAGATATTTCCAGGGTTCATTCTTATAAGGGGTTATGGGAACTGGGGACAAAGAATCTTCCTCAGGGGGGCCTTTGGTGCAAAGAGTCTGGAGGGGAACCTATAAAGGCAAAAAATGAGAAAAGGAGTTCAAGGAAAGGACCTGATAGTTTCACTGCCCACATGTTAGAGACGAGAACATGCCCATTGTATTAATGGAATATAGCAGGAATATATATAGAAAGTAACATTTTTCTTAGGGTAAAACTTAGATCAACAACCACTCTTTCTGTCTCTGAGTGGATCCTGAAGGAGAAGCTAATGTGAGAGGGTAACTAGGATAGATGACTGGGAAGCAGTCTTATTTGAGAAGACACACATGATGTGTTCGTGCTTTTGAAGATGTACTAAGAAAAGGGAGAAGAAAGGAAAAGGGAGGGTGTCTAGCTTCTTGGAAGGAAGATGTCTGGTGGGGAGAGGATGCATGACAGGTGAGTCTCCAACCCAATCGAACCCTGAATCACTGAATTGCCCAGCCTTACAAAAGTTGAAGGTCAACATTCCACAGATCAGAACAAACTTGAGTCCTAACGCTAGCTTTAAAGCTACCAGGGCTGTTATTAACTCTGTAGTGACCCCTGTCACCACTGTTAGGGAGTGACAGCTGTGAAAGCTTTCCTATCTCACCGTGCCCACCCCAAGAACCTATCCTGCCCTACCAAGAACCTCCAGTGTGGTGAGTACATGAGGCTGGAGGGAAACCTCAATCTAAAGGACTAAGTTAAGGTTTCATGTATGCGCTGATTAAAAAAACAAACAAAACTAATTTAGTGAGAAAAAGAGAGCTAAGAAACTGGTCCCCAGGTCGTGAGAACATATTCTGGCTTTACCGGGAGATAGCTCAGCAGGTAGAAGTTAGTGTCCCTCAACTCAAGGACATTCCAGGGCATCACACATTTAGACATTATATGCATACTTAAGAGCTGGTTGTGTACGACCAAGAGGCCCAATCCTTCCCCTAATTTTTTAGCCGAGTTGGTAGCGTGGAAAAGGATATCTAACTCTTTTCCCTTGGCCGGGGATTAAAAATCCGCGCAGTATTGAGGAGGGTGAGGGGAAGGTAAAGGGTGGTAGAAGCAGTGTTGCCTAGACAGCCAAGGCATAATAAGCACTTGGGAAAGTCTCCACTCCTGGATTCCCAGCAATGGAGCGATGACCTAGAGAAAGTATAACTAAGTGGCGGTTGTACAAAAATGTGCTCCAAGGAGTTACCTGAACTCCGTAGGCACCTCTGAAGGGCGAAAAGCTAGGAAGGCGCCTCAGCAATAAACGCAATACGGAGGCCGCCATCTTGACGTACGCCCAAGGCAGGAAAGGCCGGAAAGGCAATTGCGCATGCTCCAAGAAACTGGCTAGGGTAGGGCCAAGGGCGAGCCCGCAGTGCGGGAGGCGGCCGCGCACTTGCGTCAGTACGGAAGCGTAAAGGGGGGGCTGTGGGGAGAGGCCAATTTCAACTGCGTCACAATCGAATTCGGCCTCAAAATTGCCTTTTTCTCGAACCAGTCACTACGACTTCTAGATCTCATACTTAGAGCTTGCGTTTTAAGCAATTTTGAAGGAGATTTCTACCGACATCTTCTCAATGCGCATGCGCCGGCCCGGTTCTACCAACCAGGGTGAGAAGTGTTCTCGAGGACGGAAGTGGTGGAAGCAGAGGAAAGGGAGGTGCTGGGCTCTTCGGTCACGCGCTTTTGGGGGAGGCCAGGAAGGAGGCGGAAGAAGGTACTGGGGGGAAGGGGCTGAGCGAAGGTGAAGGAAGGATAGCCAATCAGCTAGCGAGTTGTCTTTCGGGTTGGCCAATGAATTCACGCCTCGCGCACAATGTCTCGCGACAAGGGCGTTTCACTAGCATGTTTGGGCGCGTTGGGCGGCGTCTGGGTATAAAAGACTCCGCCCGAGCAGGCAGCCGCCATTCTGGGGTTCGTTTAGAGGTAAGTTTGGGTGTTTTGTCGGTTGGAGGGTAAAGTTTTGTTAAGATCGTTGGACTGGGGCAGGGGTTAGGCATGAGTTCTGTTAAGGACCATGGTTTATAGAAGGCGGCTGTGTTCGGGATGGGACATGGAGGTGTTCGGAGACAACAAATATGGTACTTAGGGTGTTTAAAGCAACCCGTATTGATTACATCTTTCTCCCTTGTGTTCCTTTTATCCCAGGTTTGAATTTTCTCGGAGAAAGACAGGCCGGCCACGAGGAAAAAAAAGAAACAAGCCGCAGCACCATCTAAGCCCTTGAAAGGATCCTGAGGGGGGAAAGGGAAAACAGCAGCCACCAGCCCAACCACTTGTGTCTTCTGCCCCTTCCCACCTATCTTGCCCACCCCACCAGCCCACGCTGCATGGGACTTGAAATCTGTGGCCGAAGGACCGTCACCACATAACTTCAAAAATAATCAACCACCCACCCATCCCAAACCCACCCAAATTCACTCATCCAGCGTTTACTTTTTTGAATCCACTCAGAACTTTTTTTCTACGATCCCCCCTCCCTAAATGGAGTTGGGTGGGGGGAAAATGAATGCTGAGTTGGCCTTCATTTTTTTAAGAGACTTTTTGATCCAATGAGGCCCCCCAAATAATTGAGTTTTGGGTCCTGGTTGGTTGTTTTATTTTTTTTCTCCAAAATTTTAACCCCCTCCCCCCCTGAGCCCGAGGTGCTGACGTCGCAAAAAAATTGGATAGTAAGTGTCGAATTTTCCAAAACCAGCCTTGCAACAAGAAATCAACGTTTCCCGTTGTGAAACCAAAAATAATGAGAGGAAGAAATGAGCCAATAGAACAAAATAGAGAACTGGAGAAGGACCAAGCCGGTCACTTAATCTCCATTAAAAAAGGGCCTTTGGTCTTAAACAGTCTTGTTCTCTCTCCCCTACCACCTACCTTCCTGCCCTGCTGCAGGAAAGGAAAGGGTGGAGGGAGGGCCAGCAAGTGAGGATTTTGATGGTTAACCCTTCGTAATCCAGCCAATTTCCAGACTGCCAAAGCCATAAGTGTTTGCTTTTTATAAGGAGGAATGGTTAACTTCCTCTTGTTAGCAGTCTTCAAAAGGGTTAATGAGCTCACATACAAAAGATGGTGGATCTTGTGGCCCAGAAGTCCCACTTCTTTGTGTGTGAGACAAGCAGGGCGCCTTTCAATTTGCCAGATTAATAAGCAATCTGTACATAAAGATTGCAGGGTAAGGAGATGGGCAGAGAAATAATAGCTGGCTATGACTTTTTAAATGATTGTTAAATCCTCTCAATTTTAATGTAATTTGCTTGGGGTATATTTGTGTGGTTAAAATAGGTGGCAATCTAGGAATAAAGATTGCAAGACACTTAATTCAGTACAAAATATAATCTTAGTGCCAGTACATACAAGATAATGGGGAGGTAATGTTTTGTAATTGTTGCAGGTTGCATAGGTTATTTAAGAGCAAAAGTGATTAACATTTTAACTTGATACGTTTTGGTGGGTGGTAATACAGTCTAATAGGGGGTGGAAAGGTTGGGAAATGTGGAATTCAGGAGTAATTTTAAAAGCCATTTAGTGCAATTGAATGCTAGCTTTCTAAAAGATTTGTGTCGTTAAAAGGAATTTTTTTCTTCCCTGCTTCAATATGGCGACTTTTCCTTGTCCTTTTGTCTTCCAAGCGGCGTTGCAGGTTGTTTCTTGGCCCATTTTTCTCCTGTCCTCCCAC
This sequence comes from Leptonychotes weddellii, assembly GCF_054177405.1. NCBI lineage: Eukaryota > Metazoa > Chordata > Mammalia > Carnivora > Phocidae > Leptonychotes > Leptonychotes weddellii. Next base: position 22,575,522 of record NC_138376.1, on the reverse strand, counting down.
CTCAACCCTATTTGTTGAGAGGGGTCCAAATCCTCCCCCCTTTCCCTTTATAGGGAGGATGGGGGTGGTCGATGGTAGCAGGTTGAACCTCAATTGCAAATTCAGTTCCTCCCCGCAGAAAGTTGTTCTTTTAAATATTTTAATTGGTTTTATTTTCACAACTCTCTTACTCAAATTAGGTCAAAGACCATTCAGGATGGGTGCTGGTTTGGGGTATTTTACTGAAAAAGGGTGTTTTTTGCTGTAACTAGCTGCCGGCAGTGCCGGGATAGCTTTTTTAAGTTTTCCTCTTCTCCATTACAAAATGGCGTCGTCCCTGCTTCTTTGTTGTTTTTTTCTCCCTCTTTTGCCATCCCGAGCTTAGGGCCGCCCTAGAAACTTGGTCAAGGGGGAGGAGCAGCATGGAAAGGTGATGTAATCAGCTTTCTTCCTCTCCACCCTCTTGAAACTCCACCCCTGAGCAGATGCTTTCTGGACTCCTGTGCACGCTGCTGCTAGACAGGAAAAGACCTTTTCTTTAGAATATCTTTTATAATCTTAAGAGGAAAAAGCTTATAGGAATTAGGTCTTGAAGTTGTCCATCTCCTGGGCAGCTCTAGTTTTTATATTTAACAATCAGAGCCTGTTGCTTTTATTTTCACCTTCCTTCACTCATCACAACTGCTTGGAAATTTTCCCCGCTTCAGTTGCCAGGGGTGGAAAACCAGTCAAACCAACTATACTTTAAGACTGGGAGCCTTCTGGTGGGGTGTGTGTGTGAGCTGTGTGTATGTAGATCTGTGTGGTGGGGGATAGTGGGGGAAGGAGGACTTGTGAAAGTGACTTGAATAGACAAATGGGGCCTAATGACACTGAACTGTGCCATTGCTGCTCAGGAACTAGTCCTTGGGCCTGCATTTGGTCGCTTTGTATAATGAGACTGGGGGAGGGTGGGTACTTCAGGACTTCCTTTTAAATCACCCTTATTCCCACCTCTGGGTTTGGGGATAAGCTCTTTGTGTTCAGTGCTGTATCACGTTCTCCAGTTGCGTAGCTCCTCTACATTGGTACTAGGATGAGAAGTGAATAGGAAAGGAGGCGGCAGTTGTAAACTCAAGGCAGGGGGATGCGAGCTACGGTGTCTGGTAAGCAAAACCTTTCTGGTATTACATTTCACAACCTTCATTTCTTTTTTCCAAAGAGCCACCTTTTTTGAATTTCTTTTTCCTTCCCTTTAGAAAGAAATTCCTTAAAAACATTAATGGGAGAATAATGTCTTCTTCATTTTTTAACTCGTGCAGTGCTTTTGCAATGGGTGCATGTTCAAGCCATGCCCAATCTGAGGGTGGTATTGGGTGTCCTGTCCCTTCTCTATCTTCCTCCAACTTTTTCAAAGTCAAATCTTTGTCAGACTCTCCATATACTTTTCATTTTTTAAAGTCCTGATTTGAAGTGTGGAGGTTCTAGGCAGAATTGGAAAGCCATTTTGTACAGCTGTCCTTTGGTGACTTGGTGAGACTTCAGGGCTAATTTTCTGCTGGGTACGGATTCTCAAATTAGTACTTAAACTTCTGGATTGGGTGGGAGGGACTCTTCCACATGTCTATTGACCGCAAGTTTTTTATCTTTTAAGCAGTTTGCCCTGTGCCTCTGCAGCATACCTTCCTTGGGAGCTGAATATTCCACCCATTGGGGTTCCTGATCTCTAGTGAACAGGGGATTAATAAGATCTTCCTTAACATGGGAGATGGGGAAACAAGGTCTTCTAGGGAAACCACATCCATCCAGAGAACCTCGGAGAACCTGATCCTTGTAGTTTGTGGCCAGTTATATTCTGGGATCGCTGGGGCTGGGGGGGGGGGCAGTGATTGTACATTCTCACTGAGAGTCAGATAAGGTTTTGGGGAGATCACTGTACCACTGTACCAGGTTTTCAAAGTGAGTTTGAGGGGTAGGGGCTTACTCCTTAGGAGAGGTAAGACCTCGTGCATCACCTGAGAGACCTAATTCAGTCCACTGAGTCATATTAGGACATAACCTCAAACACCTAAGAAAAGGAAGGGGAATGTCAGGGGTCAGGTACAAAGCATTTTCATTTCCTGAAGTGCTAAGGCTTCTAAGTTAAGGTAAATTCAGACTCCTTCCTCCTTTGTTACAAGTGTTAATGATTGTTTTTAAAAGGGCTCCAATTTGCATAGGGATTTTGTCCTGAACCAATTAAGTTCTTTTTTCTTGGTGATGGGTATGGAGTAACTTTGACCAAGCTAGATATTTTTCACCCTGTTAATTTAATAACTCTCAAGTAAAACTCCTTTGGGAGGCAGGAGTTGGTGTCACTTAAGAACTTTGAAGTTTCTCTCTGGTAAGGAATGTAGAACATTCCCCAGGGCCTTGTGTGTGTCAGCAGTGCTCATCTCTACAAAATCCTCCATGAGAAGGAACGCACAGCGTAGGACGAGGTGGAGATAAGGCTGGGGGGTTCGCCTCCCCCCCTACCCCTTCTGTATGTTCTATCTTCAAGGAAATTAAAAGCAAACATACCATGCCCTAGATTATTTTTGCTTCCAGAAAGCTTCCTTAAGCGTTCTTTCCAGGCTCCAGATAGGACTAGGTAATGTTGACACTTGGTTACTGCCCCTCCTTCCCTGGTCAACTCTGCCTTTTCCACTGTAGGCCTGTGCCAGGAATTTGGGCTCTTCATCCCTTTCCACTTGAGTGCCTTGTAGCTTCTTTCAAAATGTACTGACTGCGAAGTAAGGAAATTTGGTTGTAAGACACTTGGAGTCCTTAATTTTAAATGAGTCAACTAATTTGCCTTTAGGAAAACCATGAAAAAACCCATTTACATTTTGTCTCGACTGGTACTTGTGAGACGAAACTTAGTTCTATTAATTGTATTTCCAAAATATAAATTATAGGAAAAATATTAGTGGGGAATGAATATTTAACATTTCTGCTTTGTCTTCTAGCTTCCCCTGACTATTCTTGCTTGTAAATGGGAATGAAAAAGTTGTCCCTGGGTCCCATTCCTAGCAGAGGGCACTGGACAGAATTTAGCTTTGTACTCATTGGTCTCTTTCTGGGGATGGTTATTCTCTCTTCTTTCCCACCCTCTTACGTGAAGAGGAACATTTGAGCTCAGGTGACACTTTTGAGTTTCTGAAGGAAGTAGGGGTAGCAGTCCTTTTGGCTCAGCTCGTACTTGGATATGCAAAAGGTAGTTCTCCAAGGTGATGTATATCTACTCTGGGTGTGAATCAGTCGGGTCAGCAGTATTTGGCCTGGTGGGGGCGGTGGTGCTGGTTTGAAGTGATGTTAATTTAATTTTTGTCACATTGTGTATATTGTGGTTGCTGATGATATGTATTACTTTGGACTCACTCACTGCTTTTCCAATCTCCAATAGATGGGAAGTCTGTTTTATCCCTTTGTTGTATCTGTGTATGTATCTCTTGGTATAGTGTCTATATTATATCCCTGTGTGGTGTCTTACTACATGGGAGGAATGCCTTTCTCTCCGTGTCTGTCTTTGTAAGAATCACCGCACTTCAGTGGATTTGGCCCATGGGCTTCTAATCTTATCCAGTATTCTACTTCAGTATTTCTCCTCTGACCGCAGGTTCTCCCCGTCCCTGTGGAGGTCCCACAGCAGGTGCAATAGCACACTTAACCCAGAGTTGCCCACCTCAGCGTTTTTTACCTCCTCTCCGTATTCAGCCCACAGAGCTCAAGCACCAGCCTCTTCCCTGCTTCTGCTGCTGCTTCCCTAGGTGGTTAGGGCCTGTCTATTTAGAAATTTATTGGCCTTTTTGTTGGGAGGACTAAAAGGTTGAGATTGTTATGCTTGTTTTTCTTTTTTGATTTGTCTGAGAACAAATAGAACAAATTTTTGTTGTTTTATAAGAAACTTGTTCTCTTTTCTGCACAAAACACAGCTTGTAAAACACTGATTTTCCCACCCTTCTGCTGGGATCATGTCTGTTATCTGTACTATAAGCAGAAGGCAAGAAATTGTTTTCTTCTTGCCTCCTTTCTACCCAGCATTAACCTTACATTCCAAACGCAAATATTACTGAGGTAGCTTTCTTTTTCGGTTCTCAGAAGCCTGTGTTTAGAGGCATAAAAATCCCAGTCAGAGCCACATTGGTTCTAAATTACCTTGGGTTTTGGCCTAGAAATTGCTTCACACTTTATTCTATAACAGCAGTTTAGCTTTTAATGAGCTCCTTTTCTAACCTGGTCTAAAGTAGCTACTTAAAATTTAATGGCATTTTTCCAGCTTCCAGTTTTATTCCATTTATTTTGGCTCCGTGGTTTCTAATTTCAGGCCTTTCTTTTGGGGATCTTGGATGGTAGTGTGATTTTGGAGAGGAGTAGTAATCAAATGCACATCTTTGCTTTTGAAATTACAAAGCAGTCTTAACTTTAAAACAATAAAAATTTGTGCAGTATTTGGTTAATGAGTGACAGTTCTCTTCACGGCTTAGGAGTACCTGCTTGATTTTCTTTATATCCATTTGTTTCCATTTCTGGGAGCTACCCACAACTCTCTTGAGGGAAAGATTATGTTTTCAAGTTTTTATCACTTACCACTTTAGCTGATTGTCTCCTGGTGCAAACAGAGCATATTCTGCTTGAGGTGACTGTGACTGTTAATAGACTAAGATAAAAAGTAACTGACTAATCTTAGAAGACATTTAGCCCAAGTGTCCAAGATTGTCCCAGTTCTTATCAAGCTATAGGCTTTTTTTTTTCAAGCTTATTTATCAGCAGCCAAGAAGAAATAGGACCTAACAATAAGCAGAAATACCTTGGAATGTTGAGTGTTTTGTTATGGGAACTCAACTCAGCCCTAACAATTTAGTGAAGTTCAGCTATCTAGAAAGGATGTAACTGGGAGGGAGAGAGAAAGGTGTGCTGCCCAGTCCTCCAGTCTAATTGTCTTCCCATTGAGTCCTGTATTAACACCGTGCTTAACTTGCCAGGGCTTTTTTTCCTCTGTGGTAGTGATGGTTGGTTTTTTCTTACCTAGAAAATGGTGAGTGTAGTTGAATATAGATTGAAAAATTAGTCACAAAATTTTGTCAACTGTAGAAATGGAATTTATTAGAGGGTATAGTGGGACTGTCGTTGCCACCCATTTATTCTGTGGGTTTATTTTGTCCTTGTCTTAGAAACCTCGATCATGGGTTCGGGTCCCATAGATCCCAAAGAGCTTCTCAAGGGCCTGGATAGCTTCCTTAACCGAGATGGGGAAGTCAAGACGGTGGATGGGATTTCCAAGATCTTCAGGTGAGTCTGCTTATCTTTGGATTCACTGTGAGCAGAGGATACTGTATATTGTAATACCACTATAAGTAAGACTGACAAGAATGAGTGTTTTTGGAGGGGAAAGAGTCAGTGGAGTAAGATTGGTATCCAGTAATTTTAGATAGGAAAAGGTGATCCCTTGGTTCCTCGCGATAATGGAATCGGGGTTTGGATATCCACAGTCTCGAGGAAGTCACGCTTTGGAAGGAAGGGAGCAGGGGAGCCAGGTGACAGAATTCTTGGTTCTGTTTTGGATCACATTCTATATACCCAAACTGCTGTCTTCCTTCAGGGATCCTCCAGTTTCCCAGGGGAAGGCAAAAGACTAAGCCAGTCCTGAACAGACTACAAATGGATGGCTGTTAGTGCTAGGATACTTCATTGGGAAGCAGAATCAAGTGTGGCCTGTGGGTTAGGGAAGCAGTGATGCTCACCTCCCCAGATCACAGACTTCAGTGTCTCCTCAGTTGTCTTCCATCTTCTCATAGGATTCCATTTCACTCTGGATCCATCCCATCCCCCGAGAGGCTTGTGTGACCTTCCCACTCTGTGGCAAAGTCCCAAGTCATCAGGGATTTTTAGGCACTCCCACAGATCAGAGATGGTTCTGCTGAAAGAAGAGCCTCTTGCTCCATTTTTAACCTTAATTTCTCTCCTACAGCCTGATGAAGGAAGCACGAAAGATGGTGAGTCGATGCACTTACTTGAACATTCTCCTGCAGACCCAGTCACCAGAAATATTGGTCAAGTAAGTGGGGATCTGGGTGGCTGGGCTGGGAAGATGTACTTAGAAGGTGGGTGAGGGGAGGCATGGGGGACTAGGAGTATGGGACATGGCACTCCAAAACCCAGGAAGGGCATTACAGATTCTCCTACCTGTCTGCAGGTTTATTGATGTTGGTGGCTACAAGCTGCTTAACAGTTGGCTGACCTATTCAAAGACAACCAACAACATTCCCCTCTTGCAGCAAATTCTGCTGACCCTGCAGCACCTCCCGCTCACTGTGGACCATCTCAAGCAGGTACCCTAAGTCTCTACAACACTAGTGCTTCCTTTTTGCTTTAGCCTAATAGATAAAATACACGGACTCTGATGTGGTTGCATTCTTGGGCCTGTGCAGGAGAGTGGTAGAAAAAACAGGAATTCAGTATCAGAAGACTTGGTTTATGTACATTAATAGGTGTGTGGTTAGGGCAGTTCAGGTATTTGAGCCTCAGTTTTCTTGTCTATCGTTGGGAATGATTGTACCTATCTACATTGGTTGTTTTAAGGATTAAGATTGTGCCTACAAAGGTTTTGTAAATGGTAAAGTACTACAGTAGTGGTGGCCGCAGTTAGGGACTATTAAGAAGTTGTGGGCAGGGCACCCAGCTGGCTCAGTTGGTGGAGTGTGCGACTCTTGATCTTGGGATTGTGGGTTTGAGCCCCACGCTTGGGTGTAGAGACGGCTTAAAAATAAAGTCTCACAAAAAAGAAACTGTGCATGAATTTGTGCAGCTCTTAGCTCCGAGACGACTCATTTTCCTCCTTGTACTTAACCTTTCTCCCCATCTCTCATAGAACAACACAGCCAAACTGGTGAAGCAGCTGAGCAAGTCAAGTGAGGATGAAGGTAGGGGCCAGTCCTTCCTCATGACTGCCTCTTTGTTATTTTCATGTCTCACTCCCATCCTTGAACTGCCCTGTCACTCCTTCTTACTTCACTTTTACTTTCCTTTTTTAAAAATTGAGCCTCTCTAACCTGTCACCCTTTCCTGTTCTCAATTCCAAATGGGATTTGTCCATTTCTCTACTACTGAATGTAAGACAAGATCCTATACTTCAGCAAGAAGCTGATTCTTAATATCTCTTGGTGTAAAAGGTATACACTTAAAATTCTTTGGAGAATAATAGTGTCATCCAAGAGAGTGTCCTTATCATTTCCTTTTGTTTTTCTAAATAAATACAGCATATTCTGGGACCCTCAGTGTGTGTTTTCCTAACAATAGACATATAGTTGTACCAATAAACACTTTCCTTTAGGACATAGGCAGAAAGAATCCTGACTGCTGGAGTAGATCATAGCTTTGGTAGCAACAGAGTTTTTCTTTTTTTAAGACAAAGGGTATTGGAGGGGTGCCTGGGTGGCTCAGTTGGTTAAGCGACTGCCTTCGGCTCAGGTCATGATCCCGGAGTCCCTGGATCGAGTCCCGCATCGGGCTCCCTGCTCGGCAGGGAGTCTGCTTCTCCTTCTGACCCTCCCCCCTCTCATGTGCTCTCTCTCATTCTCTCTCTCACAAATAAATAAAAAAATAAAAAAAAAAAAATCTTAAAAAAAAAAAAAAGACAAAGGGTATTGGAGCCCTTGGCAAGGGCCATACAGTTCTGGCTTAAAGACAGGGCCTGGCTCCAGAAAGTCACAGCCTTTTCTTTAGTGAAGAAAAGGGTTTATACCCCGGGCACAAACCACTAGTGAAGACACTGGCGTGCCACAGGTGAGCAGTATTCTAGCGGAGCTAATCCCCTGATCAGAATACAGGCTTACTCTTTTGTCTAAAGGGAATGGTGTGCTAGGTCCTTTTGGAAAGAGGCTTTGGCAGTTTGGTGTGGAAGGAGCATGTAGGCCTGGGTAAGCCTATCTGAAGTTCCTTTAGCTGTAGGAGAAAACACTGGGAATATTTACCAAGATAAAGGGTTTAATTCATAGTGTTTAAGTGAAAAACATTCTCTAGCTTTCTGTTCTTTTAGTTGTATTCATTCTCGGTTTTAGGTCCTTTTAGATACTGAGCAACTTCTGTATTTGTGACATTACAGAGTATCTTGAATAATAATTTGTAATGTAACACGTATTACAGAATGTCCTATTAAATCATTGCTCATCTCTTGTTTCTTTATTGTCGGGTATAGTGTTCCTTGTTTTCCAGTTAGCTCAATTGTGCTGCCACCTTTGAATATAGGTTTAATTGTTCTGTACTTCTTTGAATACTGAAATTTGTACATTCCTTATAGACCTTAAAGTCTCAATAGACCATAGTATCAAGTGGTCCAAAAAGGTTTAGGATATCCCTGTATTGGGGATGCACTGGAGTTTATGTTGCCTTAAGTATAGAAATTGGTAGTTGTGTATTTGAAAAGTTGTGGTTTAATGTTTTCAACAATCTCATTATTAAATGAGTCTATAAGTGGAAATGTTGGCAAGAGGATGGATGCCACAGATAAGAGATGTTATTTGCCAAGTACGAAAGGCAAGAGCTGTAAAGGTTTTTGTTCTTTTCTATATATTTGGAAACACATTTTATCCTTTATCTTTAAATTCTCTACCCATCTTTTTTCTCCAAATAAACAAAGCCTTCCCCATCCCTGAAGTGGTCTGCTTTAAGCTCTTCGCCTTTGCTACACTTAATTGTTTTTTTTTTAAGCCATTATCACTAGTAGCATTCTAGGAAGAAAGGTGGCTTAGGAAATCTTCTGTAAAATGGATCTAAAAAAAAAAAAAAAAGATGGATCTAAATCTGCCTCCTTGAAACTTGGTTTGCCTTTAGGACAACATAGAGTGATACTGTTCTTAGCTTTTCAGGTACTTGAACCTTGCCTGCCTTTTTCCTGATTTTAGTTCGGCACTGGCTTCATTCTGCAGCTTCCTAGCTTTCTGACTCTGATCTTTATTCTGCTGTCTGTCTGTGAAGGAGGAATAAGAATCTTCAAGTTATAACAGCCACATGAGATCTATGTAAAAAACTGATGTCGGTTTCTTTTAATTTATTAACACTGATGTGGTTTTTATAATGTACTATGTATGTAATTAATGTCGTCCCCCCCCCCCGGTTGGATTGGAATGGAAGACTGCTGTGTGATTCATTGTTCTATTTTGAAGAGTTTGGTTTGTGAGCCTATGTCATGTTCTTAAAACTCTTGGTTACATTTTTTTTACATAGATTTTCACAGTATATCTTTAAACATCTCTATTTTCTGTTATTGGAAGAATAGCGTTTTTAGCTACTTAGGCATTTCCCCTTATACTCTCACCTGCAGAGCTCCGGAAATTGGCTTCAGTCCTTGTCAGTGACTGGATGGCTGTCATCCGCTCCCAGAGCAGTACCCAGCCTGCTGGTAAGCTCCTTAGTCTTTTATCCCTCGTATTTATTTCGTTCCCACTGGGACACGGCCTTCAAGTGTCTTTAGCCTGCTTCACCTCTGACAGTCTTTCTCTTTAAGTAAAATCCTTTTCTACTTTGTTTTTTCATAACAGAGAAAGATAAGAAAAAACGTAAAGAAGAGGGGAAGAGTCGAACCACCCCTCCTGAGCGACCCTTGACTGAGGTGAAGGCTGAGACCCGGGCTGAGGAGGCCCCAGAGAAGAAGAAAGAGAAGCCGAAGTCTCTCCGAACGACGGCACCCAGTCACGCCAAATTCCGTTCCACTGGTAGGGCTGTTGGCTGGTCTTGGGAGGGTCTGTGGGCAGATGTACACCTAGGACCTTGTAGTAGAATAGCTGATTTATGATAGGGCACACATGGAAGAGGTTAGGATTGGTGGGTGAAACTTGGGCTAGATGAAGATTTAGGGTTGGACCAGGGAGGAAGAGTTAAGAGAGTGGGAGTGAGTTCAACCCCAACAGCATGTTTCTTCCCACAGGGCTAGAGCTGGAGACCCCATCTTTGGTGCCTGTGAAGAAGAATGCCAGTGCCGTGGTAGTTTCTGACAAGTACAATCTTAAACCCATCCCCCTCAAGCGTCAGAGGTATGGACCACCACCTGGGTTTCTGCATGGGTTAGGTCTGTGGACATGAGGGAGAAAGAAGGGGTGAGTCAGAGATGTTGATGGTTCCTCTTCTGACAGCACCACAGTTGCTCCAGGAGATGCTGCACCTCCTGCAGAGAAGAAATACAAGCCACTGAACACCACACCGAATGCCACCAAAGAGATCAAAGTGAAGATCATCCCACCACAGCGTGAGTCTAAAGTGGAGGAATGCACTTTGGGAGCAAACTCTTCATGGGAATGAATGTTGGGGGGTGGTAGGGGATGGATTTCTTGGTGTCTTAATTAACTTTTGCACCTCTGGAGCTCCCCTTTCGTAGGATTACTTAAAAGTAACTATAGAGATGAGGTATGGAGGTGTGCTATTCAGTGACTGATTTAGGGGTACTCCCAGCTTTGGGATATTCTGTCCTGTCCACGGGGGCTGGCTTCTTCAGTTACCTGAGCTCCAATTCATACTCAGAGCCTCGAGTTGCCTGCCTTTAAAAGAAAGGGCACCTGGCTGGCTCAGTTGGAGGAGCATGCAACTCTTTTTATCCAGGTCGGGAGTTCAAGACCCACACTGTTTGTAGAGATTACTTAAAAACAAAAGAATAACAAGAATTCCTTGTGTGAATCCAGCATATGCTTCCTGGTCACCTTGAACTTACTATGTCCTCAGTTGGGGCAGGGTCTCCATTGGCCCACTTCCTGCCCAGACTTTGTCTATAGGAATAGGATTGTGAAAGAGGTCTGATGATTCCCTTTTATGCTTTTTCCTTTTATAGCAATGGAGGGCCTGGGCTTTCTGGATGCGCTCAATTCAGCCCCTGTTCCAGGCATCAAAATTAAGAAGAAGAAGAAGGTGCTGTCACCTACAGCTGCCAAGGTTTGAGCCCTGGGCTGTAGGTGTCACGTGACAGGGTGTCAAAAGTAAAGTCGAAGGAAGGGCTCAGCAGCTAGGAGTGGTTGGGGAGGACAACCACTGGGATGGGGATGGGTCGGCAGTATGAGAGGCAGAGTCTTACTTTATAAGAACTCATGGGGGATCCTGTCCAGGACCTTGGACTAATTGCCTTACCTTAACCTTGGCTTTCATGTCTGCTCATTAACTTCTTTTTCTTTCACGATAGCCAAGCCCATTTGAAGGGAAAACGAGCACAGAACCAAGCACAGCCAAACCTTCTTCCCCAGAACCAGCACCTCTTTGTGAGGCTATGGACACAGACCGCCCAGGCACCCCAGTTCCCCCTGTTGAAGTCCCAGAGCTCATGGATACAGGTAAGTCTAGAAATTGGTTCAGGTTTGGGGGTTTTCTGAAAGGAAGGACCTGGGTCTGAAACCTCTCCTGCTTACAGCCTCTTTGGAGCCAGGAGCACTGGATGCAAAGCCAGTAGAGAGTCCTGGAGATCCCAGCCAGCTGACCCGGAAAGGCAGGAAGAGGAAGACTGTGACGTGGCCTGAGGAGGGCAAACTGAGAGAATATTTCTATTTTGAACTGGATGAAACTGAACGAGGTTAGCAGTCAAGATTCTTGTGTAGAAAGTGGGTATAGAGAGTTTAAAAAGGACTGGGTTGTGTTTACTTTTTCTCTTTCTTCTCCTTGCCAATAGTAAATGTGAATAAGATCAAGGACTTTGGCGAGGCAGCTAAGCGAGAGATACTGTCAGACCGACACGCATTTGAGACGGCCCGGCGTCTGAGCCATGACAACATGGAGGAGAAGGTGCCCTGGGTATGCCCGCGGCCCCTGGTTCTGCCCTCACCCCTTGTCACCCCTGGAAGCAACAGCCAGGAGCGATATATCCAGGCTGAACGGGAGAAAGGAATCCTTCAGGAGCTCTTCCTGAACAAGGAAAGGTGAGCAAAACACGGTTCCCACCCTGGGCGGCATGAACCATGTTCGTGTTAAGTGCTTGGACCCCTGAGGGGAACATGCCCTGGGTAATTAAGATGCAGGTGGAGGCTAGGAGGGAATGTGAGGGCTTGAATAAATAATTTGACTGTCATTCTTTTTTTTCCCGGCATTCCTAATAGTCCTCATGAACCTGATCCTGAGCCCTATGAACCTGTCCCCCCGAAGCTCATCCCCCTAGATGAGGTGAGCACACGCTATGTGGGGATGGAGATTGTGACCGATTTTAATGTGTCTTTCAACATTTCATTTCCATTTCAAATGGAATGTCTCTTCATTCTTTCAAGTTAGTCCTGATTGTTCTCCTGTTCTTGCAGGAGTGTTCCATGGATGAGACCCCGTATATTGAGACCCTGGAGCCTGGAGGAGCTGGTGGCTCACCTGATGGGGCAGGCGGCTCCAAGTTGCCTCCTGTCCTGGCCAATCTCATGGGAAGCATGGGTGCTGGGAAGAGCCCCCAGGGTCCTGGAGGAGGAGGCATCAATGTGCAAGAGATCCTCACCTCCATCATGGTATGAGCCCGCCTTTCTCTTTCCCACTGTCTCTGGAATCTGCCTCTCTTTTTACCCCAGTACTCATCTTCTCACTTACCTCCTCATCTGGCTCTTTTCTCTGCCTTGCATTTTATTGACCTTGCTCTTTAATCATCTTGCCTCACAGGGTAGCCCAAATAGTCATCCTTCAGAGGAACTGCTCAAGCAACCAGACTATTCAGACAAGATTAAGCAGATGCTCGGTAATCACCAGGGCCAGCCCTGGGGCCTGGGGGAGGAAGCCTACTGTGGAGTTGGGGGTGAGTGGGAAGCCAGGGGTATTGCCGCTGGGTGGGAGGGCAAGACTGGACAGAGCATTGCTCTGCCAAGTTGGTCTGAGAGGGCCAGAGGCACATCTAAGTAGGAAGTCATGCCTCTTCTAGAATCCTCTTGCTCTACTTTTTTTTTTTTTTTTTTTTAAATAGTGCCACATGGACTCTTAGGCCCTGGTCCAATAGCCAATGGTTTCCCACCAGGAGGCCCTGGGGGCCCCAAGGCCATGCAACACTTCCCCCCTGGGCCTGGGGGACCTATGCCAGGTAGGTGGTGAGAGGTTGGAATGGGTTTACCTGCTTAATTTTGGCCTGGTAATCGTGTAGGATTGACCCAAAGGTGGGAGGTGGTTTAGGCTGGGAGGGGCCATCCCTGAGTGTAACAGGTAGCTGATAATGTCTCTCTTTCCCTCACAGGTCCTCACGGAGGCCCTGGTGGGCCAGTGGGTCCACGTCTCTTGGGTCCCCCACCCCCTCCACGAGGGGGTGATCCCTTCTGGGATGGCCCAGGTGACCCCATGCGGGGTGGCCCAATGCGGGGGGGTCCAGGACCAGGTCCTGGACCATACCACAGAGGCCGTGGTGGCCGAGGAGGAAGTGAACCGCCGCCTCCTCCTCCCTTCCGGGGGGCCAGAGGAGGTCGCTCTGGAGGAGGACCCCCAAATGGACGAGGGGGCCCTGGTGGGGGCATGGTTGGAGGTGGTGGGCATCGTCCCCATGAAGGCCCTGGTGGGGGCATGAGCAGCAGCAGTGGACACCGCCCCCACGAAGGCCCTGGCAGTGGCATGGGTGGTGGGCACCGCCCCCACGAAGGCCCAGGCGGTAGCATGGGTGGAGGTGGGGGACATCGTCCCCATGAAGGCCCTGGTGGTGGCATGGGCAGTGGCAGTGGCCATCGCCCCCACGAAGGCCCTGGCAGTGGCATGGGTGGAGGCAGTGGACATCGCCCCCATGAAGGTCCTGGTGGAGGAATGGGTGCTGGAGGTGGACATCGCCCCCATGAAGGCCCTGGTGGGAGCATGGGTGGAAGTGGTGGACATCGCCCCCATGAAGGTCCTGGACATGGGGGGCCCCATGGCCACCGGCCTCATGATGTCCCTGGTCACCGAGGCCATGACCATCGAGGGCCACCACCTCATGAGCACCGTGGCCATGATGGCCCTGGCCACGGAGGAGGGGGCCACCGAGGGCACGATGGAGGCCACAGCCATGGAGGAGGTGAGAATGGTTCCTGCTCGGTACTACATGGCTTTTGGTGTCCCCTGCAAGTTTTGGGGGAGCATCACTACCCTGGGTGTGCTAGGCCAGACATGAAATCACCCTGTTTTCAGTATGCCTGGCAGTTGCTACCCTTGGCCCTTTCCTCAAATCCGTAGGATTCCATGTCCCCCTGAAAGATAGTTTTCAGGATGCTGTGGACGGGGTGGGGTTGGCGTGCGAGGGTGGCATCGACCTCTTGGCCGTGTTCTAACGACTCCGCCATCATTCCCACAGACATGTCAAACCGCCCTGTTTGCCGACATTTCATGATGAAGGGCAACTGCCGCTACGAGAACAACTGTGCCTTCTACCACCCGGGGGTCAATGGGCCCCCCCTGCCCTAGGGACCGCCGCCTCTGCCCCACCCACACACACCCCTGTGGACTGCAGCCTCGCTCCTTCCGCCCTGTTATGGCTTCTGTGAGGCCCACGTTCCCCTGTCCCCAGCTGAGGAGGAGCCGGCCCCCTCAGTTCCCACCTGCTTGGGTTGCTGGGGGTTTTCTGATCACTGGTGCGCATTGATGTACATACTTTCCTCCAGTCTGAGGAGGAGAGAGACTGGATACATTCTGTACCCTGGACTGCTGAAGAGAAGACCCAGTTGGCTTCATTTTTTTGAGGAGATTTGCCCTATAACCCCAAGCCCCTTTCCAGTATTACCCTTTATGCCTGAGAACCTAAAGCTGGTTATCCTGGAGAGCACCTCTACTCTCCTGTTGTGGGTCCTCCACATGCACACAGAACTGACACGGGATCAGCTGCACTTATGAAATCATCCCAGCCAAGTTCATTCTTCTCATGGGGTGGGGAGATGGTAAAAGGGGTATTAGATACCCCACTGCACTGAGAGGGCTCAATCAGGCTGGATTTGAGTTCTGGAACACATCCTCCCCACTTCTGCCCTGGCACAGGCTTTCCATTGAGTCCCTTCTCAAGTACGACTTCGCAACCTTCTGTGAACACCCAGGTCTGCATCATGGGTCTGCTAGGTTCAGTGATGGTCAATTCACGTCCGCATCCAGTGGAAGTTGTAGCTGGCACGGGTGAGGCTGGGGGTGGTGGCCCGCCCTTGCCTGCAGCTCATTCTGGAAACTTTGTAAAAACACTTCAGTGAGACCAGCTTTCCATCAACTTGCCCGCATTCTGGGCCTGAGAGTCACACTACACGCACTGCCTTCAGGAGTTGGCGCGCTCTGCCCCCAGCTGGAACCTCGTTGGTGCGAGGCCTCCAGCTCCCTTGCCCTGTCAGCCACCTCTGGGTCCCACCAGGTGCCTTCCTGGGTGGGTGCCGCAAGCTGACGTGCCCTTCCCCAGCCCTCTCCTTCCCAGGTCTCGGCATCAGTTTGTTTTCTATGAAAACAGTGGATCGGTTGGCTTTTGTGCAGGGTCTTGGGTTAGAGCCACGATGGATTTGAGGGATGAGTATTTTTTTCTTTTGGTTTTGTATATTTTGTACATTAATAATAAACAGTGGAAAGAGAAGCAGCTTATTTAACCCCTAGTGTGTTTGGGCTCTTTGTTTAAAAAAACAAAAACCCAGCCATTGTCTGCTGCCTTAAGTACATTAGTACAACCCTCCGTGGAATCCGTTATTCAGTCCCTTTGAGGAGCTAACATTTGTTCTGCTGTGAGGTCAGTGTGGGTATTAAGTGAGATACTGGTGAAGGAATACTTTGAACATAAAAGACCACAGGTACAGAGTAAATCCCATGGGTCAACATTCTTTGAGCAAGCCTTGGGACCTAGGGAAACAGCTTTTCATAGATCACTGGAGCTGCCGATGGTGTGGGTGGACATTCGTTCCACCTCCAGTTGAACCTACCATCCCTGTGGAGTTGCCTAGGAAAGGAATTTAAGTGAGGGTGGGTGGAAGGAGCACGGAGAGTGGAAGGAGGAAAACTCCCCAGAGCAGTTTCTGGGGGAAGAAAAAAACTGGTGGCTCCTTTTAAGAGCAGTTTCAGTGGACAAAGAGAGAAGAACAGAACAGCGTAGGCTGCTCTTGCCCCAGAAAGTGGCTCTGCGGAGGAGACCTCACTAGGCCTACTGCCTGATGGTGTTGGGTTCGTAAGGACAGGTGTTAGTTGTGTTGATGGAGTAAGGTCTGAGAGAGACGTTTTGGAGATCAGAACATGGACAGGATTAACTTCAAATAGGAATTTCTGCTATTCTTGAAACTAGAAATTAGAAGGATAGTGCATTTTGGGGAGGAAGGTGGGGGGCTATGGGGGCATGGGTTAAGAGGAGTGGTCTTCAGGGGTGTCTGGCTGGCCCAGTCAGTAAAGCATGTGACTCGATCTCTAGGTCGAAGTTTTGAGCCCCACGTTGGGTATAGAGATTAAAAAAACAAAACACTACAAACAGCTCATTTTGGGGCACTTGGCAGGCTCAGTAGTGTATGTGAGACTCCGGATCTTGGGGTCACGAGTTGGAGCCCCATGTTGGGCATGGAGATTACTTAAAATAGAACACAAGTTTCTCGGCTGCTGTTTCCAGGATTGGCCACAGGAGGGCAATAACCAAAATTTCACAGGCCTTCTTTACATTCAGCAAGGCCAATGGAGCTATCTTTATCTTCCCTTTGCCCGGCCCGCCCAGACTATGCTCAGTCCTATAGCGGCTCTGTGCACTCAGGACCTGAGCAGAGCACCTAACGTAAGGGCCAAACTAAGAGGTAAAATATGAAGCAGTGCTGCCTGGCTGGCTCTGTTAGGGGAAGGTGCAACTCTGGAGCTTGGGGTTGTGAGCGGGAGCCCCACGATGGCGGTAGAGATTACTTTAAGTTTTGTTTTTTTTTTTTTAAATAGGCAGTACCCATCTCAAGTGGAAAAAGTGAACAAACATGTCACGACCTAGTGGGTCATTCTCTGACTTGTGTTTCTATCTCTGGCATCAGGCCACAAGAACCTTTAAAGAGAACTCAAAGTTTTTTCTATTTTAATTTAAAAATGAGTTCAGCCATTTTGCTTTCAAATTCTCCATGAAAATCCAAAGTAACCTGTTAAAAGAGTTTTTTTTTGTTTTTGGACAAGGCTGATCATCTACATTTCAGCCACTGACCCATTTCCACACCTTCAACAAGTCCCCACAGGCACTTCTCTCCGTTGCAGCTGGTCTGTTCTTTCTGCTCCCATCTCCCACCCCCCCCAAATACCCTTCCCGCTGTAAACATTCTCTGTCAATCCCTCCCCAGGCACACCAGTTCCATCTCCAATTCTGGATAATCATTGTTCTAATTCACCCATTCCTACTCTTGGGCGGTACACCTAATGTTGCAAAAACACGAAATCCTACCATCTTGGCTCAGTACAAATTGCTAGCACCAACTCAACACTTAGTGCTGCTCGTCTGGCACCAAAACTCCTGAGTGAGCCCCATTCAATGTGAGCACCATTTCCCCTTCACCTGAAAATATCGGAGTCTACATTTTCTTAAGAGGAAGAAGGGTAGCTCTTTTCCAAGGCTCAACCCTTCTCTCAGTATCTCCTGTGTCCTCCACCCAGCAATCAGAACAATTTTTGTAAAAATGAAAACAGATCAATTCTCACCACTGTGCAGATGCCAGTGGCCTCCCATTGCTCCTCAAATTGTGTCCCACCCCCATCAAGGCTTACAAGCCTGGAGTGTCCTGGTCCCCCTGCTTAAGTTCAAGCCACATATCTTGCCTATGTCAAGCTCCTCCCAGCTTCAGGGCCTCTGCACATTCCCCAGGGCTCTTCCTTCCCACTCACCTAGTTCCTTCACCACCTTCAGGCCTTGGCTTTAATGTTACTTCCTGAGATGTCTTCCTTATTCACTTGATTTAAAGATGACCCCCTACTTTCCTAGCACCATGTTTCCTTTGACATGCTCTAAAGGCACCAGAGTTCCTATCTTTGCACTAACAGACTCCCAGGTGACGCTCATGCTGCTGGCCTGGGACACTGAAAACCACTACCCTAGAGCAGCTAGTTCAAGTGTCTCCGTTGTTGCATTTAGCACTGGCCACACAACGGCAATTTCAGACACTCCCAGGCCTCATTTGAGTGCTGTATGGCCACAGGGCTCTCTCCTGGTTTTCACTTTTCCAATTGTAGTACGACACTGTTCCCTAAAACCCCCCTGTGTGTTCCTAAAACAGTGCTATCCTGGTTCTCATGCCCCTCCAGGACTCATGCTTTGGTCACCTTGTCCACATTTTACACAAAGAGTGAAGAGGTCCAGGATACTGGAGTCAGATAAACAAGGGCCATCATAAAAGCAAAAAAACAAACAAAAAGGCGCCTGGGTGGCTCAGATGGTTAAGCATCTGCCTTCGGCTCAGGTCGTGATCCCGGGGTCTTGGGATCGAGCCCCACGTCCGGCTCCTGGCTCAGCGGGGAGCCTGCTTCTCCCTCTGCTCATGCTCTCTCTATCTCTGTGTCTCGAATGAATAAATAAAATCTTTAAAAAAAAACAAAAACAAAAAACAAACAAACAAAAAAACCCCAAGAGCCATCATATCAGCAACAACCCTCTCTGTTGAGGGTGGGTCACTGTGGGCAGGTCCCTGTCCTCTGAGTCTTCATTTCATTAGGAAGGTGTGCAGAAGACTCTGCTTTTCAAAAACATTTCTATGGTACTTATTATGTACATTAGTGCATGACTTATAGAAAACAAAAGTTGCTTATGAATAAGAATATTTAATTCTGTTAACAAAATCCCATTTTCCAGGCTTTGGGTTACCCATATATACTGTACCATGTAAACTGTATGTTTTTAAAAGATTTATTTATTTGAGGCAGAGAGAAAGAGCGTGCACTTGTGTGTGCGCACACAAGCAGGAGGATGGGCAGAGGGAGAGAGAGAATCCCAAGCAGACTCTGTGCTGAGCGGGGAGCCCAACGCGGGGCTCGATCTCACAACCCTAAGATCACAACCTGAGCCAAAATCAAGAGTTGGACATTCAACTGACTAAGCCATCCAGGCACACCTTTTTTGTTCTTCTTGCATTTAATTTCTTTTTTTTTTTTTTTGCTTTTTGCATTTAATTTCTATGCTTTTTTTTTTTTTGGAGGAGGAGGAGCCTTTGGCCCATATTTAAGTGCATTATTAATAATTCCATTATTAAGTATGTATATTGAAGGAAAAAGTGCAATTTGTGTCCATGGACAGGAGCTATTTTGGAGCATCTGAAGTACTTGCAGTGAAATTAGTGATCAAAAACTTGAAATGCAAAATTTTGGCATTCATTTTATAAATAACAGTCCTACATATTTTACGTATCATCTCCTCTAGACTAGTGAACTGAAAATTTTAAGTGTAATGTGTAACGTGAAACACATGTAACAAAAGCAAAAATTTAAAGCACTTTACAAAATAATTACGTATCTAATCCCTTAATAACCCTATGAAGTAGGTATTTTTTATCATCTTCATTTCACAGATGAGGAAAGAGGTACCAAGAGGTGAAGTATCCTGTCCAGTATCATGCCATTAGTAAGTGGACTTGAACCCTGGCTCCCACTGTTCTGTGACAGATTTACTTCACAGAAGTGTGGAAATTACTTTACATGAAACATCTTACTCAGGTGCTTGGTTCAAGACCCTGATTTTTTTCCCCTCAAATTCCATAAGAGGGATGGTTCCTCTCTAATTTGAGGTGTTTCCTAACAATGATATCTCCACACCAAACCTGCACTTCCAGTATAAAATCTGTCCTTCACGCCCATTATTTATTCACATGGTCAAAAAATAGTTCACCAAAAATAGATGTCCATGCTAAGTCTTAACCAAACAGCTCCTCATATTCCCTCTGGAGCTGGACACATCAGATCATTCTCTTCTGGAATTCTCCCCAATTCCCACACCTCTCTCCTGTCCTTTCCTCCCCATCCCTCCCATAGCCCACTTAAGCATTAGCTACCTCACTTGCAACAAGTCATGGGCTCCACTTCACATGCTTCTAACAGTCACACCACCACCTAAACTCACCAACCACTCGCCACTGGTTATTTTCCAAAGCTACCTCTCCAAACTAACTCTAGCAAGAAAAATGGCCACACCAGCCATGCTTTCTCATTAACTCCCAAAATAGTTTTTTCTCCTTTCCAGGCCTTCGGTCTGCTCTTTTCCCAGATTCCAAAAATAGCTCCCTATTCTCTCATTATTCAAATTCCTCTTCTTTTTTAAAAGGCCAACCCTGAAGTGATCCTGTCAGTCAAATAATCAAGTTCTGGATAATCTTTCCCTTCTATGAGCATATGGCAACTTACAGAATCTAGAGTACCACACATTGGACAACTAACTAAATCACCTTTACGCTCAAGTCTCATTTTCTAAGTCTTCTGTAGCTAGACTATTGATGGATGTAGACCTTGTCTTTTCCTTTTTGTATACCCCACATGCTGTACACAATGGTTGACTCAGAAACTTTTGAGAGGATCGGTACTCTGCCACAGGGCAGAGCTTGGACAGTGAGAGGCCCAAGAGTCCCAGATGGAAGGGATGAACCTTTTCCTTACTGCCTGAAGGGTTGGAGGAAGGGAGGGAGGCCCCTCAAACAGCAAGCACCATCTAAAATGCATTAAGACTGCAAGTTAGAGCCATCGGTATTAGTGGGGAAGAGTGGATACCGAACGCTGCTAGCAAACAGACAAAAAGCAAATAAAAACGGAGAACAGTCCCATTTCCACGAAATCTCCAAACAGCTAAGCGGCAACAACTCCTTTATTTCTTCCCCTTGTAAAGGGAGATTCAAGTTGAGTGGCAATTCTTTCCTGCCCCCAAGTCCCCAACTAGACAAGTGACTGCAGGCACCAAACCCTGGGCTGAGTAATAGCACAGGCCTCAGAACCTGCCTCCAGCACTGCACTGCAACAGCTGTTTGTGTCGGTAAGTCAACATTAAATCCACCAGAAACGAGCAGCACCACTCAGAGACCAGGAGACCAGCTGGGCCTGAAACTTTCAGGTGGACCAGAGGCAGCAGGGTTCTTAATGATAAAAGCATCTCGAGACAACTGGCCACTTAAACTTGGCTGGATGGAGCTTACACAGTGAAGGTCACCTCTGTATACGGAGGGACGTCAACGATAAGGCCAGCTTAGTTATCTGAAGAAAACTGAAACAAGACTGGTCTTTCAGAGAAAAGGAACCGATCAAAGTGGTACCCTGGTCACATCAAGATCATGCTCCGCCTTCCTGTGCCTAAGTAGCTGCTGGGTCAGCTGCAGACCAGAGGAAGGTGTCCAAGTGGAGAAAGGGAGACAACAGGGGACTTGTAGGCCACGCAAGCTTGTCGTTCAGGAGACTTCCAGAAGGAAAACTCACTCTCGGGGTCTGTTGACCATGACTTCGCCCAGGGCCTCCAACACTTCCCGTTTATAGTCCTCGAAGTCACCATCGATCTGGCTAACACTCTGCTCCTCCACCACCCACAGCTGGCAGTTGGTTTCTGTGATGAGTCGGGCATCGTGGCTGACGACAATCACAGCTTTGAAAAAAGATGAGAGAATGGAGGGCAGGGAGGGAGGCGGCAGAGGGGAATCAGAACCTGAAAGAAGGGAGCTCTGGCGAAGGGACACTACAGCCTGGTCCCCAAGGAAAGGAAGAGGGCGCACCCTGAGCCAACTTACCACCCTTGTATTCATTGATGGCTTCCCCGAGAGCATCAATAGACTCGATGTCCAAGTTATTGGTGGGTTCGTCCTACGGAGGAGACATTCCGTGACCAAGCATTACAATTCCTTTCATTACTGTCACATTTAGCCTCCCCCCGCAGTCCACCTCACTCACCAAGATGAGGACATCAGGCTCCCGACAAGCCAGCTCAGCAAACACAACTCGGGCTTTCTGCCCACCTGTAGCAAAGGAAAGAGGAGGACCATCACACTTCACTGCCTTATGTTTCTGAAGATAAGCTGAATGTGTGTATGCAGAGATTCCCCAAGTCGTAGCCCCTCTTCTCTTCTGACTCGAAGTATAGTCTGGAAGTGTGAAAATTAAGGAGGACGACACCTTCCCTAGCCCCCTACAGTGGTACCAGAGAGTTTGCAGATCTGGATGGTGTGGGCGTGACTCTCAAGGCCAAAGCGGCCCAGGCACTTCCGGGCATCCTGGTAGGGCAGGTTGAAGCCCCGCTGCAGATACTCAGTGGGCGTCTCCTCCATGCGCAGCTGCTCTGCATACTGCTGGTTGAAGAAGCCAATTTTCTGCCCAAGAGAGGGAGGTGGTCTGTGAAAATCATACTTCCTCTCTCAGACTCTTTATTCCTTAATTTCCAAAGCCAACTTACCAGCCGGTGGTTCTTTCTCATTTCTCCACGAGTCTGCAAGGAAAAAGTATGTGGGAAGATAAGGAAAAGGGGAGAGGTGCTGCTGCTCCATATCCCAACTTTTCTGAAGGGGAGACAGATACCGGAATCGGTAGTCCATGCAGGAAAGGGAACCCGGATGTTCTCCCTAATGTGACAATGGCACACCCGAGAAAGGAGAAGAGCACAGAGCCGAAGGGCAGTGAAAGGAGAATAAAGAGGGGAGACAAAAAGCACAGATTCAGAACCAGGAGGGGACTGACCACAACCAAAGAACACCCCCTTCCCACCCAGGAAGACCCACCAATGGCATCTTTTTCAGCCTCAGATAGGGGTTAAGAGACAGTTTGTGAGAGGATCTAAAAACACCGTGTGGTGTGTGAAGAAAAGGGCCCTTCTCAACACTTTCCTGGAGGAAGTAAAGAGGGCTACAACCAATCTAAAGCACAGTATGGCAGTGTGTTATAAAAGTCCTAAAAGCAATTCTAAGGAGGATATCCTAAAAAAACACTACATTCATGAACACATACGGTAAGAATATTTACTATACAACTGACCTTCAGTGAAAAAACAGAAATGATCGAAGTGACTGACATCAAATAAATCATAGTAGACCCACAAAAGACACAGATAACTACTGGCATGGAAAAATGCTTAATGTATATTACCTGAAAGAACTAGCTATAAAACAATTCATCTGAGAGCCCATTTTTGTTAAAAAAAAATTATATGCACGTTTGCAGAGAAAAAAGAAAAAGCAATCCATCAAAATTAACACCAGTGATCTCTAGAGTTTTCTCTGACTTAATGCAATTTCTAAGCATTCTATAATGGACTTGCATTTCTCGTATAACCAAAACACACGGTACCCCCAGTCCAGCTCCTCTTCTCCTGGCTCTCCCCTCCGACGCTGATCTACAGTGTTCTCCTCTATAGCACCTCTCAGGACAATGAGTCCTCGATGGTGAGTTCCGTATTAAAATCTCCAGCACAGAAGGGGGCTCCCTGCTTCTAGCATCTGGTGAACAGCGCCTTTTCAAACTTGTCCCGCTCTCCTGTCCTGGCTCCAGGACTTACTGGTGTCAGCTTGCCCGTCAGCAGCAGGAGCAGGGTGCTCTTCCCCACGCCGTTAGGGCCCACGATGCAGACTGCAAGGAGGAAGACAGGTAGTTAAAGAGGTCCCCAGAAACTGTCCCTGCAGTCCAGCTCCCCATCCCCAAGCACTCGACACCAACTCACTCCTTGAGTCCATGTCAATGCCAAAATCCAGATTCTTGAAGAGTGGTTTCTGCCCCTCATAACCAAACGTCACACCTGAGAACCAGGAAAAGAAGTGATTCACTTTCTGTTCAGGGTCCCCCTGAAGGTCCTGTCCTGGCCTTGAAGAGGAATGGATCCCATGCTGGGTGGAGGACGTGGGGTGCACATGCTTGCGCCCTGTGCTGCCGGACTCTGCAGCCGCTCACCGTGCAGACCCAGCACAGGAGGGCTGAGCGGCGGGGGGTTAGGGAAAGTGAAGCGCACAGTGTAGTCCTTGGGGCGCTTCAGGAGCTCCGGAGCCTCTTGTGATTCCTCATCCTGGTTTTTCCTCCGGCATTTCTGCTGCTTTCGAGTCAGGGCTTCCTTTGTTTGCTTTTCCTGGAAAGGAAGGGAAAAAGGAGAAATCCGCACCCTTCACAGCAGTCCCTGAAATGAAGGGTGGTGTCCCAGAGGCCCCCCTTTCTCCGTACTGAGAGAAGAGCCCCCCCAGGCCAGGAAGATCCCCAGGTGCTCACCGCCTGCTTGGTGGACTTGCCACCTGCCTTTAGCTCCTTCAGCTTTTTCTCCTGCTTCTCATACTGCTTCAGCAGTTCTTTCTGCTTCTGCTGATACATCTTCTTGAAGGTCACTACGGCAGAAAAGGAGGATGAGCATCAACCATTGTCTTTCTCCCGAGCAGAGGGACAACCGGGACCAGTAAGGACAGAGGGGGGCATCACTGTCTAGACTCTGAAGACTTAGCTTATCACTACATCCCTATGCGGCCTTCCTCTGAGGCCCTTTCTTGAGGCCTCATCTCTTTCCTTCTCCTACAAATGATCCTACTTACTGTAATTGCCCCGATAGTAATGGAGCCGCTGGGCATCAAGATGGATAATATCGGTGCAGACATCATCCAGGAAGCCCTGGTCATGGGAGACGATGAGCAATGTCTTCCGCCAGCCCTGAAGGTAGCTGGGTTTTGGAAAAGAGTGTGGACATGTCACAATGGTCAGGTTAGGGTTAAGTCAGGGGAAGTAGACAGACAACGAAAAAAGGGAGGAAAAGAGGAAGTGCTAGACTGTAAGGACAGAGTGTGAACAGCTAGAGGAGACAAGGATAGAATGGGAACCAATGATACAAAGACTGTAATCGAGGGTGACGCACTTATTGAGCCAGATGACAGCATTGAGGTCCAGGTGGTTAGTGGGCTCATCCAACATCAGCAGTGTGGGCTCCATGAACAGCGCCCTAGAGGGTGGGGTGGCAGAATGTAGGATTAGGGTAGGAAGGTCTTTGCTCAGAAAATCCCACAGAACACTCCTTCCCCATCTCTCCTCAGAGAAGCTCCTGTGCAGGAGATGTCATTGAAAATGTACTACCAGGTAGGGAGGAAAGATCTTGAGTCTGATAATGCAGACGATATAGGAGGAAGTAGAAAGCCTTAAAACTCCCTCCTGGCCTTAGAACGGGAAGAAGGGAAAGCCCCCCGGCAGATGGAGGCTGGAAGGGGGAGAGTGGTGATGTGGGTGGCCCACCTGGCCAGGGAGACACGCATGCGCCAACCCCCCGAGAACTTCTGTGTGGGCCGATTCTGCATTTCAGGGTCGAAGCCCAGACCAGCCAGGATCCGCCGGGCTTTGGCCTCTGCAGCTGCTGCCCCGGTCGCCCGCAATTCCTCATACACCTGGAGGAGGGAGAAGAGGACACATGTCTGAAGGTTCCAGAAACCCCCAAGACTTAGCCCATGTCCCCTGCGCCATCTCCTCTACCTTCTCTAGCCTCTCAGCAGCTGTGTCGTCTCCCTGCTCCAGCTGCCCCTGGAGCCGTCGCTCCTCTTCCAGCAGCTTCAGTCGCTTGGTGTCGGCTCGAAGAACAGCCTGCACGGCTGGCGTCTCATCTGCTACCACCTCTGGGGGGCAAGGGGAGAACAGACAGGTCACCCAGAGAGCCAAGACTCCCATTCCTTCTTTCCTTCCGCTCTATTTCTGGTTTGCCTGACCTTGCCCAACACTTTGTACTTGTTCCAAATAAAATATTCTCTAGTCTCTCCTCTCCTTAGCATCCATCTCCCTGTCCCCAATCTCCCCCAGAACACTTGCCCCACCATAACCACAATTTCTTCTATTCTTGGTTGACTCTTCTCCCCCAACTGCCCACCCCTCAGACCCGCTTCACCTCCCCCACAAGCCCCTGTCCCACCACAGGCCTCACCCTGCTCACACAGCAGCACGTCGATGTTGGGAGGGATGCTCAAGGCCCGGTTGGCGATATGCTTGAGGAGAGTGGTCTTGCCCTTGCTGGGGAATGAGAACTACTGGGACCAAGCCACCCCTGAAAAATTTATTATTTTCCTTCCAGCCCCTTCCCCTGTACAGCTCCAGCCCCTCTCCTCACCCATTGGGCCCCACTAGCCCGTAGCGGCGGCCAGCTACGATGTACAGGTCTGCGTTGACAAATAACTCCTTGCCGTGGGCCGAGATACTGAACTTTTCCAGCTGTCGTCATCAGGGAAACAGTGGCAGAGGGAAGGAGTAAGTATATGAGAGCCCCCCCTCTCACACAGCAGCTGCAACTTTCTCCCTGCTGAGAAGCCTCTGACAGACAGCTCCAGCACGGCCCTCTCCTCACCACACTGGTCTCCTTCCTGTCCACTGCTTTGGACAGCAGTCTCCCAGATTCTTTTTTTTTTTTTTTTTTTAGATTTTATTTATTTATTTGAGAGAGAGAATGAGACAGAGCATGAGAGGGGGGAGGGTCAGAGGGAGAAGCAGACTCCCCGCCGAGCAGGGAGCCCGATGCGGGACTCGATCCCGGGACTCCAGGATCATGACCTGAGCCAAAGGCAGTCGCTTAACCAACTGAGCCACCCAGGCGCCCAGTCTCCCAGATTCTAAGCCAGTCTAGCCCATCCCACCCTACTTAGCCCCCAAGGGCGGACCCCTCTACTTCTGTTGATTTTCTTTTTTTTTTTTTTTAAAGATTTTATTTATTTATTTTTTAGAAAGCGAGCGAGAGAGAAACAGCATGAGAGGGGAGAGGGTCAGAGGGAGAAGCAGGCTCCCCGCCGAGCCGGAAGCCCGATGTGGGACTCGATCCCAGGACCTTGGGATCATGACCTGAGCCGAAGGCAGACGCTTAACCATCTGAGCCACCCAGGCGCCCTTCTGTTGATTTTCTTATTTTCTCGCTGAAGGTGGCAGAACTCAAGGTATGGAACACACCTCCCAGCTTTCTTCCAGTGGACTAAGCCACTCATACCTTACTTCCTCGGCTGCCATGGCCACTCAGGGAAAGGTGGCACTTCCCTGAGCAAAATGGTTGGGCGGGAGCCCCCTCAGACCTTACCTTAATGTCAGATGCATTTTCTAACATGGCTTGGCGGGAGGACATCTCTGCTTGGGACACGGAGAAATCATTTTCAGCAGCATTGGCTGCTTTTAATGAAGCCACCTGGCGCTCGTACTCCATCTGAGAAGGAAGGAAAATCACTTATGAGGCCACTGTCTGCCAGTTATCCGTCACAACACAGCCACATGTCATCAGCCACCAAAAAAAAAAAAGCTAACAGGATACACTTCTTTCCTTACTCCGACTGTTTTTCTTGCAGTAACCCCCGAAGCTCTCTTTTCTTGCCCTCCCAATTCAGAGATCCCCTATTTGAAAACATATGTTTTTAAAGATTTTAAGTAATCTCTATGCCCAAGGCGGGGCTTGAAGTTACAACCCCAAGATCAAGAGTCGCATGCTCTAACAACTGAGCCAGCCAGGTGCACTACCCACCCCCACTGAAATATTAAAAAAACCAAATGCTCCTAACTTCGACCAAGGTCTTACCTGTTTCTTCAGCTTTTTCTTCTCCTTTTTGCTAAGGTGAGCATAAGGATCATCAGCCTTAGACTCCCCTTCCTCTTCTTCCTCTTCTTCTTCCTCTGAACCCTGTGAGAACCACGGCGTGATAAAAAAACAAGAGACTCCTTCTAGAACTCAGATTTCATGTCATTCACCCAGTCCCACAGCTTGTTCCTTCTCCACCCCGAGTCCTGAAATATCTTGCTGGGTGCTCTCGCTCTCATACACACCCCTGGGCTCCCTCGAGTCCTTCAGCCACTTCTGCCACCAGGAATTATATAAGACAAGTGGTATGAACATGCATGTATAAAATATTAACAATTCTACATACCTACAAATTTAACTACCCATACCACTGGGAGGGAGGGGAATAAATGAAACAGGTTCCTTTCTTCATGTATCAAATGAATTTCTGTGGCTTACATGCTAACATGCAAAGAAAAGGTCCAGGAACCCTAACATACAGCACTGAGTGATCTACGTGAATTCAGAATCAGAAAGTGCTAGAGGTGCAGGGACCTCAGAAATCACTAGATCACACAGACAACTGAGCCCCCTGAGGTGCAAAGGTCACACAGCTGGTGAATGGCAGAGCCAGAACCCAGATCATCTGAGGCTAACACCAGGGTCCTTTCCTCTCTGAATCAAGAGCTGAATGGGGCATGGGCCAAAGCTTACCTGATGCCTATTTTTATATGGCCCAAAAGCTAAGAATGGTTTTACATTTTCAAAGAGTCGTTTTAAAAAAAAGAATATGCATCAGAGATGATATGTGGTCCACAAAGCCAGAAATATTTACTATGTAGCCCTTTACAGATGCTTGTCAACTCCTGTAGTAGTAAAAACACCCCCAGGTTCTCCTCCCCTCCCCAAAACAAGGGCCACAGAGTGCTAGTCCCTCAGCCCATCTTTTCCCAACACCAAAATACACACCTGCTCTGCTTTCTTGGCCTTCTCCTTCCCTTGTCTGGGTGGCTCCTTTTCTTTTGTTATTTCTTCTTCTTCATCTTCCTCCTCTTCATTGTCCAGAGCAGCAAATTTATTGTGAGGCTAACAGGGAAGACAGCAGGTCTGATGAAATGTCCTAATTCCTGAGAGCCAGCAGGGGACCCTCCTCCTGCCAATACTCCCTCACCTTGGCCTTCCCCTTTGACTTCTCTTCCTTTCCCTTTCTGCCCTTCAGCCCAGGCTGTTGTTCCTCAGATACAGCCTGGAGAACACACACAGACAGAAAATTAATTTACTACCTTGTTGTTTACTAAGCATTTTTTTTTTAAAGATTTTATTTATTTATTTGACAGAGAGAGAGAGAGAGAGAGCACAAGTAGGCAGAGAGGCAGGCAGAAGGAGAGGGAGAAGCAGGCTCCCCGCTAAGCAGGGAGCCCGACGCGGGGCTCGATCCCAGGACCCTGGGATCATGACCTGAGCTGAAGGCAGCCGCTTAACTGACTGAGCCACCCAGGCGCCCCTTTACTAAGCATTTCTAAGGAATCTAGAACTGGGAATTAACTATACCAAGTGCTGCTGAAGACAAAACGAGATCTAGGAAAACCCTAGCTTCCGGCTTGAGATGAAACAGTGAAGAGCTAATTAGATGATGTTAGCAAAGCTGAGGGACCGTGAAATCAGGAAAACAAGCAATGTGGGTGGGGTGGCACTAGCACTGGAGGGCTTCGAGAGGGCAAATCTTGAGAGGAGATAATGGTTGTTGAGCTTGGAAAAGGCATTCGAAGGAAAAGGGAAGACACAGCATAAAGAACAAAGAAAGGCTTCAGGGTGTCTGGCTGGCTCAGTTGGTAGAGCATGTGATTCTTGACTTTGGGGTTTTGGATGTAATTGGATATAAAAATTACTTAAAACAAACAAACAAAAACCTCCAAAAAATGCTTCAAAAGACATAGAAATGAATGCTGAGGTATGAACAGGCTGATCTAAAACAAACACATGGAAGAATCCCAAGTAACCCTGCAGAAGGGTCCAAGTGGAAGAGCAAAGACTTGAGATCCTTTGTTTCAGATTTTGAGTCTGAAGGCCACAGAATCATTGCAGACTTCTGAGTGATGAGAATAGATATTAAAAAGCTAATTTGATAGTGTCAGGAAGACAGACCTAGAACTTGTTAGTTAGTTTGTACGTATGTATGAATTAATTAATTAATTAGCAGGGTTCATGCCCAGTATGGAGCCCAAAGCAGGGCTTAAACTCGCGGGGCTTGAACCCACGACCCTGACACCAAGACCTGAGCTGAGATCAAGAGCTGGATGCTTACCCAACTGAACCACCCAGACGCCCCTACAAGAACTGGTTTAAAAGCAGGAAAAGGGGGGCCTGGCTGGCTCAGTCAGTGGAACATCTGACTCTTGATCTCAGGGTTGTGAGTTCAAGCCCCACTTGGGTGTAGAGATTACTTAAAAATAAATCTTAAAAAAAATAAAAATTTAAATAAATAAACGCAGGGAAAAAAGCAAAGCAATTACCACACCACAGCCAGAAGGCGCTACGTGGGGTGGGAGTGACCAGCAGAGCTGCCACTTTCACCTTATTGATCCGATTCTTCTCCAGCTTGGCAGGCTTAGGAGGATGTTTTTCTTCTTCCTCTTCACCCTCACTCTGATCCTGAATCAGGGCTGCAAAAACATTACCAGCCTAGAGAATGAAAGGGCCAGAGAAGTCAGTGGGATGGTCAAGGTTGCCCCCTTGGGGTCCCTGTTTACAACACATATGGCTTACCTTAGTTTTCTTCCCTCCTCGGGGTACGGGGGCAGGGACTGAAATGATAAGGGGAGACAATGAGGTAGGAAATGATTATAATGTCTGGTTCTTCAGTCTAATCCAACTCAAAGAACAAGGAATGAGGCACTTTACTATTCATGATTCAGGGATTCTGGGAACCCATTTCCCCTCAGGTCATTTATTTACCCTCATCCTCCTCATCACTGGCTGGCGCAGAGAGCTTCTTAAGACGCTCCATGAGCTCTTTCTCTTCTCCATCATCATCCACATCCTTCTTTCGCCGGCCTTTTCGGGTGTCTCGTTTCTTTTTTTGCTGCTGAAAGGAAAACAGAGTAAGACAATGAAGCCCAGTCCCCTGCTGCATCTCTGCCCGAGAGAGTTCCCCATGAGCTCAGGGAACCAACGTGGGCTAGGCAGGGGCTGGTGGATGGACCCCCTAACACTTGAACCTGCTGTTGCTGTTGCTCCTTCTCCTTGAGCACTTTCTCTTCTTCCCCAGCCTGTTTGTCTTCTACAGCTAGCTCCTCAAAGAACTGCAAAGGAATTAAGATACAGGTAAATGTGTCTCTGAGGCCAACCAAGCCCTTCTCTGCCACACACAGGCCCATTGACCCTCCAGTCCACTCTCACCTTCCTTCCTCTCTTGACAAGATCTTTCCTCCTCCCTTGAACCCCCCACCTCCTTCACATGCCCATATTTTTTTTTTTTAAGATTTTATTTATTTGAGAGAGCAAAAGTGAGAGAGATCACAGAGGGAGAGGGAGAAGCAGACTCGCCGCTGAGCAGGGAGCCCGATGCAGAACTCGATCCCAGGACCCTGAGATCATGACCTGAGCTGAAGGCAGATGCTTAACCAACTGAGCCACCCAGGTATCCCACATGGTCATATTTTGATTGGAAACACCCATGGTCGTTTCTCACCCACAACCCTCATTTCCTCACCGTTTTTTTGGTCTTTTTGTCCTTCTTCCCCTTCTTCACCACTTTGTCTAGAAGGTTAAGCAGACATTGTGAATGCTTATCTACAAATTCCAAAGCAGCATGACCTTCCCTGCAAAGCTCTCAGTGGCTCCACCCTATTTTACTATTTTCTATCATTCCCTAGGCATCTGCACTGTCCCACAAAAGACAATGGTGCCTTGGTGGCAGTGGAAGGGAGAAGAAGAATTCATACGGTAAAGACAGAGGTGGGAAGTAAGCAGCCACAATATTCAGAGATGACTCCTATGTTTTTTGTTTTTTAAAGATATTATTTATTTTATTTTATTATTTTATTTATTTTTAAGTAATCTCTATACCCACCATGGGGCTCAAGCCCACAACCCCGAGATCAAGAGTCCTACACTCCACTGACCAGGTGCCCCAATGACTCCTATATTTTTAGCTTGGCAAAATTAGTTGCACTAGTGGTACCATTTATTAACTCAGAATATACTGGAAGGGAAGGTCCCCTCTCCCCACCCCTGCCGCCCATGAGGGGAAAAGTAGGACAAAAATATTATAAATTCAGTTTCCCGTATCATTTGTGAAACGCACAGGATCATGTAAACAGAGCTCTCTGGTAAGTAAACGAGTATCTGGGTCTATGGGCCACCTTCTCTGCTCACATCACATTCTAGCACAAATCACACTGCGTTTTATTTAACTGTTTGTACATCAGTCTTTCATCCCAGAGAACAACCTGACAGACTGTCTGGCTTGGGTTCCCATGGACGAAAGTGGGATGTCCTATATAAAACCTGACTGAACCAATTCCAGCCCCCGCGTTCTATCCAACCCTGTTTCCCTGAAGGCAACTCCCTCTACTACTCTGCCTAACTTCCTCTCTCCCTGCCCCCATCAGACAGGGACGCAACCAGGAGCCTCAAAACTTCTCTTCCTGTCCAGGTCTACCCACCATCATATTCCCCTCCAAACAATCCCATCCATCCACTGGTATCCAGTTCTATCCAGGAGCACTCCTGTAACCATTTAGCTAGAAAGAAAGAGAAAGAGAGAGAGAGAGAAAGAAAGAAAGAAGGAAAGAAAGGCTTTCTACTACCTACCACATTAAGTTTTTTTTTTTTTTTAAAGATTTTATTTATTTATTTGACAGAGAGAGAGATAGCGAGAGCAGGAACACAGCAGGGGGAGTGGGAGAGGGAGAAGCAGGCTTCCCGCAGAGCAGGGAGCCCGATGCGGGGCTCGATCCCAGGACC
>NC_138376.1:22486128-22542741 GCF_054177405.1 Leptonychotes weddellii | reverse complement strand
CCCTCTCCCACTCCCCCTGCTTGTGTTCCCTCTCTCGCTGTGTCTCTCTCTGTCAAATAAATAAATAAAAATCTTTAAAAAAAAAAAAAGATTTTATTTTTTTATTTGACAGAGAGAGACACAGCGAGAGAGGAAACACAAGCAGGGGGAGTGGGAGAGGCTTCTTCCCGCGGAGCAGGGAGCCCGATGTGGGGCTCGATCCCAGGACCGTGGGACCATGACCTGAGCCGAAGGCAGACGCTTAACGACTGAGCCACCCAGGCGCCCCATCTCTTTTTTTTTTTTAAGGTAGACTCCATGCCCAACGTAGGGCTTGAACTCCTGATCCTGAGATCAAGAGTCACATTCTCTGCCAACTGAGACAGCCAGACGTCCCCCACATTAAGTATTTTTAGGCTAAAATTCCACATAGTCCACAGTAATCCATTATTCAGGAACATTTTACTGAACATCTACTCTGCCTAAAACTGGAGTTATCAAAGGACAATCCCTGTAATTTAAGGCTTTGCAAACTAAAAGGGCCCTATCCTACCTTTTCTGCTATATGTTTCCCTACCCACACCTATGTTCTGGACATTGACCTCTCCTTCCCAGGCACACGTAGTCTGTCTTTGCTTAATCTGTGTCTTCCATCCAGAACATATTTCAAAATTTGATCCCCACATCGTGAGTTGAAAAGATGTGCAGAAAAAATAATGAAAAGTTTTATATGCTATTCCAAAGAGTTTAATCCTAAGGACATTTTTGTTGTTGTTGCTTTAAAGATTCTATTTATTTTAGAGAAAAAGAGGGTAGGGGGGCGCCTGGGTGGCTCAGTCGTTGAGCGTCTGCCTTCGGCTCAGGTCGTGGTCCCAGGGTCCTGGGATCGAGCCCCGCATCGGGCGCCCCGCTCTGCGGGAGGCCTGCTTCTCCCTCTCCCACTCCCCCTGCTTGTGTTCCCTCTCTCGCTGTATCTCTCTCTGTCAAATAAATAAAATCTTTAAAAAAAAAAAAAAAAGAGAGAGAAAGAGAGTGTAGGGGGAGGGGCAGAGAGAGAGAGGGAGAAAGAGTTGTTTTTTTTTTTTTAAGATTTTATTTGAGAGAGAGAGTGCGCGGGCACATGCACAAGCACGGGGGCAGCAGGCAGAGGGAGAAGCAGGCCCCCCGCTGAGCAAGGAGCCCGACGCGGAACTCGATCCCAGGACCCTGAGATCATGACCTGAGCTGAAGGCAGACGCTTAACCGACTGAGCCAGCCAGCCGCCCCAAGGAAAAAGAGTCTTAAGCGGACTCCGCACTGAGCACGGAGCCTGACTCCTGACTCGGGGCTCGATATCATGACCCAGAGATCACGACCTGAGCCAAAACCAAGAGTCTGACGCTTAACCGACTGCACCACTCAGATGCCCCAATCCTAAAGATATTAAGACAGAGGACCCACTGCCGTACAGAAGAAGGAATGGCATGATCAGCTCACCTTGACAACGCTGAGGAGTGACTCGTCCCAGGTACTAATTTCTCCCCAAGCCTAACACAACCACATCAACTCTCCTTCCTTTAAATCTCTTTTGAATTTTAAACCTCACTTTGGTCCAGGAAAAAGCTAAGTATGGCTTAAGCAATGCTGTATCTTCCATCTCTCCTCCTCTAACAAACAGCTCCCCCCCTTCAGTACACCACTTAAGCTGCTCCTAACTCCAAAGCCTAACAGAACACTTCCCTTAACCTTAACATCTCCTCGCCCAATTACTGTTTGCTACCCTTGTCTTCACGAAGTCTCCAAAGTACAGTCCACACCAGCTCTGCTTCATTTCCCACTCCTTTCCGAACATACTTCAAATCCAATTTGCCAAAGTTGCCACTGTCCCCTTAGGTGCTCAACCCAAAAAGTGTATTTTTAGTCCTGATTTTGCAATACTTCTCTGCAACATTCCATGCTACCACCTCGTCAATGTTTTACTTCCCTCCTGTCTTTACTTAATTTCAGGGATCTTGTTGCTTCTGGTCTGCCTCTAGTTTCTCTAACGGCTCACCTTTTTCAGTCTCATCTCTTCTGCCTCCTTCCCTTACTTCCTTTAATTGTTGAGGTTCTTTCGGGTTCCTGTCTTCTGTCCTCTTTTGGCTTCAATCTGCATACTCTCCCTAGCAGACTTCTCTGCATCCAATGTTTCAACAACACACCTGTATCTTTACTTCCAGCCTAAGATCTCTCTTCTTGCCATCTGCTTTAGAAGTTTCCCAGAAATCCCCAACTTGGCATTCAAAAATTGACCTTATCTCTTCCCACTCCCAATCCTACAGCCCATTCCTGATTTCAAGCAATAGTCTACTACCCACTGAGTTACTTGAGTGTCCTTCTTCTTCTTTCTTCCTTCAGTCAGTTCTCAGACCTGCTCAATGCTATTTCCTCAGTAACTCTTTAGTCTTCACTGCCTTGGCTTACTCTCTTACTACTTCTCACCTAAATCATCGCCAGAGCCTCTTCCATGGTCATCCTGCCTCCAATCTTGACCAATTCAAGCCATTCTCCACTGCTCAGTGTTGTCGGGATGAGTTGATCAGATCATTCCTTAAGCACTTTAATGAGTCCTCCTTAATGTCTTCAGGATTAAAGTCTTTGGAATAGTGTATGAAGTCTTCCATTATTTGTCTCCTGCACATCTTTCCAACCCCATCACATTAGTCACTCAATACTGGGAACCAGCCAGGCTCACCTGTCTTTACCTTTGCACAGACTTCTTCCTCTGCTTGGAATGCTTCTCCCCTGGCTAACACACACTGATCCTTCCAGAATCAACTCAGCTACCACATATTCCTGAGAGGATATGCGGACATTCCTACCCTATCTGAATAGATGCTTCTCCTCTCTGTTCTAGTCTCATAGCATTCTCAAGTACATTCATCACTCCGTCAACTACTTTCTGATTAATGCTGTCCCCTCCATTAAACTGGGTGCCCCTTTGGGGCAAGTCTTATTTTTTAATCTCTACGTTCCCAGTTCTCTACCAGGTATACAAGAGGCACCCAATGAATGCTTGTAAAATTAGTCACTGTGTACCTAGTAATTATTTGTATCCATTTTCTCTCCCCTTGGAGTGCCTTCAAATTTGAGAGTATGTCTTCGTATTTTTTTCTCCCCGGCCCCCAAGCACAGTATATATCGTGATTAAAAGCAGCTGCTCAACAAACATTCGCTACTTTTAAGTAAACCTTAACTCTCATTCCAACACCCAGTAGCTAGCTACACTACACTCCTGCTCCAGATGACCCTGATGTGTATTATGCAAGAGCTCAAGAGGAAGTCATCCCCTCGTCCCCGAGCGGGTATGGGTGGGTGGCGTGGTATGTGTGCGTGCGTGCATGAGCGCGCAGTGGGAGGGGTATGAGGCACTGCTTACAGATTCCTGTGAAATGTGGAATACAGTATGATGGGGAAGATGTCCAAAAGAGAAAGGGGACTTTCTGATTTCTCCCCATCTCTCCCAAAGCACCATATGCTTTTCCTTGTCTCTTGCCCAGTCCCACTGAAACTCGTTCGCGACAGCCCGGCACTTTTTCTTTCGCTCCCACCCAACTCCCTCCGGCCTGGGTAAACACTTTCCAGCCCCATTATACGCATGCGCAGTGGCCTTCCTCACGGCCCGGTCTGTCACACACCCCGTGACCCCTTCCTAAAACACGCGTACTCTCTTCTCCCCTTTTCTCCCTCGTTGGTTCCCTGCCTATCAGCCTCACCTGTGGGGCTCGTACTCTCTCCATCCCCGATCCATTCGGGTTCCGGCGGCTGCTGCTTGGGTCCCTTCGGCATCTCGGTGGCAGTTGCAGCTACTCTGGAGACGCCGGGCGCTATTTCCGCTTCCGGCAGCGTGGGGTCCCTAAGGGGGCGGGCTTTCCACCGCCGGCCCCGCCCTTCGGAGGTGCACGTGCGCGCCGCGCCGTCATCTCGGGGGCGTGCCTGCGGGGACTGGGCGGAGCCGGCGTCCGCTTAGTCCCACAACGTCAACAAAGCACTTAGGGCTGCCGGGGAATCCTGAGCCGGTGACTCCACGACGCTGCATGACTAAGTACTGAACGTAGTAATTTCGGGCTAGTGCGGAGGAGCAGAGGTATCCTTTTTTCCTTTGTTTTTGTTTTTTAAGTGGTAGGAGCAGAAAGACGCAGTCCATCTACTTAGGAAGAGGCCTGGTGTTGAGATATGTTGCAAAGCCATCAAGTGTAGAGTCGTAAACGATGAACTGTCGCCTAACAGTGGTGAAGCTTGGGTTCATTTTTGGTGGTGGTGGTGGGGCTAACAGTTTTTCTGAGGTATAATTGATACACAATAAACTGCACATACAATAAATTGTCAGGGAATAAACTGCAAAATGTACAATTGGATCAAAGTTTTGACATATATACAACCATTAAACCACCACCACAGTCAAGATTTGGGTTTGCTTCTAACTGTACCACTTAATAGAAGTGGGAGCAAGATGCTCCCATAGCTCTTTCAGCTCCCGTTCTCCCCTTAAACCATTATAACCATGCTCTTGTCTCTATACCATTATGAATCCATTCTTGCCAAGATCAACAGATAGGGGGCCAATTCTCTGTCCTTATCTTACTCTCCCAGCAGCATTTGACACACATACATGATCATTCTCACTTCTTTGGTTTTTTTTTCAGGGATCCTGCTCTCTGTAGGTTTCCCTTCCATTTCAGGGCTGCTCCCTTCCCTCCTTTCCTGGCTTCTCCTTAGGTCTAAATGTTTTGAGGCACATTCTTTGACATTCTCTATCTAGACTTACCACTTACGTCTCATGACTTTATTTTTTTTTCAAGATTTTATTTATTTATTTGACAGAGAGAGAGACAGCGAGAGAGGGAACCCAAGCAGGGGGAGTGGGAGAGGGAGAAGCAGGCTTCCCGCGGAGCAGGGAGCCCGATGCGGGGCTCGATCCCAGGACCCTGGGATCATGACCTGAGCCGAAGGCAGATGCTTAACGACTGAGCCACCCAGGTGCCCCGACTTTTTTTTTTTTTTAAAGATTTTATTTATTTGACAGAGAGAGACACAGTGAGAGAGGGAACACAAGCAGGGGGAGTGTGAGAGGGAGAAGCAGGCTTCCTGCAGAGCAGGGAAGACCCATGCGGGGCTCGATCCCAGGACCCCAGGATCATGACCTGAGCCGAAGGCAGACGCTTAACGACTGAGCCACCCAGGTGCCCTGTCTCATGACTTTAAATACCATCCACAACTGATGAAGATCCCCCAATTTTTTTTTAAAGATTTTATTTATTTATTTGACAGAGAGAGAGATAGTGAAAGAGGAAACACAAGCAGGGGGAGTGGGAGAGGGAGAAGCAGGCTTCCTGCCGAGCAGAGAGCCTGATGTGGGGCTTGATCCCAGGACCCCGGGACCATGACCCGAGCCGAAGGCAGAGGCTTAACGACTGAGCCACCCAGGCACCCCCCAAATTTCTCTTCTTGACCCCAACTTCTGCCCTAAGCTCCAGGCTCACAAATCCAACTGCTTATTGGACATCCTCTCTGAGATCTCTAATAAATATCTCAAATTAATATGTATAAAACCGAGCTCTTGTTTTTACTCCTTAACCCTGTGTCTCTTCCAGGTTTCCCATCAAGAAATCACACCACCTTTCATTTAGTTACTTGGGCCCAAACTGAAAGGTCATTCTCTTTCTTCATTCCCCCTCATCAGCAAGCCATGTCTACTTCATTTATTCAAAAAATATATTTATTAAGCAAAGAGAAGACACTACACTCTGAGATATCTCCCCAACCCCCTCTGGCCAACCCTCCTCCATCTCCTTGTCGGTTTCATCCTCATTCTTACTTGGCCACCAAATGTCAGCCCTCCTCCAGGCTGTCCTGGGCCCTCTCTTCTTCCCACTTGACATTCTCCTCTCAGGTGACTTCAGCAACGGATTCCTCAGAGTTCTACCCAACCACCACATCCTATGTAGCCCCCGACCATTATTCTCTATACGGTACCTCATTTATTTCCTCCATATCATTAATCACAACCTGTAATTATTCATGTGTTCACTTTTGAGAAGAACAGCCCCTGACAACTGGAATTGGCCTGATTCTAACAGCTTGGCCATGGTGCTCAGGTTGAACATAACCTCACAGAACACCAATGTCAGCCAAGGCTACTGTGACTGTCATGAAGTATGACAAAGTTCATAATCTTCTCTAAGCACAAAGACAAGGTCATTCTGCAAACACCATAAATATTAAATAGCCCCCTCTCCACTAAAATGATGGCTTTTTTTGACCAGCTACACTTTTAGCCATGTTTCATTTCTCCCTCCTTCTATATGAGATTATATTGCCCTCACTTCCTGATAGCACCCAACCCAGAACAATTTCGCTTCCCTGAACCTTCCCCCCAAATCACCTAGCACAAACCCTAGTCCTGTCATTTCTAACCTCTTCTAGTGAGATAACCTCTGCGGAGTTAATGTATCCAGTTGCTTGACTATGGGTGTGTTCCTGGTGGTCTTTGGCTGGAGGGCATTGACACTTTTAGTCTTACTCTCTACTGCATCCCGAAATTTTAGCAGAGGGGCTAATAGAGGATGTTCATCCTGAAAGTCCAGTATTTTGCTTAGCACATAGCTGCTTGAATAAAGATCACTTATCCAAGCTTCAGTGGCAGCCAGGAAGACTAGTTATTACAGTCAGTGGCATAAAGTTGAAGAGCTGTATTAGCTTTAAGGAAATTTCCTCCAAGACAGCTGGTGTCCTCTGCCCTTCCTGGTGCATACTGAGAATTGGCACATGGATAAGCTATCTTCACTTTCCAAATCATGAATAGGAGGATCTGACCCCAGTAATTGTGGAGCTGAAACCTGGGGGGAGGGGTTCTGAATACCTGAGGTAGTGGCCTGATACCTTGGGCTGTCTACCTCTCCAACTGTACGAAATAAACTTCTATTTTGCTTTAAGACTACCTTTGGTTTCTGTTACAACTGAACTTAAAAGCTGATAAACTGGGTCATAGTAGGTACTTAATAATCAATGTTTCCATGCTCATGGTTTAACTACCACCTATATTGTAAAACACTCAGATATGCAGAAGACATTTATGTCACTAGTTTTAATATGAATACCAAACCTGTATACCCACCTATTTTCTCTCTCCTATCGGAGATCTTAAAAGGCAGCTCAAACTCAGTAATTTCAAACAAATTCCTAGCATTGTTTTCTCCCTTTCTTTTTAAATGTTAGTTATGCAAGCCAGAACTACCCTGATAAACCTAAAATACTTTCATTTTGATCTATTTTCAAGTATCTATTTTTCTCCTGTTCCACTACCCAAGACTATAACTCACCTGGACTACTGGTTACCTTTGAAGGCACTTCCAAGCCTGGTCAGCTCCATACATTGAGTCAATCTTGTTGAAAAACGAATCTAATCCATATCAACCTGCCTAAGACCCTTCAAAGCCTTTGGTATTAAGAAAAAGACCCAAATCTTTATGTTCTGCAAGGCCC
The DNA here is from genome assembly GCF_054177405.1 of Leptonychotes weddellii. Taxonomy (NCBI): domain Eukaryota; kingdom Metazoa; phylum Chordata; class Mammalia; order Carnivora; family Phocidae; genus Leptonychotes; species Leptonychotes weddellii. The sequence goes on along the minus strand of NC_138376.1, from coordinate 22,535,259 downwards.
TGAGTGGTTTCGCTCTTCTTCCTTCTGCCTCGTCTCCTACTCTTCCCATCTGTTAGCAAACACCTTAGCTTGGACTTTACTCTTCCACCTCAGGCCTCCTGCTTGTCCGTCAGAGCTTGTCTCAGATGTCACCTTCCTAGTCTCCCTTTATTACCGACTCCCTTTTCATTATGTCTCACTTTTGACAGGTGTGACCTTACACATATTCATGATTTTTTGATAAACTTGTCTCCCCTGTAGATTTAAATTCATTGGTTTTAGTTCTGTTATTTCTAGTGTCTAATATATTGTCAGGGCCATATTCAAATCTACAAATATTTGTTGAAAGACCGTTTTAGCCATTACAACTCCAAAAACATCAAACCTACAAACATGGGTAGAATATTAAAAAATTACTCCATGGATACTTGGCCTTTCCGTTCTCCTCTAAAACCTTACTCTTGAACGTAATGCAGCCTGGTGTGTTTGATGCTTACAGGTTAATGGGACCTCACTGGTTCCTTCAGACTGAAACTCAAGCTTTTCCTTTCTCCATCACCACTGTGTATGAACAAATGGAAGAATAAAGTGACTACAACAAGAACAGCCTTATCTGCACCTCCAGAGATGACTGGAACACAGGGATTGAAGAAAATGCTTGTTTCCACTGCATTTATTACTAATATAAAAAAATGTTAAAAAGAAAAAAAATTCATTCTCAGTTCTCCAACGGCTCTCATCCTTCCGTCTTGCCCACACAACTCCTGACCCATTTCCTCAGGGCCAGTTCAAAACCAAACCTGTTCACTGCCGTTTTCACAGAAAACAACCAGTGCCAGGGATGTAGGGAAGAAGGTTAGATGAGGGCGACAGTACTGTCCAGGTTCCACCCAAAGGTAGGCCGGGTGGAGATTCACAGAATTCAGACGAAAGGGCTGGTGGCCTCACAATGACGTACTCTAACTAAAGTGGGCTCAAGAGGAAATAGGGTAGCCCATCAGAGGCTTCAGAGGACATCTCATGGGCTTGTGTCAAACCCAGAAAAACCGACACCAGGAGAATGGGGAGACCAGGGAGGCAGTCTTGTGGAAAGTTTCACAATTCTCCCATGTTGGGAGGTGCGGAAAGTCTAGAGGGCACCAAGAGCCTCACTCATTTTGGCAGAAAAACTTACTCTAGTGTTGGGAAGTCACAAAGATGCCACGGACACTGAGAAAGGCTACGTACGAGGGGATGCACAGTTTCACAAAGCACAGTGATCACAGACCAGAGCGGTGGGGATCATGCTACTGACGTAGAAACTACAAAATCCAAAAGCAGGGAGAGTGGCCTTTCAGGGAGTAACTCTGCACCCGTCATCCATACTTGACCCCAGGTCAACCTGGTGAGTTTCACAGAGCAACTGGCAACTTCGGGGGTAGGGGCTGTCACATAAAAAGGACTTAAAACAAGCAGCTAGAAGAAGGGAATGGTAGGAAACTGCTCCAGGGCTCTCAGGAATCGAGGGCAGTACCGGGGGCTGGGTGGACAGATGCACAAGAAACAGCACCAAAGAGGTTTCCTGTTCAGCAGTCAGTTGGCGAGGGGGAAGAGGATCCAGGAGGCAGTTGAAGGGAGCAAAGATGGGGTCCTGAAGGCGAGTCTCTGGAGGCTGGATCAGAAGAAAGCCCACACACTGGGCACCAGTGATGAAACACAGCTCTGGACCCCAAATTGGGGAGGTGGCGGATGGGGGTGGGTGTCACTGACTGAGGGTGGTGGGTGGAACAGCCTCACAGTAGCCATCACAGGGCCACAGGGAAATATATGGCCGCTGGGTCAGAGGGCTCCTTCCAGCCTCGATGGGAAGGCACAGTCTCACAGAGGAGGTCCATTGACGCCTGGGTGGTAGAAGGCACAGAGGTCCTCATATCGACAGTGGCCCTTTTTGGCAAAGTGTCGGCAGACAGGGCGGTTGGATTTGTCTGTAAACAAGTGAAAACTGGTAAGTTTAAAATATAAGAAAGGAAACAAATGTAACAAAAAGCAGAGATAGAGAGGGCAGTCAGATTTTCTACTCCCTGCCATTTCCAGACATTTTAGAATGGTAGAGTCACAGGCATTCTGGGAGTGATGGGTATTAAATGTGTATAGGCATTGAAAAATGGACCTCACCTTCCACAACTTGGGGGCCATCCTTGGGCGGGCAGGTATTTTTGATAAGAGACCAACTTTTGAGCCTTCGAGGATTTCTCTGCTCTTTGTGAAAGCCTCCCCTGGAAGGACCCCCATGGCCTGGTCCAGGAAAAGGAGGTTCAGTATTGGCCCCCCACCAACCACGACCATATGGGCCACACCTGGGCCCTAGGCCTCCCCGAATTGGGCCTCTGCCCCGGGGAGGAGGTGGGAGACTCAGCAGTGGTGGAATCATTGGTCCCCTTGATCCTGGAGGACCTCTGTGAAGAGCTGGAGAGAAGGAGAGAGAAAGAAAGACATGGAAAGGTGATCAGTGGCCAGCTTAATCCGGATAAGGAAGCCCTGTGTTTTTGTTTTTTTACTTTTTATTGAAGTACAATATACATACAGAAAAATACACCAGTTTTAAGTGTACAACTCAATTACCATCAAAGTAAACACACCTGTGTTTTTACCACCCAGGTGAAGGGATAGAGCCTTCTTAGTACTCGCAATTCCTCCCCCCCTTTGTGCCCCTCCTATCCCACTATTCCACCCTCCTCCCCAAAGGTAACCACTATCCTGACTTCTAGCACCATAGGTTAGTTTTTGCCTGTTTTTGAACTTCGCATAAATGGAATCATACAGTCTGCATTCTTTTCTGTCTGGCTCCTTTCGCTCAACATCGTGTTTGTGAGATTCATCCAGGTTGCCTGTAGCAGGAGTTCGTTCATTTTCATTGCAGTGTAGTATCCCATTGCATGCACACACAACAACTTATTTATCCATTCTACTGATGGTGGACATGTGGGTGGATTCCAGTTTGGGGCTATAACGAAAAATGCTGCTATGAACATTTTTATACATGTCTTTGTTACACATATGTATGCATTTCTGTTGAGTATAAACGTAGTAGAGGTATTGTTGGGTCCTAGGGTATATGTATGCTAAAGTTTAATGAAGTCAAACTTTCTTTTTTAAAGTGGCTGTACCAATTTACACTCCCACCGGCAATTGTTCCATAGTCTTGACAACACTTAGTATTGTCGATTTTTTTCATTTTTGCCATTCTGGAGAGGTTTTTTTTTTAAATTGTGGAACATGTAACGTTAAATTTGTACATGTAATGTAACGTAAAATTTGCTGTCTTTTTTTTTTTTTAAAGCAAACTTTATGCCCAACGTGGGGCTCGACCTCACAACCCTGAGATCAAGAGTGGCATGCTCTACCGAATGAGCCAGCCAGGTGCCAAAGATTTGCCATCTTAACTATTTTTAAGTGCATGTTTTAGTAGTGTGAAGTAAATTCTCATTGTTGTGAAACAGATCTTTAGAACTTTTCCATCTTGCAAAACTGAAACTCTATAGCTACTAAACAACTCTCCTTCTACCTCTCCACCCAGCTCCTAGTAACCACCATTCTACTTTGCTTCTATGAATTTGACTACTTTAAATACCTCATAAGTGGAATTATACATTTGTCTTTTTTTGATTGGCTTGTTTCATTTAGCAAGATGGCTTGAAGGTTCGTCCATGCTGTAGCATGTGACAAGATTCCATTCCTTTGGGGGCTGTATAATATTCCGTCGTATGAATATATATATATATATTTTGTTTATTCATCTGTCAATGAGCATCTGGGTTGCTTCCATTTCTTGGCTATTGTGAATAGTGCTGTTATGAATATGAATGTGCAAGTATCTCTTCAAGATCCTGCTTTCCATTCTTTTGGACATATACCCAGAAGTGGGAATGCTGGATCATGTGGTAGTTCTATTTCTAATTTTTTTTGAGGAAACTCCGTAGTGTTTTCCACAGAATTGCACCATTTTACAATCTCACCAACATGCACAAGGGTCTTAAGTGTTATGTTTTCGTCTTGTGATTATTTAACAACTAATGATACTGAGTTCTTGTTCACATGTTCTTGGTCATTTAGATCTGTTTTTGAGAGAGTTCTGATACTTTGCCCATTTTTCTAACAGGTTGTCTAAAAGAGTCCTGTGTATATCCTAGATACAAGCTCTTTATCGGTTCTATTTATTGCAAATATTTTCTACTCTATGACTTCCTATTAATTTCTTAATGGTGTCATTTGATTAATAAAAGTTTAATGTAGTTCAGTTTATCAATCTTTATAATGTTTCTGGTCTGTTTAGGAACTCCTATCTCCTCCAAGACCATGAAAATATTTTTCTTTACCTTTAACACTTAGATCTACAGTTCACTGGGAGCTGATGTTTACATACAATATGAATAGGAGGTCAGAATTCATCCCCCCCCACCCCCGTGAATATCCAATTAATCCAGCATCATTTACTGAAATGACCACTATTTCAGCTCCATCTTCATCATAAATGAGGTGTCTACGTATGTGCAGGCCTGTTACTGGACTTTTTGTACCGGGCTATTGACTTTTAGGTCTGTTGTTGTGCCAATACCACACCATAGCTAATATAGGTCTACAGTAAATAGTGATATTCAGGGTAAGTCCTCCTACTTCAAGATTGTATTTGCAGTCTCTCAGCCTGATCCTTTGCATTTCCATGTAATAACACAGAATGCTTATTTCCATTATAGGGATTGTAACTGGAAATGCACTGAATCTATAGATCAATTTGGGAATAAGTGACATTTGGGAATAAGTAACATTGAGCTTTCCAATCTGTGAATATATAACATCTCTCCATTCATTTCTGTACAGAATCCCTGATCTTTTGGTTTTAAGTCCTCCTGGGTTTTAGTCCTTCCGTTGCTCCCTTCTCCAGGACCTAATCAAAGAATCAGAATCCCCTCATCCTCACCTGACTTGGGGTCACCAGGCTTTCCATTGGCCATGGGGGGAGGGCCCAGAAGACTGGGTGGTCCTAAGAGTAGATACGAAAGTATAGTCATCAGAATGAACTAACGTACCGATGATCCTCTTATGTTTTTTTACTACTCATTTCTTAATTCAATCAGTAAACCCAGATACATTCTCAGCAGTGTTACAAGTTCTCAGGCAAATCTCCCTGCCCTTTCCTCAAAAAAGCGTTTCTAGTTTGAAAAAAAAAAAAAGATAATGCGGGAAGGGTATCTCTTTCCCTTACATAGTTGCTACCCAAAACATCCCAGGTGATTCCAGAAGTAATCCAATCCCTCTCTTTAACTGCTGGCCAATCAGAACGATCTCCCCCGCCCCAGAGTAGTTTAGGGAAGGCAGCACTTCTACCTTCCCTGTGCAAGTCTGGTAACAAATTGTTATCCTAGTCATCGCAATCTGCAACCTCTCTAGGGCCCCCTCTCCCTTGGCGTTCTGCGACTGCGCACACGAGCTCTTTATCTTCTCCTCCCCTGCCTTCTTCAGAAAGGTTAGAGGCCGGATCGAAGTTGAGGGGTCAAGGAAGAGAACTCGCTCAGGGTTCCACACCGGACAGCCTCCTATCCCCGCCCCAGCGCTTGCGCCCTTCCTCCTTCCGTTAGAGCCCCCTCCCCCGCACCTTTTCAGACCTTAACCCCTCGCCTCGGCCAGCTGACAGGCATGTGCACACCCCTCCCGAGCTCCTCACCGATAGGACTCCCATCCTCCTCGTCTCCAGTCTCTTCCCGCTCTGGCAGCGGGGGCTGCTGCGGTGGCGGCGGCTGCTGCTGATTCTGCTTCTTTCGTTTCGGCATCGTGGTTGCGGCAATGGCTGCAGCGGGATTTGGAGGGCAGTGAGGAAGGGGCACGCTGGGATTCTATTTCCGCTTCCGGGGGGTGGATGGAGAGGCTGAGGCTCCCGCCATTTCACTTCCGGAAGGCCCCGAGGAGCTTTTGTGCGGCTCATTCTCTCATAAAACGCCTCCCTCGGTCTCTGCCAGGCACAGAGGCAGTCTCAAGCCTTCTTTTTGTTGCGTTCCTATAAATGCTTTGAAGAATTCCTCTCTTATCCCCTCTCTGAAAAAAACCCCACAACCGGCTCCTCATTGTGTGCCATAGAGTCGATAGGCTCTCGGGCCAGAAGACCTGAGAGAGCTGTCGCCCCTTAAGATCGCCACATCCGGTTCCCGGTTACTATGGTAACGGCTGCAGTCACAACTTCATGCCCTCTGACCTCTCTCCAAAAATCCTTGTCCCACCTGGGTTTCCTTCCTCGCCTGCGCTTGCCTTTATGATCTGTAAACCTGCTCCTTATCGCTCCCACAAGGAATTTGGGTCCCAGGACTCTTCAGACCGCTACCCGCCCCTCGAGACGTCTGACCCCGCCCCCAGCGTAGACGAGCAACTGGACTTCATTCCTGGGACGCGCAGTGCCGTCTTTCCATTAGGGTCAAGCCCGGGGTGGGGGTGGGTAGAGTAGGTTCAGCGCAACCCCGCTCCTCTTTCTCCCAGGTGGTAGGACCCGCCCTCCGCTCCACCGCCCCCTCCAGGTGAGTGGTAGCTTCCCCCCCAGCGCGCAAGGTAGTGGTGACACACGTTCCCCCCTCCTCCGAACGCGAGTTGGTAGCGTCCGTGACGAAGTTAGCTTGATCCTCCCACGCGCGCCTCCTTCCTCGCAGCTGCTGCGCCCTCTCCGTGCCACTGACTCTCACGTGCGGGTAGCCCACCCCGCATCCTCGTCTTGCCTCGCTCCCAGAAGGAAGTGGCCGTATTTCCTTCGCCTTCACCCAGGCAACGCGGGGGCAAATCGGCCAGGCCCGCCCGCTGACGTCACCTCATAGCCCCGCCCCCTCTAGGGTCCCAGGCCTTTGCGGCGGGGGTTGCCCGGGGGGGTGGGGGGGGAGTCAGTTGAGGCGGCGGGAGCTCGGCGGAGGGTGGGCCAGGTGACTGGTCCAGGCCATGCCGAGAAAGAAGCCCTTCAGCGTGAAGCAAAAGAAGAAGCAGTTGCAGGACAAGCGGGAGCGGAAGCGAGGTCAGTGCGGTAGCGAGGGGAGGGGGCGGGGCTCGGGCTCCCGCACCTCTGGAAGGAGGGGTGTGCCCGCCGCATCCCTGCGGGGCATAGGAGTGGGTGTTGGCCGCGTGCCGACGATCGGGATTCTCTCACCCCAGTCTCCCTGGAAGGGGTGGGAAAGGATGGAGAATTGGGGGAGGGGAATCCCTCCAGCTCCAACGGGGCGCCATCCCCGCAGGTCCCTGGAGGAGGAATGACTCCCCCCCCCAACGCACATCCGGTAGGGTCTTGGGCAGGATGGTGGAAGGATCGGGCCTCAACAGAAGTGGGGTGGTGTGAGGGGAAGCACACAGACCGGGGAGGGGGTCTTACGGCCCCTTAGAGCCGTCCCATATTGGCGTCACCGCCTCCTCCCCGCAGGGCTTCAAGATGGGCTGCGATCCAGTTCCAACAGCCGCAGCGGGAGCCGGGAGCGGCGGGAGGAGCAGACCGACACCTCGGACGGGGAATCTGTGACCCATCAAATCCGCAGGCTCAACCAGCAGCCTTCCCAGGGGCTGGGTCCTCGAAGCTATGACCCAAATCGGTGAGAGCAGGCAGGGGGCGCTGGCCGGGGCATCCCCGCCTACCCGGAAGTGAGAGTGTTGGGGGGAAAAGCTGGCTGCTGCTGGTGGAGGAGGAGGGACTGGGATGCCGAGTCTCCGCAGGCAGCTGGCTCACCGGAGCGGGCCACAATCCTCCCTACCGGAGGGGCTGGAGAGAGTTCTTGGCTTTTAAAAGGGCGAGGTTTAGGGGAAGGCCGAGTGTTGCGGGAGAGGTACTGGAGGGAGAGTCAACTGAGAGGAGACTTGAATAACTCTGGAGAGAAAGCTCTACGGAGGGGAGTTTGTGGCCACGGGATTGCAAGAAATGCTGCGGTCCCTGTCCCATTAGATACCGGCTGCATTTTGAGCGAGATAGCCGCGAGGAGGTGGAAAGGAGAAAGAGGGCAGCTCGCGAGCAAGTGCTACAGCCGGGCGGTGCTGAGCTGCTGGAGCTGGACATCCGGGAGGTCTATCAGCCTGGCTCAGGTGAGAGCTCAACACCTGGATGTTTGGGAGAGGCAATGGGCTGGGGGAAGGAGGTTGGAGGAGGAAAAGCTGACTGTGAGGGGTGAGAGGTCTGGGATCCACTCTTGAGCCCTGAAACTATTCTCAGACTTACTTGGACTTTTTCTTAACTTCCCAGTCCTGGACTTTCCCCGACGTCCTCCTTGGAGCTATGAGATGTCCAAAGAGCAGCTAATGAGCCAGGAGGAACGGAGCTTCCAGGAGTATCTTGGGAAGATTCATGGGGCTTACACCTCTGAGAAACTCAGCTACTTTGAACATAATCTGGAGGTGAGAATGGAGTGGGGACAGGAGTTGGGCATAGTGACCTTTGGTCCAGTTGGTCTGGGGTCAGTCAGGAGAGGAATTCTGGACTTAGGTACTCTTCCACTGATCTTGTCTTTTCAGACATGGAGGCAGCTGTGGCGTGTGTTGGAGATGTCTGACATTATTCTGCTTATCACTGATACCCGACATCCAGTGAGTACTGGGGATGAGGGTGACAAGGGGGATGGGGGAGGAAGATTCTTATGGGGTAAAGGGCAGAGGCAGGAGTTGGGAGATGGAGAGGTATCTTTCTTTTCTAGTCTTCTCTACCTCATAGTGATGTCTGCAGTGAGGAACTCAGTCCTTCATTCATCAGTGTCACAGCTTGTCACTCCTGCTCTGGTTAACAGACTCTCTTCTTTACTTCCTTTGATAAAGAACTAGGTATCCCGTTTTCATTCCACCACAGCTAAACCAATAGAAAGTTCTAGTGTGGTGCTCCCCGGGATTCTGTGAAGGCAGCTGGGGGCTTCCCCCGCCCCGCCACATCAGTCACTACAGAACTCAGCCTTACATGGAAGGCTAGGATAGTGGTTAAGGCTCTAAACTTGGCTGCTGGGCAACCCTTGTGTTAACCTGGCTCTGCCACTCCATTGCTGTCCTCTAGTGGGAAAAAGAGAGGTCTCTGGGGACATTTAGGTTGGAAGTCCTTAACGGCACGTATACATGCCCTCGTGCACATACAGACATGTGTGTGCTCACACGCACTCACACAGCCACACATGCTCATCACAAGCCTGCAGACATGTACATGAGTATATGTGCATGTATATACATGCAGATCGTTGTGTGCACACAAAAACAGGTATTAAGTTTTATCCCAACCCCCACCCCCATGCCTGACCCCAACCTTTACGCCAGTGTGCTAGGTATCACTGTTTCCTTGTCCTGTTTTTGGCTCATTTCTATCCCTAATCAGGACCTGTAAGAAGTCCCCCAGAGACAGATGCACAGGTATTGCTTACTGCTACTTTATTTTTCTAGTTCAGTTTTGATTTACCCTTTTGCCCCAGAATCTGCTACCACCAGAATCTTGTCTCTGAGTGGTGCCTGGTGAGTGGGGAGCTGGAGGCAGAGAACTCTGCGTTGACCTCTGATTGCTCCCTCCTCTCACCAACCCTGTCCCAGGTTGTGAATTTCCCACCAGCACTTTACGAGTACGTGACTGGAGAACTTGGGTTGGCCTTGATCTTGGTCCTGAACAAGGTGGATCTAGCCCCACCGGCTCTCGTGGTTGCCTGGAAGCATTATTTTCACCAACACTATCCCCAGCTCCACATAGTCCTTTTTACCTCTTTCCCTCGGGACCCCCGCACCCCAGAGGACCCCAGTAGCGGTGAGTGGGCAATGAAGAAGGCAGCATGGGAGAGGTGGGGTGGCAGGGGACAACAGGGAGAACAGAGAGCCTCGTTGACAAAGGAGTACCTGATCTTGGGCCTAAGGGTGGTGGGTGAGATGGGGTGCATAAGCCCATGCACTAACACTTGTGCCCTCTGATCTCAGTTTTGAAGAAGAGTCGGAGGCGGGGGAGAGGTTGGACTCGGGCCCTGGGGCCAGAGCAGTTGCTGAGAGCCTGTGAAGCCATCACTGCAGGGAAAGGTATATACTCTTAGAGGGGAGCTGTGGAAGGATTTGGGGGTGACCCAAGGCCTGGAGTCATTTTGCTTACTTTCCCTGAAGTTCGTCCTTTCTATTATGGATGTAGGTGAGCAGCCAGGGGGAGGGATAGAAGAGGGAGCAAACTGACTTGGTGGCAACAAAGGCAGCAGGTAGGCAGGAGCCCCAGTGGTCTGTTGCCTTCAGTCTTCCCAGTATTTTTCTGGAACTCAAAAATTCACATGATTTCTGGGTGGGGTCAAGTGAAGGCTAGGGAGAATCTGTCATGTAGGTTGGCACTCTCCAACTCCAGAGGGTGCCAGTTAGATCAGCTGTGCAGTGCATAGAACTCTATGGGCCCTGGGGAGAACCTTCCTCATCTTCTCCTTCCCTGACAGTGGATTTGAGCAGCTGGCGGGAGAAGATTGCCCGAGATGTGGCAGGGGCCACCTGGGGAAATGGCTCTGGGGAGGAGGAGGAAGAGGAGGATGGACCTGCAGTCCTGGTGGAGCAGCAGACTGACTCAGCGATGGAGCCGACCGGCCCAACCCGGGAGCGCTACAAAGATGGGGTGGTGACCATCGGCTGTGTGGGTAAGGAAGTGGTGGCCCATGCATGGCGGCCTCCTCTGAAGTACAGAGTTTCAGAAAAGGAAAGTGTCGGCAATAGTGGAAAGATCCTGGCACCCTTGAGTTAAATTCAGGCTTTTCTTAGCTCTATACTGATTTTGAGCAAGTTATTTACTCACTCTGAGTCTTAGTTATTTTGATTTTTAGAATGAGGATGCTGACACCCAATTAGAAGAACAGATGTGAGGAATGAAGAGAATAGCATAGGGATAGCCTATGATGACTGACCAATAGTGTTAATAGTAATAATCACAATTGTTAAAATTTAATATTTACATGGTGCTTACCAGGTACCGGGCGTTGTTCTAAATGACATATGTCTTAACTGTTCCATGGTATTCATCAATTTGTAGTAGAGAAATCACTAAGTCCTAGCAGGAGCTTAGTTAGCATTAGTATCTTTCTGAGACTTATCCCTTTAAGTCTATCGTCAAGGAGAATCTTCCCTGAATTAAGAGCCTTGTCTCTGCTCTTGGTGGGGAAGAAAGGAATGTATGATTAGGGCCCAGGGCCTCTTTCCTTTGTTGGTGGGAGAGGTAAGAAGCGACTTGGGCAAAGTTGTGGCATCTGAGGTGATAGGGGAATCAAATTAAGGAGAGTAGAGTAGTTAGTTGGGTTCCTTGGAAACGCTCCTGACTTTAGTCTTCTTTTTGTCCTGGGAACAACCTACCTGACTGCTGACAGATGGCACCCTTTCCAGTCCTTTCCTCTTGCTTCTCCCTGGCAAGGGTGGGAGGTGGGGTGTCCACTCTTTCAAGCATCTGCAGTAATTTCTCTGTGTTCAGAGTTATGTAAGGGAGAGCATTTTCTGTGGCACAGGCAGTCCTGAGCTTAGATTTACTTCTAGTTTTCGGCAAATATTTACTAAGTGCCAGGGGGTGTTCCAGGAGCACATTAAGCTGCCATGAAAGTCCCTACTATCACAGAGCTTATTGCCTTGGAAGTGAATTGATTCATGATTTGAAATCATATTATTTAGGGGCAATGAAAGGGAGTAGAGAGTGACCTAGAGAGGAGGGTTCTCATGGAAAGCCCCCTCTGAGAAGAACCCAGGATGTTGAGAGGAAGTAGCCATTTGGAGATAGGGGCAAAGGGCCTTCCAGGCCAAGGGATCAGTAAATGAAAAGATCTTGATGTGGGAGCGACCTTGGTGATTATGGGACAAGCCAGAGTGTCAGAGCATTGGGAGATGGGAGCCATGGGAATAAGTAAGATGGAGGAGAGGGGCAGGACTTGGGAGTTCATGGTCTGTGAAAAGGGCTGGCTGTAGAGCTGGGTCATGGTATCTCAGTTGGGTAAGAAGGGAAGTGAGGACATGAGTCCTGTATGGAATAGTGAAGATTTATTGGAACTGAGGAACAGAATAAGTGAGCTGGAATGATAGGATATCAGGGCAGAGAGTGGTGCTTGCAGTTGAGATTTTGGAGGTGTGAATTGACCAGATCCAGGGTATGACCATGGCAGTGGGTAGTTGGAAATGACCTTTGGAAGATAGATGCTGGCACTGAGAGGCCAGGGTGCTAAACAGGCCACCTGTGCAGATACCAAAGTCACCCAGAGTGATGGAGGTGGTCCTGAAGAGAGTGGCAGTGAGCCTCAAGGGTTTCCAGTCTTTTCCCTGGAGAAGTTCCGATGATTATGAGCTGCATGTCTCACTTGTATTGGGCATTTAGTGTACTGCAGGCACTGAACCACACAGTCGTATTTAATCCTGACCACTTTGAGCTTGAAGGTATCTGCACTTGTAAAATGAGGAAACAGAGGCTCAGAAAATGAAGTAAATTGCTTTGAGGTTACACAACTGTTAAGTGGAGAGGCCAGGATTCAGCCCTGGTGGCCCAGAGTCTGATTTGAAATTTGCAGGGTTATATTGCTTCCTTAATTTCTGTGCCTTACTTCCCTTTTTATCTATGGCTACAGTACTGCATCCTGCCTGTTGCAGAGTAGGGAACTGTCCAATGTTAATTTTTCTTGCCTTCCTTAGGTTTCCCCAATGTGGGCAAGTCCTCTCTGATCAACGGGCTGGTGGGCAGGAAGGTTGTGAGTGTCTCCAGAACTCCTGGCCACACCAGATATTTTCAGACCTACTTTCTCACCCCCTCTGTGAAGCTCTGTGACTGCCCTGGCCTCATATTCCCATCCCTTCTGCCCAGGCAGTTACAGGTATGAGGGCAGAGGGGGCAGGGAGGGAGAAGAGGCAGGAGGTCAGGAACAGACTGAGCATTTTGTTTCCCCTCAGGTTCTGGCAGGGATCTACCCCATTGCCCAAATCCAGGAGCCATACACTGCCGTGGGCTACCTGGCCTCTCGAATCCCTGTGCAGGTCCTGCTCCGCCTGCGCCACCCAGAGGCCAAGGATCCCTCAGCGGAACACCCCTGGTGTGCCTGGGACATCTGTGAAGGTGGGCTCCATGTTCCTGGTTTCCCCTCCCCTTACCCTGAACCCTGCCCTATTTCCTCACCGCTCCTCAGAGGTTCTGCCATTGGTGAAGCACCTGGCTACTCATGCCTGGATTTCTGTCGTGGGGCCTGCAAGATCAGTGGCCTGGGATGTTCTTGGAGAAAACTGGAAGAGCTGTGTTACGGGAATGGGGTGGTGGTGACTGGGCCCAGTTAATGGCTTCCCTCCCCACTATTGTCTTCTCTCTCTCCAGCCTGGGCAGAGAAGCGTGGTTATAAGACAGCTAAGGCAGCGCGGAACGATGTGTACAGAGCAGCCAATAGCCTCCTACGGCTGGCACTGGACGGCCGCCTCAGCCTGTGTTTTCATCCCCCGGGCTACAGTGAACAGAAAGGTCAGACAGCCAGTGTTCTTGTGCTATACTGTAGGCAGAAGGGTGTGGGCTTTGTGGCCACACAGAACGAGGGTCAGGCCTGGATTCTGTACCTGTCGGCCAACTCTGTGTTCCTAAGCGTCTTTGAGACAGTTTCCTGATCCGCAAAGGCAGGGTGGTAGTTGCCCCCTGGTCAGGCGGCAGTGGAGAGCTCATGTAGGCGGAGCTGCTGTTCAGTGCCTAGCACCTGGGAGTCTGAATGAATGAACGGGCGAATGCTGGCGGCTGCAAAACCAATTGTTACTCTTAGTCTTTGCCTCTTCCCCACCTTTCTTTGGCTTTAGTTCCTTGCTTAAAACTTTCCTTTCTTGTTTTGGTTCCCCAGGCACCTGGGAGTCCCATCCGGAGACCACAGAGCTGGTGGTTTTGCAGGGCAGGGTGGGGCCAGCAGGTGACGAGGAGGAGGAGGAAGAAGAAGAGCTGAGCAGCTCCTGTGAGGAGGAGGGAGAGGAGGACCGGGATGCGGATGAGGAGGGGGAAGGGGATGAGGACACCCCAACTTCAGCTCCAGGGTCCAGCCTGGCTGCCCGAAACCCTTATGCCCTACTGGGAGAGGACGAGTGCTGAGTCCCTACCCTGCTCCATCTGCTCCACCCAGCGTCTCTGCTTTTGGACTGACCTGGGGGTACCTCCCCTCTGCTGCCCCAGTTGTGAATAAAGATTGTCTGCTTTGTAGCCCCTTCCCCGAATGGACTGAGGTGAGAGCGGCTGTTTTAGCCACCAGCTGTGGGAGGCCTCTCTCCTCTTCTCCTTTCTTTCCCCTCTTGGGGAAGGAAGAGTTCTCTTAGGGGTTAATTCATTGGGTTGTAAGGCCCTGAAATCCACTGTCTCTGCTCACTCTCCCACTCTGCACCGTATGAATCCCATTATCAACATGGGGAGGGTAAGTCACTTCAGGCTTTGAGGCCTGGTCTGAATCCAACCCTCTTTCGGAGTTTGTGCCATTCCTTCTCTCTTGTGTGCCCCCCTGCTGCTAGACCTGGGTCTACTAAGGTCTACTAGTAAGGAGCTTTTTGGAGCAGAAGTGATAAGAGGTGTGACAAGCTGATGTCTCCGTGTGAGCTTTTTATAGGATTTATTCAAAGTCAACAAATACTTACCAAGGACCAACTGTGTGTCTGGATCTCTGCTAAGCACTGAGCATATAAAGATGCGCAGACAGGGCCTGACCTAAATGTGCATGCAGCCTGGCCATGATTAAGACCCCATTCTCAGGCACCCAAGAAGGGTGTGTGATATTCTCCAAATCTTTGGGGCTCATACACTATAATTCTAGGACTTCCTGTTGATAGAAACTTTTAGTTAAGACAATGTTTGTGAAAATGGTGATTAAATGTGTACAAGTAGCATCTTAACTACTGGCAAACAACTAGTGTGCACATTTATGATTTAAGTAGACCAGCTCCTTAAGTACAGTGTTAAGCTTTATTATTTAAAGGCCCACATGCACTAAAGGTCTATGAGATTCATAGGAGAGGGCACAGAGCCAGTGGTTTGTTTTTTGTTGGTTTTTTTTTTTTAAGATTTTATTTATTTATTCGACAGAGAGAGAGAGAGCGAGAGAGGGAACACAAGCACGAGGAGTGGGAGAGGGAGAAGCAGGCTTCCCACTGAGCAGGGAGCCCGATACGGGGCTCGATCCCAGGACCCTGGGATCATGACCTGAGCCGAAGACAGACGCTTAACCGACTGAGCCACTCAGGCGCCCCTTTGTTTTTGTTTTTAAAGATTTTATTTATTTATTTGACAGAGACACAGCGAGAGAGGGAACACAAGCAGGGGGAGTGGGAGAGGGAGAAGCAGGCTTCCAGCAGAGCAGGGAGCCCGATGCGGGGTCAATCCCGGGACCCTGGGATCATGACCTGAGCCGAAGGCAGACGCTTAACGACTGAGCCACCCAAGCGCCCCGAGCTGGTGTTTTGAATCCCAGTTAGCCTGGTTGGGGACAGAGCAAAGATGATCAGTGCAGGGTCTGAGCTAGAACTCAGCAGGTAGCCAAAGCTATCTTATGGAGTCCTGTGCATCTCAGCAGCAGTCAGTTATCTTGTGAGTCAGGGCATCTGAAGACTTTCTGTACTTCTTTGTTAAGCAGGCAGCTGGACTCCTAGACTTAATTGTTGGAGAAAAGGGAGAACGGGATTTGTTTTGTTGGTTGCCACAGTGTTGTCTGAGTTTAGTGGTAGCAAAAAGTATTTTCAACAGGTTGACAAACCTATACTGTTAGGTGCAGGGGTGAGGAGAAGATGGAGTACCAGATTCCTTCTCTTCACTCTAAAGCATCCCCTGCAGGATCTGGGTCCCTGGGCAGTTTTTCTTTTTTTTTAAGAATTTTATTTTTTATTATTTTTTTAAGATTTTTTATTTATTTATTTGAGAGAGAGAGAATGAGAGACAGCATGAGGGAGGAAGGTCAGAGGGAGAAGCAGACTCCCTGCTGAGCAGGGAGCCCGACGCGGGGCTCGATCCCGGGACTCCAGGATCATGACCTGAGCTAAAGGCAGTCGCTTAACGAACTGAGCCACCCAGGGCAGTTTTCTGTAATGCCAGTAGAAACCTGGTCAATCCAGGAGTGAAGGAAAGGAAGTACATTTAGGAGAGGCTGACCTGTTTGGCTTTTGAGTCCTGGTCACATTTCCCCAAGCTCACCGTCTGTTGGTCCCAGTGAAGACATAAGTCCTGGAATTTCTAGTCCAGTGCAAAGATAAAATACCATCAGCATGTGAATGTGCTTGAAGGTTACTTAAAATGTGTGGTAAAAGAAAAAGTCCCAGTTAGAGAAAAGCCCACCTATCTCCCATCTTGGGCTCTTGAGCCTCGAGGCTGACTCTTCTGATGGAAGAAAGGAGCTAAGGCTCAGCTTCCTCTGAGGGTTCATGATGTTTAGGGAAGCAGAGGATTTATCTGCTTCTAGAGGTAGGGACATTGGAGTGTTCTCAAGAAATGGAGGAAAGGGAGAAAATCAGAATTCTACCTGTCCCCTCCCCACCTCCTCTGCAATGCTGCCTCTCTTCACTTTTATCTCTTTGGTGTGTCATGAATTTCACCAGGGCTATTGGGAGAGTCTGGGTGTGGGGATGAAAAGGTGAGACCTGGAGCTGAAGGGGAAGCTGAAGAGTGGGGATTTTTTTTTTAAGATTTTACTATTTATTTTTTTAAATTTTTCATTTATTTTTCATTTATTTATTTTTTGCTTATTTGTCAGGGAGAGAGAGTGAGAGAGAGAGATATCACAAGGAGGGGGAGCGGCAGGCAGAGGGAGAAGCAGGCTCCTGCTGAGCAAGGAGCCCAATGTGGGATTTGATCCCAGGACCCTGGGATCATGACCTGAGCCGAAGACAGATGCTTAACCGACTGAGCCACCCTGGCGCCCCAAGAGGGGGGATTTTTATGCTGAACACCTAGAAGGAGGTAACATCCCCCATGGGCTATACTGTAAATGATTCTTTCCAGGCACCTGTCAGTGACTCACTCACTGTAGCAAAGAAAGACTGGGAAAAGAACTATCTTAGCATCAAACAGATTTCAGAGAAGGACAAATAATACCCCAATAACAGTACCTGGGGCTAAGAGTTGAAACTAAAAGGGACAAAGGAAACCAGGGGTCCAATCTCCCTTCCATGCTGAAATACCCAAGACCCCTGTCCTCACATTCCTTGGCCTATGTCACATCTACTATGAGGATACTTGACCATGGAGGTCTGGGGCCCTGGCAGTTCCCATTGCTTCTGGCCAGTGTCTGTCTCTCTCAAAGTTTATTTATTTATGCAGTCTCTACACCCAATGTGGGGCTTGAACTCATGACCCTGAGATCAAGAGCCACATGCTCTCCCGACTAAGCCAGCCAGGCACCTGTCTGGTCAGTCTATTGATGGAGAGAACTCAGTGCTTCTCTCATTCATACTGGCATTCTATTTAGACACTGAGAAACTTCCTTCCAGGAGTCCCTGTTTTCAGACTGAGTTTTTTTTTTTTTTTTAAGATTTTATTTATTTGAGACTTACAGAGAAGAGAGAGCACCAGTGGGTTGGGGGTGGTAGGAGCAGATAGAGAGAGGGAGAAGCAGACTCCTCACTGAGCAGGGAGCCCGACGAGGGGCTCAATCCCAGAATCCTGGGATCATGATCTGAGCCAAAGGCAGACGCATAACTAACTGAGCCACCTAGGCGCCACATCAGACTGAGTTCTAATCCTGCTTCTGGGACAATGTGCAGTCTAGGGTTGTTCAATTATCTGGGCCTCTGTTTCTTAATTTTTTTTTATGATCACTGATACAATCAACAAAAGTTGGTTGAAAACAATATGTGCCAGGCATGCTGAGTTTTCTGGAACAAAGAAATTGAATAAGGCATAGACTGTACCCTCAAGGACTAAAACAGCTAGATACTAATAATACAATAATTCTATAGCACTATGTAAATTAATTACATGTGTCCATTGAACTTCATAACTAAGCTGGCTAGAACTATAATCACCCCAAGGATTCATTCACCCACTGAACATTTGTTGAGCAATCACTATCTGCCAGTTGCTGCTAAGTGGTAAGTGATGTAGAAGTGGTCCTTTGTGGGGGCGCCTGGGTGGCTCATTTGTTAAGCATCTGCCTTCGGCTCAGGTCATGATCCCAGAGTCCTGGGATTGAGCCCCGCGTCGGGCTCTCTGCTCTGCAGGAAGCCTGCTTCTCCCTCTCCCATGCCACCTGCTTGTGTTCCCTCTCTTGCTGTGTGTCTCTGTCAAATAAATAAATAAAATCTTAAAAAAAAAAAAAAGTGGTCCTTTGTGGGGCTCACAATTTATTGGAGAATGGAAACAGACAATTACAAAAAAAGTATAATGCTGTGAGAAGGGTCATATAGGGTCCCATGGGTTAGTGGTGGCTCCATGGGGGTGGGGGGTGTCTTGGGATGCTTATCAGCAAGAAGTGGTGGACAGGGCTGGAAGCTGTGTTTGTATAGCAAGTTATGTAAGACTGTGAAAAAGTTGGTAGTCTATGGTAAATAATTGCTATGAAAATACTCAACAGGGGCAGCTAAACCAGTCTGGGTGAGTCAAAAGAAGCCTAGAGGAACAGAGGTCCAAGCCAAGGCCTGAAGACTGATTAGGAGTTAGCCAGGCACTGAGAGGGCAAGAGCATTCCAGAGGGGACAGCCAAGGTTAAGGAACAAGCACATGACAAACTGGGAAGACCAATGTATTCAGCGTGACTTAGGGGCTTATGGTACAAGGGAGAGGTGGGGAAAGGTGAAGCAGGAGAGGGAGGCTTGGGCCTTGTCAGCCATGCTAAAGAGGGAGGCTATCCAGAGGAATAGTGAAGAACTTTAAGCCTAAAAACAAGGAGAGATTTGTGACTTAGATCACTTTGCAGTATAGAGACTGGCTTGGAAAGGGGAGAGAGATCCAAGGCTTTTGCAGTGATCCCAGGGGAAGAGAATGGAAACTGGAATTAAGGCAGTGGCTGATGGAAGAGAAGTAGTTTTTTTTTTTTTTAAAGATTTTATTTATTTGACAGAGAGAGAGAGAGGGAACACAAGCAGGGGGAACAGCAGAGGGAGAGGGAGAAGCAGGCTTCCCGCAGAGCAAGGAGCCCGATGTGGGGCTCAATCCCAGGACCCCGGGATCATGACCTGAGCCGAAGGCAGACGCTTAACCGACTGAGCCACCCAGGCGCCCTGGAAGAGAAGTAGTTTTATGGGGTGCTTAGGAGGTAAAGTTAATGTCTGGGGAATCGTTTTGCTGTGTGGGGGAGGGGGAGAGACAAGATTGCGTACCCTGTTTCTGACTTGACAACTGGGTGGGTGGCACCATTTTCTGCGACAGGGTTTATTCCAGTGGAGCTTGGAGGAAGGGGGTCATGGCTGCACAGATTTGGGTGGCATCAACACACAGCGGGAGGAGAGTAATGGAGATAGCCCTCAAAATGTGTAGCATGAGAAGAGAGCTAAGGAAGAAAGTAAAGAACATACACCAAAGGGAAGGCAGGGCAAGAGAAGCCAGCTGATGGTGAAACCTGGAAAGTGTGGTGCGATGAAAGCCCAGGTAAGAAGGCGAAGTGTGAGATGCTCCTGGGGAGTGATGACACCAAGAATGAGAAGTGGCCACTGGATTTGGCAGCAAGGAGCCTTGATGGTATTGGTGGGAGCAGTTCGATTGGACAGGTGAGATCAGAAGCCCCAGATGTCAGACGATGGAGGAATAATTTGGAGGAAGGAAATGGAGGCAGTGGAGGAAAGGATACAATTCTCAATAAATTTGGCGGTATTTGCAAGGAAAGAAAAATGGAGGGAGCAGAGTATATAGAATTGAGGAAACTTTTTTTTTTTTGTAAAGTTTTGAGTGTTTTAATATGCTGTTAAGAAGAAGGATCAAGTGAGGCAGAAAAGTTGGAAATGCAGGAAAGTAGGAATTAGAATGGGACAAGCCCTGGAGAGCAGAAGCTGGTGGTACTGAGAGTGCGGGTGCAGAGAGTACCCTCCTGCAGGAGCTGAGTGGCTTCTGTCTTAATAGAAGGAAACAGCACTGACATTCAGCTGGTCTCCTCTGGTACGGCTCAACCAGGTGTTAGAACACTTCTGTGCCAGTTAGTACGTAGTATAGGTAAGTGCAATAAGCAGTAAACATAATTAATAAAATCTGATATGAACTCCTCGATTCAAGCTAATTAAGAGCTTGCAACAGCTATTGGTTAAAGGGTTTGCAGCGGCATCTGAGACGCTTAGCAGCGGCGTCCTCTGCTGGTGGGGCAGCACCACTGCAGGCGGAGAGTGGCTTTGTACATATATGAAGCACTCTTTAAAATTGCCTGTTTAAATTATCTTTGAAGTATGGAGTTGCTACTGCTTCTAAATAGTTAGCTTCTATTTTTATTTTATTGCTAGTACATTGTCATTCTTGTGCCATTAAGTTGCAGTGTTTGAATATTTACAAATTCAAGAATTTTTAATAAAATATTAAAACCAAACTTGGGTAAAGAGAACAAAGTTTGGATATGTTTCTTAATGTGTCTTTTGAAATATCAAAGTGAAAATCACTTGATTGCTGGGGTGCCTGGGTGGCTCAGTCGTTAAGCATCTGCCTTCGGCTCAGGTCATGATCCCAGGGTCCTGGGATCGAGCCCCGCATCGGGCTCCCTGCTCCGCGGGGAGCCTGCTTCTCCCTCTCCCACTCCCCCTGCTTGTGTTTTCTCTCTCGCTGTGTCTCTCTCTGTTAAATAAATAAATAAAATCTTAAAAAAAAAATCTAGTTTGTCTGATATAGGGGTTGCTACCCCTGCTTTCTTTTGATGTCCATTAGCATGATAAATGGTTCTCCGCCCCCCCCCACTTTCAATCTGGAGGTGTCTTTGTGTCCAAAATGTGTCTTTTGCAGACAGCATATTGATGGGTCTTCATTTATTCTTTTTTTTTTTTTTCAGATTTTATTTATTTGTCAGAGAGTGAGAGAGAGAGAGAGTGAGCACAAGTAGGGGGAGTGGGGGAGGGAGAAGCAGGCTCCCGCTGAGCAGGGAGCCCAATGTGGGACTCAGTCCCAGGACCCTCGGATCATGACCTGAGCTGAAGACATGTTTGACTGACTGAGCCACCCAGGCGTCCCTGGTCTTGTCTTTTTTAATCCAGTTTGATACCCTATGTCTTGATTGGAGCATTTAGCCCATTTACATTCAGAGTAATTATTGAAAGATATGAATTTAGTGCCATTCTATTACTTGTAAAGTTGCTATTATAGTAGATTGTCTGTTTCTTTCTGGTCTTTATTACTTTTGGGCTTTGTCTCTGCTCAAAGGATCCCCTTTACTATTTCTTGCAGGGTTGTTTTAGTGTACACAATTTCCTTTAGTTTTTGTTTGTTCTGGAAACTCTTTATCTCTCCTTTTGTTCTGAATGACAGCTTTGCTGGATAAAGTATTCTTGGCTGCATATTTTTCCCATTTAGCATAGTGAGTATATCATGCCAGTCCTTTCTGGCCTGCCAGGTCTCTGTGGATGGGTGTGCTGCCAGCCTTATGTTTCTACCCTTGTAGCTTAAGGACCTCTTGCCCCGAGCTTCTTTCAGGATATTCTCTTTATCTCCAATATTTGCAAGCTTCACTATGATATGTGGAGGTATTGATTTTGAGGGGGGTTCTCTGCCTCCTGGACTTGAATGCACATTTCCTTCCCCAGATTAGGGATGTTCACAGCTATAATTTGTTCAAATAAAGCTTCTGCCCCTCTCTCTCTCTTCATCTTCTGGGACCCCTATCATCTGGATATTATTTCACTTTATGGTATCACTGATTTCAGTGTCTCCCTTGGTGATCCAGTAGTTTTTTTCCTCAGCTTCCTTATTTTCCATCAATTTGTCTTTTGTATCCTGACTCTCTCTTCTGCCTCATTTATCCTAGCTGTTAGAGCCTCCATTTTTTACTCCATTTCAGTAATAGCATTTTTAATTTCAGCCTGATTAGATTTTAGTTCTTTTATTTCTTCAGTACTGGTTTCTCTAGTGTCTTCTATGCTTTTTAAAACCCAGCTAGTATCTTTATAATCGTTGTTTTGAAAACTAGTTCTAACATCTTACTTATATCCATATTGATTAAATCCCTGGCAGTGAGTACTACCTGTTGTTCTTTCTTTTGGGGTGAGTTCCTCTGTCTCATCATTATGTTGAGAAAAGAATAGAAGAAATAAAGAGAAAAGACAAAAATAACAACAGAAAAAAACAAACAAATCAGAAGAAAACAAAACAAAATAAGAAAAAAATCAAAGAAGAATAAAACAGAACAAAACAATAAACTAGATCCTGGGTGTATTTTGGTCTGTTTGTTAAAAGAAACTAGATCCCAAAATTGGAAAGAAAAATTTATATATATACAAAAATAAAATAAAATACAATGACAGGAAACATAAAATGAAAAAATATATAATGCATATATAAAAATAAAAATAAAATCGAGTAAAGAAAAGAATTGAAAAAATAAGAAAATAGCTGAAAAAAATAAAATTGAAAGACTAAGGAATAATAAAAAAAACCCACAAATGGTATATACTGTTTCCCCAAAAGCTGAAGTTTTCCAGTTTTCTATTATCAGTAAGCCTCATGCTAGCGAGTTGTTCATGCTAGTCTTCTGGGGGAAGGGTCTGTTGTGCTGATTCTCAGGTGTCCTTGCCCTGGTGGAATTGGGCCTCCCTTGCAAAGGGGCTGGGCTTAGTGTAAGAAGCTCTGGATTCCATCATGTGGTGCTATTTTGCTCCTTGAAGGCTTTTCAGCACTGATGGTGAGGCTACAGAGAAGGTTCTTATCTCAAGGAGTTGAAGAATGAATCTCCCGGACAAAGGAGAGTGAGTAAAGTGATAGAGTTTTAAGCAAGGATACAGAAAAAGCTCCAAGGAGTGAGAGGAGTTCAAACAGGGTTGCAACTGAGGGCTTTTAGGGTTGGTCTTGTATTGGTTAAGGACTAGTGATAACATCGTTAATGGCTTATTTCTTTTTAGGGTTTGGTTATTTTCTGTTGACCACAGGAGACTGTCATAAATAAGACTTACCCCTTGGACACCTAGGGCAGGGTGGTCTGGAGTGTTCCCTTATTCTAGTTTCCTTCCACTTCTGCATTTTTGGGATTTCTGTGAGCCTGATCATGTAGCCCCCATCTCTCCCTACCTAGCCCCACCTGTCCCTTACTCAATAGGGGGATGAAAATGGTGGCACCAGGATCTCTAGTATGGAACTGAAAGTTCACGCCCCCCACTCTTCAGTGAGCCTTCACAGAAAAACAGTCAATCACCCTTGTCTCCCTGGTTTCCATCTGAACTCTGTGTTCACTGCACCTGTAACTGACCGTTTTTATCTCAGGAATGTGACCCAGTTTCAAGTCTCCGAACTTTACGGGTTCTTGTGATGTGGACCTGAGCCATTCCCTGTGGGGGATTGGTGGAGAGGGAGAGAAGTCTTTCCAGGCTTCTGCCTTGTACCAGGCTCCTACCTGGAGTGCAGTTGTGCAAGTGTAAAGCCTTCCGTGATTTATGACAAAACCAAGCAGAAAGTTGGCACCTAGACTCACTGTGTTCAGCTGGCTTCTCTGCTCTGATGCCTGGGAGTTCCGCCGCACTCAGGCACCCCGTTCTTCTTGTGACCCCGGGGATCCTGAGACCACGCTGTCCCACTTGGAATCTGCCCCACTTTGCCACCTGAGCACCACTGGAGCAGACTTCTACAAGTTCTGATTTTGTGCTCTGCTGCTTATAATACTTTGCGGTGGCCTCCTTAGGCAGGCTCTCTCCCTTCTGTGGTATCCTACATATTGCCCCTG
Source organism: Leptonychotes weddellii (assembly GCF_054177405.1). Lineage (NCBI taxonomy): Eukaryota > Metazoa > Chordata > Mammalia > Carnivora > Phocidae > Leptonychotes > Leptonychotes weddellii. The sequence continues at coordinate 22,511,521 of NC_138376.1, read as the reverse complement.
ATTCACATCTCCGCACCACCTACCTTCCAAAAAGTGGTTGCTTTTCTTTTTTCTTTCTTTTTTTGTTTTTTTAAGATTTTATTTATTTGACACAGAGAGAGAGACAGCGAGAGAGGGAACACAAGCAGGGGGAGTGGGAGAGGGAGAAGCAGGCTTCCCGCAGAGCAGGGAGCCCGATGCAGGGCTCGATCCCAGGACCCTGGGATCATGACCTGAGCCGAAGGCAGATGCTTAACCCACTGAGTGACCCAGACACCCCTCTTTCTTTCTTTTTCTTTCTTTCTTTCTTTCTCTTTCTTTTTCTTTCTTTCTTCCTTCCTTCCTTCCTTCCTTCCTTCCTTCCTTCTTTCTTTCTTTCTTTCAGATTTTTATTTGTCAGAGAGAGAGAGAGAGAGCACAAGCAGGGGGAGCAGCAGGCAGAGGGAGAAGCAGACTCTCCGCTGAGCAGGGAGCCTGATGCGGGGCTCGATCCCAGGAGCCTGGGATCATGACCTTGATTTGGTTTTGGAATGTAGGTGAGGTTTGGTGGGGTGGGATCCGGAGCCGAACACCAAGGAAGAATTCTTGAGACATCTTTGGTGCAAAAAGGTGGTTTTATGAAAGCACAGGGACAGGACCCGTGGGCAGAAGGAGCTGCAATGGGGTCAGGAGGAGTGGCCCGTTATATACTTTCAAGTTGGGAGGGGGTTAGGGATAGCATAAGTCTCTAAGGAATTTTGGAAGCAAGGTTTCCAGGATCCTGAAGGGGCTAGCTATTGTTGGGAAAAGGTCATTTATTACAGTCTAATAAAACCTTAGACATGAGACCTTGCAGATGTATATCGGTGGGCCATATACTTGGGGGATGATTGCCAACACATATCTTGGGGGGTAGAGATAAAGGAAGTTTCCAAAGGAATTTTTATATGTTAAAGTAAATTTAGGGGCACCTGGGTGGCTCAGTTGGGCAACTGCCTTCGGCTCAGGTCATGATCCTGGAGTTCCGGGATCGAGCCCTGCATCGGGCTCCCTGCTCAGTGGGGAGTCAGCTTCTCCCTTTGACCTTCCCCCTGTCATGTGTTCTCTCTCTCAAAAAAATAAAATCTTTAAAAAAAAAATTAAAGTAAATTTACAGGATCCTTGAGGGGGGATGGGTTGGGCTAGGATTGTGTTTTGCCCTTAGCAAAGTATTAACATCCAGGCAGTTGGATGTCCCTAGAGGAATGTCGCTATGCCTGTTTCAAGGACTTGTCAATGGACTGTATATAGTAAGGAAATTCAATTATTTCTCTTCTGCCTTTGTTTCCCACATCAACTTCTGTCATTTAATAATATATCCTGAGGATTGCTCCATATTAGTTATGCAGGTCTTTTTCATTCTTTTTACAGCTGCATAGCATTGTTGTCTGGACGTGACAGTTTATTCAGTCTCCGTACTGATGGACATTGTGTCATTTCCAGTGTTTTGTTATGACAAATAATGCCTCATGAATGTTCACCGTGGAAATATATACTGAGTAGATTATTAGAAATGAAGTTTCTGAGTCTAAGGGTAATTGTAGATGTAATTTTGTTAGATGGTGCTAAATTCTACTCCACAGGGATTCTATTAAACGTTTTGCCCCCAATCAGCAATGTTATAATGGGACCATTTCTCCACAGCCTTACTAACAGGGTGCTTTGACGAAGTTTGGCACTTTTGTCACTCTGATCAATGGGAAATTGTTATCTTGGTATAGTTTTATTTTATCATGAATGCAACTGAGCATCTTTTCATATGTATCAAGGCCATTTGCCTTTCCTTTTCAATGAAATCTCCACTGATGTCTTTTGCTTAAAAGTTTTTTTTTTGGTGTTTGTGTTTGTGTTCTGGATTTTTAAGAACTGCAGCAGGAAGATAAGCTACAAGTTATTTGTACTATGTTACACATCTTTGTAATTTGTCCTTTGTCTATTTTTTTCCAAAACACATATATTTTTACTTTTATATAATGTTTGTTAATATTTTCTTTTATTCTGTATTTTGAATCATGATTAGAAAGGTCTTCCCAATCCACAGGTTATAGAAGAATTAATCAATGTGCTCTTTTAGTACTTATGTGGTATCATTATTTATATTTAAATTTCTGATCTATTGGAGTTTATTCTAGTGTGTGATGTGAAGTGTGGCTCTAATTTTATCTTTTCTCAGAAGCTATCCAGTTGTTCTAATACTATTAATTAAAAAGCCTATCTTTCCCCCAGAGATTTGAGATTCCACTTTACTGGCATACCAAATTTTCATACTTACTTGATCCTATTTCTCCGTTTTTATTTTTTATTTTTTTTAAGATTTTATTTATTTGACAGAGAGAGAGACAGCGAGAGAGGGAACACAAGCAGGGAGAGTGGGAGAGGGAGAAGCAGGCTCTCCGCCGAGCAGGGAGCCCGATGCGGGGCTCGATCCAAGGACCCTGGGATCATGACCTGAGCCGAAGGCAGATGCTTAACGACTGAGCCACCCAGGCGCCCCTCTTCTTCTTTTTTTTTTTAAAGATTTTATTTATTTGAGAGAGAGCACAAGCAGGTGGAGCGGCAGGCAGTGGGGAGGGAGAAGCAGGCTCCCCACTGAGCAGGGAACCCAATGTGGGGCTTGATCCCAGGAACCCAGGATCATGACCTGACCTGAAGGCAGATGCCCAACTGACTGAGCCACCCAGGTGCCCCAGGAGACTCTTAACTACAGGAAACAAACTGAGGGTTGCTGGAGGGGAGGTGAGTAGGGTATGGGGTAACTGGATGATGGGCATTAAGGAGGGCACTTGATGTAATGAGCACTAGGTGTTATATGCAACTGATTAATCACTAAACTCTACCTCTGAAACTAATGATATACTGTATGTTAATTAATGGAATTTAAATTAAAAAAAGAAACCAAAAAGGGCATACATTTTGTTTTGTTTTGGCTTTTTAAAAATACTTTCATTTAAATTCTAGTTAACATACAGTGCAATATTGGTTTCAGGAGTAGAATTCAGTGATTCATCACTTATATACAACACCCAGTGCAAAGGGCACACATTTTGAATTACTGAATTGTTTAGAAACATTAAGGAAAGCTATTGCATACTAGGATTTGATTTCCTTGTTATAGGGAGTCCACTTTTGCATATATTGACAACTATCTTATTATAAGTAAACATGAGAGGTACCTGGCCTGCTCAGTCAGTGGAGCATGTGACTCTTGATCTCGGGGTTGTAATTTCGAGCCCCATGTTGTGTGTAGATTACTTGAAAATAAAAAATCTTTTTTTAAAGATTTTATTTATTTGAGATAGACTGCAGAGCTAGAGAAAGAGCATGAGTGTGTGTGGGGGGAGGGCGAGGGAGAAGCTGACTCCTCGCTGAGCAGGGAGCCCGACCCAGGGCTCAAGCCCAGGACCCTGGGATCATGACCTGAGCTGAAGGCAGATGCTTAAACAACTGCTTAACTGACTGCACCACCCAGGCACCCCCAAAATAAAAAATCTTAAAAAAAAACCCCAAAACATGAAAAAGGACAGAGTTTAGAAAGGAGGAATAGGAGTATGACCTCTAGTTAGAGGAACCTATACTGATAAAAACATAAAACAGATGAATGAACCACAAACTCCTAAGTGAACCACATTCCGCATTGTTTCATCTATTTTCCTAATTGGGACATTCTTCCCATAGTCTCCCACATGAGAGGTATCACTTTATGATTCAGCCAAGAAATCAGATCTCAGAAGTTCCCCCATTACTATCCCACTGTGGGCATGTTCAGTCATGTGCAACCAACAGCACACTTAAACTTAGCCAAAAATCAGATCTAGTGTGCAAGAGCCAATGAGCTCAGAAATGAGACTCATGGGTGTAGCCAAGGAATATGAGCTGAAGACAAAAAGGGTCCAGATCTACCCTGACCCAGGTAGACATTATCTCCAGAAATAAGTGATCAAAAAGTAATTCAGAAGCATTTAGTTACTTGCACACTAATTACCATTTTTCATGCACCTAACTTATTGACAGATGAAGCAATCAGTGGAGAGACTGAGTCAGGGATGAAGGCAAAATAAAGATGTGGTAAATTTCTACATTGGTGGTCCCCAGGGAATGAATGAACCTCTCAGTATTCATGCCCCTTACATGTTGAATCTGAGCTTGGTTACCTGACTTGCTTTGTCAAGGGGACATTAGCAAGTGTGATGAATACAGAGGCTTGGTAAGTACTTACACCTTGGAGCTTGTCCTCTTGAAATGCTCTCTGTGGAAGCCACAGCATGTAAGAGGTTCAACCACCCTGAGACAGCCATGCTGTGAGGACCTCAAAACCAGCTATGTAGCTAGGCCACACTGAAAAGCAATGAGGTGCAAAAGAAGCTTCTTGGGTCTTCCAGATCAGGTGCCACAGCCACTAGCTAAATGCAGCTGAGTGACTCCAGCTGATGCCATATGGAACAGAAGAAACTACCCAGCCAAGCTCTCAGACAGTTTAGTCCACAGAATCGTTGTTTGAAGCCGCATTATGCAGTGACTTTTATGCAGCAATAAATAAGTACAACACAGGATTTATAAGAGAAAGGGACAAAAAAACACTGCATTCTGAGAACAGTGAATTTTATTTGTATGTTTGAGGTAAATTGATTAGCTGGCACCGAGCAAAGTGGTCAGTCTGAAATTCTATCTTTGAATAAGTTTCCTAGGGATATCAAATAAAACAATTTTTGTTATTTACTTATTCTCAAGAAAACCCTGAGGGTTTACCTATGGGGCATACTTGTGTAGTGTTCACCAGTGTCCTTTCATTAGCACCTTTGACCTTGTTAGTTCAGATTTGTACAATTTCCCTTATTAGGTTTATAAAAGAAAACCGAGATTGGGAAAGGCTGAGTGAGTCTGGAGGATCTGAAGCCACTCTGACCCGCTAAACTTTTTTCCTTGTTTAAAAACAACACCAGAGGGCGCCTGGGTGGCTCAGTCGTTAAGCGTCTGCCTTCGGCTCAGGTCATGGTCCCAGGGTCCTGGGGTCGAGTCCCACATCGGGCTCCCTGCTCCGCAGAGAGCCTGCTTCTCCCTCTCCCGCTCCCCCTGCTTGCGTTCCCTCTCTCACTGTGTCTCTCTCTGTCAAATAAATAAATAAAATCTTTAAAAAAAAAATAAATAAAAGCAACACCAGGGACCTGGGTGGCTCAGTCAGTTAAGCATCTGCCTTTAGCTCAGGTCATGATCCCAGAGTACTGGGATCGAGCCCCAAGTTGGGCTCCCTGCTCAGCAGGGAGTCTGCTTCTCCCTCTCCCTCTGCCCCCACTTGTGCTCTCTCTCACACACTCTCTCTGATACATAAGTAAATAAATAAATAAATATCTTTTAAAAAAATAAATAAATAAAAACACCACCAGTGGTATCAGTAGTCTGTCTAGCCCTTTAGTCAACAGTTAGGGCTACCTAAATAAAAAATGCTCTATGAAGGCTCAAGCTCTTACAGACAATCCTGGACCATGAGTTCCAAATGTGGCACTGTACTGAGGAAGCAGGGATGAAGGAGCACTGGGGTCAGGGCCCTGGAAATGGAAGCTGCTTAGTGGGGTCAAGTGGTCTATGGAAATCAGGATCTCCCTTAATGGTAGGAATATGAGCATGGGTAAAGACAGAGAGTTTAGCCAGTGACAGAAAAATACAAACTGAAACAGAGGAAAATAGAATAAAAAGCTGAAATACTCACAGAAGCACACAAAGTGAAACACAATTATACTTTATTTGAAAGATAGGGTGAATCCATCACTGGTGACTGGAGCTCTGAGGCTACACTTTCTCCTCAGGGAGGTGGGCTGGAATGGGGTGAGCTGCATTTGGCAGGGGCTGTGGTGGTTTGAGATCTGGGTAGATAGGAATTTGAGTTTTTTAAGATTGTAGCACCTCTCACACCAATCCAGAATCCACCTGTGTGTTCTTTTCACCTCTATGCCCCCTATCAAGCCTATCTTCCTGGGGCATCCCCAATTTTTCTCTACAAACCTGTCACCTGCTTGGCTCCCCAGCTGGGCCTCAGGCCGGTCTCCCCAGAGTAGATGATCAGGATCATTGAGGAAACGCTGGCTGCGTTGGCATGTTAGGCAAGTCTGTACTGTCCAGCGCTGTCCCCTGCAGCCTGGATGAAAGTGGGGAGGAGGAGGGAAGTGCCCAGGTTTAGGAGAAGAAAAGGTCTCCTGCACCCAGTTTTGCCTCCACTGTTTCTCAGTAAGAATTCCAACACTCCCCAAGTTTGAATACAAATTTGAGGCATCTTACCTCTGCTTAAAGTCTGTCAATTTCTTGGTATCCCTTAAGATAAAGTCCGAACTCCTTAACAAGCCTCTTCAAGATCTGCCCTGTTTCCTTCTTCAGCCTCATGTTTTTTTGCCCTTGCCTATCTCAAACTCCAGGTTCCTGAACTCTGGTCTCCTTGACAGCACCACAAGCTCTCCTGTCTCAGAGTCCTCACACATGCCTAGAATTTCCATTTCTCACTCCTTTTGCTTATCATGAACCGCACGACTACTAGTATAAGTAATTTAGCATTTTACTTCCTCAAGTAAAGCATTTTTCTACACTATCTTGTTTCTTAGTCTGTCCTATCAGACTATAATTTCAGTGAGAATAATGGATCTTGTACAATACTTGACTCATCTCAGAAAAATATTTGTCGAATGAATGAATGGTGATGTGAATCCTGTCCTCCACCATACAAAATAACATCTATTAGTATGTATGGGTGGGTTATGTCTTATGGCAACATCATTCCCTACTGCCTTTCCTTAGTTGGTCCAAGTTAAGTTAGCAATTCAACCCAGAGCTGGAAAGAGCCGGCTGCTGTAAATCCCACGCCCGACGCCCATCTAAAGCGAGGAAGGGGGTCTCCTCCCCAGCCCACTGGTGCTCCTCAATCACCCCCACATCATTAGGAGCACTCACGTCTCTGGCGCTGGGTGCAGGTGAGGCCCGGGATGAGGAGGGAAGAGCAGCCACGACAGAGGGTCCTCTTCACCGAGGGGTCCCTGCGGACGGAAGGGGATGGTGGTCCGAGCGCCCGCGCTCCCTCTCCCATGCTTCGCGCCCGCCGCCAGGTTCCCTGAGCGTCTCACCGCCGCAAGACCAGCCGCTTTGCGATGGTCCTCTCCGTGTGGCAGTAAAACCTCGCCAGCGCCTGGTTCGTGGGGTCCTGCGCAAGGACACAGTGGGCGGCCTGGGAGAAGGAAACCATTACTTCGTGGCCGGCCACATCCGGCCGCCTCCCCGTACGCCCCGAGACGCGGACTCACCTGGTACAGGAAGCTGAGCCTCTGGAAGGCCTCGCGGTCCTTCACCGGCCCAGCCATCTGCGCCGCGCGAGTCCCTCACACACGACAGTCCGCAGGTCCCGCCCCTCCGATAGCCCCGCCTCAGGCGCCCGCGCACGGCCTCCTGGGAAGTGTAGTTCCTGGGCCCGCGAGGCTCTCTCCGCGATCCTTACTCCGGCGCCACCCTGCGGCCTCAGGGACCCCAGTTATTTGTAAACCCACACCCACCCCTGCAACCCAAGTCCAGGGTCCCTTTCTGAGTTTTGGCTACCTTCTAGTCTTCCTCAAGCCCATGGTCAGTTATACTAGGTAGGAAAGTCTAGTGAACAGGAGAAGATCTTAAACTGCAAAACATTTTTAGGACACAAGACTGGTCTCTTTATGCAGATAGGTTGGGGAGATGCTTATGTGCAATTTATACCCAGCTAGAACTTCTGCCCTACGCTCCTGAAGCCAAAGGCAGATGCCTGAAAGATCTACAGACTGAAGGAACAGAAGTTATACATTCAAAAAAAGCACTGGTACCAGTGGGAGTGAAATTGGAAAGGATCATGAGGGTGGTCAAAGGAAGGAAGCACAGCTTATTCCCATTCTTTTCCACTTACCAAAAAAAAAAAAAAAAACCACCCCACTTCCTATTATGCAGTGCTGGACACACAGTAGGTGATCCTAGCTAACTTCTAGTCTTAGGTACTGGAGCACAGAAACTTTTGACATCTCCTGCTCCTGAAACTCACCCCTCCCCCACCTCCCCTATTCCAATCATATACTTCACATCCCTTACTCTGACCTGTCTCCTGTTTGTTCTGTTTGACATCCTGTGTTTACTTCTGCCTCATAGTTAATGACCACCAGTTCCTGAAGTCAGAAGTAGAGGGATGTGAGCTGGAGCGGCAGAACATGAATGAACCTTGAGACAGGGAAAGGGTAGCATTAAGGAGAGAATAAGGCCTCTCTCCCTTCTCAAACCCCAACAGGCCATGCAGGAAACCAGGCCTCCAGCTCAGAATAAATGGCCAAAACCTCCTCTGGGATTAATTTCACAAGGATCCCTAAATTCAAATGAGGAGTATGTTTAAAATGTAGACATCCAGGCCCACCCCAGACCTTGATTAATCACTGAGGGCAAACCCCAGGATCATGCATTCTTAACACCAGTGATTCTTACACATCAACACAAGGCCATCGTCAAATTACCACACAACACAGAGATCACTTCAGTGGATCCTTTGTTCCATATTGTTTTACCAACCAAAGCATCTTGCCACAAAGAACCACAGTCAAGGCACAAAGGTAAGAGGAGAGTCTGGACAAAGTCCTGTTGAGGTGGTAGGAGGAATTGAAACACCCTCAATAAACTGCAGTTTGTTGTCCCAATCTTCTGTGAACCCCTGATCACCCAAATAGCAAATATTCCAAATCATTTTAGTTCGGTTTGGCATGCATAGCTTTAACCTTTTTTGACAACATATGTACCCTACAAGTTGTTTATTTTGGCCTAATGTTAAAATGATTTACATTCTCTGATAGGGGAAATGGCAAAAGGTGAAGGATGGCAACAAATAAGCAAAAGACTGGCTCCTGTGAACACTAGTTCCAGGCCATATGCACACAGGCTAAAGGAAGTTGCCTATCTTACCCTTCCCTCTACACACCCTCTCTTCTACCCTGTCCTCAGGGTGAGGAAGACTCTATTTCCTTTCTCCCTTTTTGGCTTGGACACCTTAGCCAAGGAACAAGGCTGACAACTTGGGAGCAGCTACTTAGTAACATTCTTTAAGGCCAGGGCTTTGGATAGAAAAACCTTTCTCTTTCCTCTAATACCTGACTGTCCTTTCCAGGTTCCCTTGGGAAAGCAGTGAAAGGGTAGATGTGTCTTGAGGGGTCTCTGGTACCTCATCTCTGCAGGAGAAAGGTGACTGACCGACATCTTAGAGACAACCAACTCAAAGGAGGCAGGCACTAAGCCAGCTTTGCTGAAGGCTGAGAGAGGGACCCGATTTCTCCTCTCCTTTCTTCTCACCCTTTCCTCCCCACATTCCTACCTCTGGCCAATCCTACTCATAATGGCAACTTACTCTGGGAATGGAAGACCAAAGAAACCCCTTTCCCCTTCATTGGTCACTAGGAATCTGTTCCTTTAGCCCCTTTCCCAACTTTCTTTCTAATCTTGATGCTCAATCTCTGCCCTCAAAAACAAACAAACAAACAAAAAAAACTCCTTAACTTCTAGACCCATAAGAGCAACTATCATTCATCTTTATTTTAGTCTAGAGGTACACAGACCCCTCTGATCTTCCTCAAGAAATAAGACCATTCTGGGTCAAAGAACCCCCTAAAAGGATGTACAGGGGTTTCTGTTTCCTCTTCTGGTTTTGAGCAAGTCAGACCCTCCCACAGACTTTCTGTTTCCGGAAAAGCCTCTCCTTCCTTCCCAACCTATCCATGTGCAATAGAAAAACCTGATGGACTTCAGGGGAGACAACCCCTGGGAACTAGCTCCCCACCCTGACAGAAGGGAGACACAGCTGTGCTCTCATCCCAGACCAGTCCTATCTACTCCTCCATATAAACCATTCTAGAAACCAAGATGCCTCTCCTAGACAGTGCAGGACTGGAACCAGGCAGACACGAAGACGTTCCAGCAGGTCACAGGAAGGAAGGCCCATAGCTCTTGACCCTGACTCACCCCAATTATTCCCACATCCCTACCTGTCACTCCCAATCTGTTGGGGGCCTGATGGTAAGTGGTGCAGCATTCTTCCGACCAGCCCGGATGCCTGGATAGAAGAGGGGCCAAAGTTTCTCAGTAAAAGTATCAGTAAAAGTGTAGATATGAGAGCGGTCTGTGACATTGTAAAAAGACAGTGTGCCGGCCTCATAGTCTAGGAATATGCCCACCCGCTTGGGTTTCACCTTGATGTGCAAAGGGGTAAAAGGCGTGGTGGTGGCTGCATATTTGTCCCCATTCCACAGCCGCACCCGCCAGTAGCCAGTCTCAGGGAGTGGAGTCAGCTCGCCCTTTCGGCTCACGGAGTCCCGGCACACGCCCACTGCCCAGTGGGTCTTATCACCCACCTCCACCTCCCAGTAGTGTCGGCCTGAGGTGAAGCCCTCAGTAGCCAGGACACAAGGGTAGAAGGTGAACCGCCGTGGTGTGTCAGGGAGATCCCGGAGTCTTGTCTCCACAAACTTGACGCTCTTACGATCTTCTGACAGGACTAGGTTAGGGTGAGCAGTCTCTGGGTCCAGGGTCACATCCGCTGGCGGGAGAAGCCAGAGTGGGGAGCTAGATGAGGATGGGAATAGCTAAATGCCCCTGCCTCACTCTTCCAGCCTGCCTTTACAGAGCCTGCTTCCTTAAAGGTCCCCAGAACACAGTGGGGTTTGGTTAACTTTCTCAATCCATGGTCTCACCTAAGGGAAAGGAGGGAACAATGGCTTCCCTTCTTACCCTGGCCCTAAAGTAAACAGCTAATGATCTCTTGATTCTGCAAGGGCTGATGGTTTAGGCTCCTGCCTGATCCCTTCTCCACCACCCTGTGACATCATCTCACTATGTGAAGAAGCACAAGTCACAGTCTAAGGGCCAGAAAGAACAGAAAATGTTTAGAAGGTTACACAGCAAGACAGCATTATGGTCTAGGGATAGGGTGACCATGTATCTGGAACTGGTTCACGACTATTTTCTTTGAGTAAATATTAATGATACTCCCTTTCACTCTCAAGGCCGGGGGGGCGGGGGGACAAGTTTAGGCATATTATTTAACCTCTCTGGGTGCCTATTTAGAAAAGTGTGGACCTAAGAGTAGATGACACCTAAGCTCTGTTACTCACAGTGAAACTGAAAGCCAGGTAAAGGGATAGGCACAAAAAATGACAGATGGGATAAGTTAAGCCCAGATAAAGTGGGATCTAAAGACTTTCTTCTCTGCTGATTCCCTCTGCTAGTTTACTTTTGGGAACAACTCACCAATTAGCTGTTTAAGGATTTTCCTTAGGGCAAAGTACTGTCGGGGGAAATTGCTGAAGTTCTTTTCCAGCTCTATAGACACTGAAGTCACCTCCATGGTCTTCACCTTCTCACATCTAGGAGGGATAGGGAGATAGGGGAAGAAAGGGCAGGGTCAGGGGAAGCTCCAGCTGAGTGAGTATGCAGACTATTTTAGATGAATGATAGTCCCTCTCTTTAGGGAGAAACTAAAATTCTCCATCCTCCCACTTTCTCCCTCCTCTCTGAAGACAAGTACTCACTTACCGCTTTCTTTTGCCAATCTATGGAGAGCCATATGGCTCCCTGAACAGAGTCTTATTTTAAGAATGAGTCTCAGAACTTTCTGGGAGTATGACTATATTTCATGCAAGTAGTAATCACTCTCCCCACTCTCCCAACCCCTTCCTTTGTCTGTCTTGTTTGGACACATTTCCACCCACAGGCACAGGGAGAATCTGGTTCTACATTACCTTGGTATCTTCCTTACCACGTTAGTCCTGATGCTCAAAGGGGAAAAGGTAATGGACTATTACTCCCAATGATTTGCTCTCTAACTGGCTTCATGGATGCAATGAATCTTCTCCCACATCCTACCCAGACACTGCGTGACTTTCCTATCCTTCTCCCCTAACTCCTTACTGTACTCCTGGTCTCTAAGCTAAGACCTAACTCACTCAAAGAGATGCAAGAATCACTTACTTTTCCAGGGTACTTTTGACATCCTAGAGGGAAGGAGAAAAGAAAGCAATATTGGTCCTGGTAGTCAAGGGTCCTACAGGCAAAAGGTTCCCCCCTCCCCAAAGTCCTAGATCTATACAATAGGAATAGGGCAAACTAAGGGTCACAATGCAAGGGGAAGAGCTCCAGAGGGATCTGAGTACATCTCTCGACCTGATCCCTATTTTCAACTTCTGGTTAGCACGAAGCTTGGTAATTTTTATCACTTCCAAATGGTTTCTTGTGTCCTTGTCTTGCTCCTTAAGGACACTGGGAGCTCAATGCAAAGGACATTTGCACTGTCTGCTCTTTACTCTGTCCCCCAAGTACCAACCACACACCTGTCTCCTTGAGGATCAGTATAGACTGGTGGCATAGGAATGAATCACACTTTCCTGTTGTTGTTTATTATCCCTGTCTGGTACTGGTTAATAAATACTAATAACTGTGTGCCAATCCTGATTTGTGAATACTTGGGGTCCAGAAGACAAAGAAGAGAAATCTCTGCCCCCCAAGGATTTCCCAGTTTAATGTGGAAGGCAGAACACACATACATGAAGGGACACAAGAATAAGTACCAAGCAATACATAACATGCAGATAAATGTACAACGAAGCCTCACTGATTCAAATGTTGGTAATCTGATCTCTAAAATAAGAGACATATTTCCTACAGCCTTGCTAACACCATTCATCTGCTTAAAAGAACAAATTATTTCAAACATTTTAGAGGCATTATTTACATATCAAAAGTAATATATTATTTATACATAATTTCAAGTGTCCTTCAAACTAGGTTTGTATTTTTTTTTTAGCAGTAGGTAAATCAAGTTCCAGGACCTAAAAATAATGGCAACTACATTTACATAATTTTTAATGTATAGTTTTTTTCACTAATTCAGACTCGATTTCCCTCCTTTCAAATGGAATTTTTTTCTTTGGTACAAATTAAGCACATAATTGTTCACAAGACATAAGAACACAGAAATGATTAGAAGGGGATGGGAGAAATCAGAGAAGCCTTTCTATAGAAAAAGATCCTTTGAGTATGTCTGGAATAAAGAACTGGATTAGAGAAGCAGAGCAGAAGAGTGAGCATCCCAGGTTGACAGAATGGCCTGTGCAAAGCTATACTGCACTTGATCTGAGGGGCTATACAGGGGCAAAGGTCGAACCTTAAGCATCTCGAAGCCTGACTGTAAGCACTTGCCCTCCACCTCAGCAGCCAAGTGGGCCAGGTCCCGGCGCTTGTCTCCAAGGTGAGCAGCATTTTCTCGGAGGCGCTGTAGAATGTCTTGTTCCTCCTCCTCCAGTCGTGAAAGCAACATCTGCTGCTCTTCATCCAGCCGCCTATGAAGCTCTTCAAATTCCTTTAAGATCTGTTGCCGGCGACATTCCACTAGTCTCTGAGAAAAGTGGGAAGGTGTTATATTTAGCAGGGCCAGTGGGGCCTTACCCTACCCACCATGTGTATGAATTAACACAGACTTCCAGTGTCAATGGAAATAGCTTAACAGGATACTCATGTTTCTCTCCATTGAAATTTCCTTCTGTAAGTAATGGCTCCTTCCCCAATGTCACCCTTACTGATTACTCGGGAATGAAGACCACTGGGGAATTTAAAAAAATCAGTGTTTAAAAAAATTTTAATTTTATTAACTTCTTAAAAAAGCTGTACTTCTATGGTTTAGTGAAAAAAAAGCAAGATATAAGAACTCAATAATAAAATGACATCTACTATTATGGATACAAGATATATCTGCTATTTCCAACTCTAAAGTTCTAGCTAATGCAATTTATCAAGAAAAGGAAAGAAATAAGTACTGGGAAGTTAGAGATGAGATGGTGATCATTTGTATATTGCCAGACATCTACCCTCTAAAAACCAGAGAACCAACCGGAATAGTATCAGAATCAGTAAGATTTTAGTAATGGGTTATTACAAAATACATACAGTTGACTGTTGAACAATACAGGTTTGAACTGTGAGGGTCCATTTATACAAGGATTTTTTTTCCATAAATAGGGTATAGTACCATAAAGGTATTTTCTTTTCCTTATGCTTTCCTTAATAACATTTCCTTTTCTCCAGTTCACTTTATTGTGAGAATACAATATATAATACAAATAACATATAAAATAGGTGTTAATCACTGTTTATGTCATCACTAATGCTTGTGGTCAACAGTAAGGTATTAAGAGTTAAGTTTTTCAACGACATGGATGGAACTAGAGAGTATTATGCTAAGTGAAATAAGTCAGTCAGAGAAAGACAAATATCATGAGATTTCATTCCTATGTGAAATTTAAGAAACAAATCAAGAGGAGCATAGGGGAAGGGAAGGAAAAATAAAATAAGATGAAATCAGAGAGGGAGACAAACCATAAGAGACTCTTAATCATAGGAAACAAACTGAAGGTTGCTGGAGGGGAGGTGGGTGGGTGGGGGATGATGTAACTGCGTGATGGGCATTAAGGAGAGCACGTGATGTAATGAGTGTTGGGTGTTATATGCAACTGATGAATCACTAAACTCTATCTCTGAAACTAATAAAAAAAAGAGTTAAGTTTTTGGGGAGTTGAAAGTTATATGCAGATTTTCCATTGCACTGCTAACCTTGTTCAAGGGTCAACTGTATATAGATTTCAGGGAAGAACCTGTTAAATAGTTTCAAGTCACTTCAGAGAACTGACAGTTCCCATCCCAGGAATAAGTTCCAAAAGTTTGTGAATTAATTGTTGAAATTTGAAATATGTTTTCTCTCAGCTACCACACAGAATTAAAGCTCTAACCTTCCTGAAATTTGATAATATAGTACTAAAACACCAGCCATAATACTTTCTGAAGGTTATCACCTAGCATGTCCTTCCTTTTGTACCTCCACTGCAACAAATGATCTGCCCAGATGGAGTCTCCCAAGTGTCACGTGACTGATGGGGAAAAGTAAACCCAAGAGGGAAGTAAAAGAGAAGCAGAGACAGGGAATCTGGAAGTAAAAAGTAGATAGGGACGGAAAGGCAGGGCTGAGGGTGAATAGAGAGGGGCTGCAAAGCCAGTGTGGGCCTTCGAAGCCTGGTGTTTCTGGATTTCAAGCTAGTTCTCAGCAGAG
Organism: Leptonychotes weddellii; assembly: GCF_054177405.1. Classification (NCBI taxonomy): domain Eukaryota; kingdom Metazoa; phylum Chordata; class Mammalia; order Carnivora; family Phocidae; genus Leptonychotes; species Leptonychotes weddellii. The sequence continues at coordinate 22,496,406 of NC_138376.1, read as the reverse complement.
GCTGGCTAGCTCTAATTCTGGAGCTGCTGCTGCTTCCCATTCCACTGCTGCATTCTCAGGTGCACACTGGAACAAAATATATTCTTACAGCATTTACCCTGTGAAAATTATAAAAGGAAACCTCACTAAAATGGAGTCAGGACGCCAGCAGGGGGAGCACTCACACCCTAACCCTGGTCAATTGTAGACCCAATTGGAAGAGATGTACCTTGCAAGTCCATCCTATCTTAACCACCCCAACAGGAGGAAGGAAGGTTTCCTTTTTGCAGGGCAACAAGCCAGCCAGTGACAAACTGTCACAACCCAGCCAATGAAAAGTCACTATACTCTGAACTCCCAGGTCACTTCAAGGACTTTTCATTTATAAGAGCCCCTCCCAACTACCTCCTTTCCTCTTTAGAAGAGTGGTCCTCTCCTTTGTTCTCTACACTTGCCTATGGATTTGCCTTAGCTTGCTTGTCCTGAATTGCAATTCTCTGCTATTCCTGAATAAACTCATTTATGCTGGTAAAGTAACTGAATTTTATTTAACCCCTAAGTAAAATACAACTTTTTTCCTTGTGTGTGTGTACACACACGTGTGTGTTGGTGTATGTTGAGAGGTGATGTATGGGTAGAATTTAGGATTCATAACTGTGGTAAATAGGAAGCAAAAGGGCTGTCTTTTATATAATCCCATAATCCCTTCCCTTTTTTTTTTCACTCTATATATTTAGGGCAGTGGTTCTTAATGAGGTTCTTACTTCCCACTAGGGATATTTTGGAAACAAGGGGCATTTTTTTGTTTGCCATAACTGGGGGTACTCTAGTAAGGCTGCTAGCACTCCAATATGTGAGATGACTCTGCAACATGCACCGTCCTGCACCATTTTCTATGTTCTGCTGTATATTTAAAAACATAGGCCTGGACTTGAATGTCATTTTATACATAGTAATTTAAACAGAGTTAATTTGTACCCAGTTTTAATATACCTGAATTTTTCAGAAATGGCTGAATAAAACTAAGACTGTATTTTTTTCTTAGAACTTTACCAAAAGTTACTTATCATTTTGAAAAATTATGTCACCAAGAGCTAAGCTGCTTGTGGTGCTTGTCAACATTACTATGCAATTATTTCAGTCTGAATTTGTATTTGTTGCATTGTTGATGATGTCACATATAGGTACAAGGATAAAACTACATTGTGGTGTCTTTCAGGGTAGTTGTGCCCAAATATTTACATATCAGATTTTATATAAATCACTTTCCTTTATGTTGTGTGTGTGTGTGTATTTGAGCATAAGTCTCTTTTTAAAATTATGCAGGGAAGTTATTTTATCTATAATTTTCCCTTCAGCATGCTTAATTACTAATTATGTTTAAAAGGGGCACTGGGTCTGATTTTGGAAGTAGGGATGAGGGAGAGGTAGGAAGGAGAATTTAAATGGTCACAAAAGGAATGTTGGTGGTAGTTTCAGAGACCACTGAATTTTTAAAAACACCACAGATCTGTTCAAGCATTTAGAAGGTTTTAAAAAATTTTTATTCCCCTCTTTATCCTTTACCTTTAAGAAGGTGATCAACAGGAACAGGAAAGTTAATGACTGGGAATAAGCTTCGTTTTCACATATTTTAAGTTTCTCAGGAGCCCTCCAAAAGAACAAAGAACTTTTTTTTAAAGTTCACCTTTGCAATCAAAATTAGTTATAATTTAAAAAAATTCAAATGCTTGCTTTATTCAAATATATAAAGGACTAAGGTAGTACTTAGTAATACTTAATAATACTTGCTTTCTATCAAAATGTTGTTATTGTTAAAAAATTAGTGTTTCTACTATTTTCAAACTTGTGTTTAATTTCTGGTGATCCCTAAATCTCAACTCCAAAAATTCATTATTTCTTCTGGAAGCTTTTAATGAGGTCAAATTTCTATGTTGTCTTATGAATTTGCAACTGTACTTTCGTGCCATGTCATTATCTATTTTCTCCACCGGACTGTAAGCTCAAGTAGGACAGGGACTGTGTTCTTGCTCATCATTGTTCCCCAGTGTCAGAATTTGGCCTATACTGGAAGCTTAATACATACTTATGGATTCATGCAGAGCTAGTATCCCTGATTTTGCTACATATTGGCTGTGTGATCTTGGACTAGATACTTATTCAAGTTGTTTCCTCCTGTGATAATTGAGGGTAATAATACCCACTTTACAAGGTATCTAAGTTCATCTTTGCTAAAGATGACCTCCAGGACTCCCTTTCCTTTGTCTTACAGCTCCTCTAGGTCCCACATATTCATTGGCCTGAACTCTTAGAACTCTAACCTGGGCAGAACCTTAAAACCTAATGCAACCCTGTAAGTTTGGAATGTCATGGCACCCAATGAATTCATACACGGGACTCAATAAATACTTAGTTATTATTGCCACTATTAAGAATTGTTCACTGTCCAATAAAATAAGACAGATACCAAAATCTCATGCGACAAATATGGTAATGATATGAAAGAGAAGCAAAATTATATGCAAATTAAGAAAGTTAATTTCTGAAGGGTCAAGGAAGGCTGTATAGGAAGTGGCTTTTATCCTGCATGAAGGATAGATAGGATCCTATAGATGTAGGATGGAGAGAGCAACAGTCTAGGAGAACCAACATCATCTAGCATACCTGAACTTACTTAAGAGAATGTGGTCCTAAAGTCACTGGGAAGTTCTGGGAGCTCTTTTGTTAGCTTCTTCTTTCTTTCTCCCCAGTGAACCTTTCCAAATTCTTCTCTCCTCAGTCTCTCTAAGAAACTCCTATCCCTGCTCTCTCCCTGCTTTACAAGAAAAAAGGAGACCAATGGGCGTGAACTCCCTCAACTTGCCACACGTAAGATGCTGTCTGCCCTTCCTTCACTTCCTACATCCTTCTCTTCAATACTTAAATCATTGCAAATAATTTAAGTACAATGTATAATGACAAAGAAGCCTAATAAAATACCATTGTTTTTGAGAGAACAGCATTTTTCGAATGAATCAGAACTGGTGGATTAAAGAATGTGTGGTTAATGTGTGGTTAACTGCCTGCAGAGCAGCCCAAATGGAATCATCTGCCTTTACCTTGAGCTCTCCAGGCTTCTTCTCCTCAGAGGACTTGCAGCGGGTGATCTCCTGCAGCTTCTGCTCCAGGGGCTCCAGGCACTTCTGCAATTTTTCCTGAGGGTGGGAAGTGGGAGAGGTGGCATTTAGGGTTGCCTGGTACATCCTACATTCAGAGGTTAACCCATTTATTTTAAACCATTTATTTGCTTCCTATCCATCTCATCACCTCTTGATCCCACTCCCTTCCTTGCCTGTCATTTGGGGTGTCAATTTCTGGTCCTTCCTCCTGCTGCCAGCCTGTCCCCATCATCTTCCTTGCTCTCCAAACTTTCCTCTCACTGAATCTCACAGTTGTCCAGCTGTCACCAACTCCGTGTCCTTTCCCAATCCTATCATTTTCTTACTCAAGTGACTGCCTATTATGGTCAAAGTGACTTTCTGTACTCAGATATCCTTCTTTACACTTGTCCTCCCATCCAACTCAAACCACCTACAAATATAATAAAGTCTTTATTACTTATACTGTAAACAACTTTAAATCTTGTGTCCAAGATTTTATTAACATAATTAAACAAAATACTTGATCAGTGCTAAGATATTAAAATCTTTAGTTCCTATTACTCGAACATTTACCCTGTGTCCCAACAGTAATTAAATCCGATGCCACATTATCTATTATCTAGCCAGATACAAATGGCAGACAAGTTCAGCTTAGTCTGGTGGGGATCAGTCTAAACTAATGTTATGTATTCCCAATACCGATGGGAAAATAAGGAACATTCTGAGCAGGGGGACAGACCGAAATCAGACCACTTTTCAGTTCCTCCTAAGTTTGACCATCTCCAAGTGGTTTCATTCATTTATAAAAAATGATACATTATAAGACCACACAAAGCAATATTCACCCATAAGACTCAAATGATGTTAGGAAAAGTCAGAAAGCAATTTTGAGGCGCTCCTCAAAACTGCTCTTCTTTATGCTTGAGGATAACTGATCAGATGTAGTGTGCCCTCTGTGTATATAGCTCTGAGGTGACTAGAGAGTAAGGACCAGATACAGTCTTGCCCTCAGCTTAGGATCCTCTACCCAGGCAGTCTGCCATCCTCTGTGCTCCTCTCTCTTGCCCCACCTTGGCATCATGTGTCTGGTTCCCCACCTTGTACTCCTGTGTGGCATCATCCAGTGGCACGACGGTGTGGGCCCGGTGGGTGTGGGAAATTGCACATATCAAACATACAGCCTCCTGGTCCTCATAGCAAAAGAGGCTGAGGGCCTCATGGTGCTGGGGACAGAGGCTTTCATCTCGGATCTTCCGCTTAACAGCCTGGAGCTGCTTGGCAATTTCCACCATACTGCCTAGTTGTCGATTAGGTCGGAGACTGCGGTAGCGGGATGTTTTTCGACACACAGGACAAGGGAAGTCCCTCTCTAGGTCCTCCCACCAACGGGTGATGCAAGCTTTGCAGAAGTTGTGTCCACACTCAATGATGACAGGCTCCTTCAGATACTCCAGGCACACAGAGCAACTCGCCTCCACCTGTAAGTTCTCCAGCGCTGCAGCTGTGGAGGCTGCAGAGGCCCCAGCATCTAACAGACTTGTCTCTGCCATTATTTAACTTAGGGATGGAAAGGGGGCAGAGAGAGAAAAATATTAGTTGGAGGTTTAATTTTTTTGTACCCCTGGCCTGACATTTACTCCCATGATAAATCCTAACTTCAGTTAGCCCTATTTTGGTATTTTACATCTTCTCTTCCACTAGATTCAACCTTTTTTTTTTTTTTTTTTTTTTTTAAAGTAGGCTCCATGCCCAGTGTGGAGCCCAAAACAGGGCCTGAACTCAGGACCCTGAGAACGAGACCTGAACCAAGGTCAAGAGTTGGACACCTAACCCACTGAGCCATCCAGGTCCCCCTCAACCTCTTTTTTGTTTCTGTTTCCAAAACCTGTGACTCCCAGCCATCAATCTATTTTTTTTTTTTTTTCCTCCTCAGCACACTGACACCCAACCACCAATCTCTTTTGTCTTTACCTCTGCTTTCTCATTAGAGGCTTCCTTCAACTCTAGTCCAGCATACTTTTCCTAATCCAGACTTATCCCACATGTATCTTAAAAACAGACCAATGTATCCCTAGTTTGACATATTTTTCTAATAGATAAGAAAGGAGCTTGGGAAACTGGAAAGTGCCATAAAAGTCAAAATATTAATTAAGATTTCTTAAGTATATTTTAAAGTTTAATATTACAGAAAAATTTTTATTACAATAGCTCTTTGAAGCATAAGCTTCTCTGCCACTGTTCTGTCACTCTTTCAAAGGGTAAGAAAAGGAGTAAGTTAGGCAAGAGTAACAAGCTCTTTTCAGGAAAATTTGAAATTATTCTTTCTTGCATCAGACTAGTCTAGAGGAAGTGTGCCTTCTTGGAATGAAATGATTCACACAACATCCCGTTTCTTTGTGTGCATGTGGACATTTGGAACTGCTGAAAAGTGATAAATATGTGGCAACTACACTAAAAAGTTTATTAGTATATACTTCTCGAAAAATGTATGCTCTTGAAAAGAGTGCTGACAAGTCTTTTCTAAATATTCAGCAGTGACCGGAGTCTTTTGAAATAGCTACTGAAAACTAATTCCTTGGAGGTACTGTGCCTCCAACTAATAGGTTCTGGAGTGGTTGGGATTTAGAGAAAAAAAAGTAAAGAGTCAATCAAAGTCTCTCTCAAATGAAGGCTCAAAATACTGGAAATGCATCAAAGGGATTTATAAAGCAGAAAGCTGGTCCCCCACTCCTTCCTTAAAAAAATCACACTTTTATCCATGAAATAGTTGATTTCTCTATCCACCCCCTTTCCCCTCCATACCAAGGGACCCAACAGAAGAAAGGAAATTTGGTAGGTCTAAGTGCTATGAGATAAGTGGCCATGTAATGAGTTGGGTTAACAATGATTATTGTATATACTGATGGCACACATGAAAAGTGTTTTAATTTGGAGTAGGAGCTCATAATTTATTTGGACCTGAATTCTTCCCTCAACCAGGAGAGAAGTTCAGTCAGATGATTCTTCTTCACCGAAGGGAAACCAACTTTGACTAGTGAACCTGCCCCTTTCTTCTAGAAATAAGGTGGCCTCCTCACCTGGGGTGAGTTGAACTGTACGCAGATTTAGGGACCAGGATGGATCTAGACTGGCAAAGAAGTGGTGTGAAAGAGAAATGGGGAAAAGGTTAGGAAAGCAGAGAGAGGACTTTACAGCCATAGTGAGGCCTCGGGTGCCTCTGGGTTGGTCATTTCTTTCCCTCTATTCCTCGTGTCTCAGTAGAAGGGCAAACTTCAGGGACGTCCTCATTTTGTTTCTACCACTGTCCGGGGTCCCACCTTGCGACCCTCTCCTGAGCGTCGTCCACAACTCAGTCCCACCCTCGTCTCCATCTTCTCTCGCCAGATCTGGCGTAAGGGGGATTGGAGAGGGGGAGAGGAAACGTCGTGGTTGACAGGGAGGGAGGAATGCGTGTCCAGGTGAGGAGGAGGTGTGACGTGAAGGTGGGATGCCCGCCGCTATGACGCAGCCGAGGCCCGCGGTGACGGCGTCAGAGTTTCACCCGGGGAGGCGAGCGGCAGCGGGACGGGGGAACGGCGGGGTAGCCAAGCAACGCCGGACGCGCTGACGTCGCCGGGGCGGCAAAACGTCCGCCCGGGCCCGAGGCGGGCGGAGGCAGCTGTGGTTACGTGCGGGGGGCCGGTGACGCAGTCGCGGGGCGCTGGGACGCGGCGTGCGGAGCCGGCCGGCAGGGGCAGGCCCCAGGGCCCGGGCGCGGCGGCGGGACAGCACCTACCTTCCCGGCTTCAGGTCCGGGAGTGCGGGGCGCGGAGCCGCCGGAGCGCTGCCTCCCTCCTTCCTCCTCCCCCCGCCCCCGCCCCGCAGCGCGACACACAATACTCGCCGGAAGCGGAAGCCGCGCCGAGAAGCTCGTGTCAGTGGAAGCCCGGGTGTCGGCTCGCTGCCGTGGGAAGGCCTAGCGGTGCTTGCGGGAGGAGAAGGAGGGGGGCCAGAGGTGAGAACCAGCTGGAGGAGTCAAGAGCGAGAAGGGACCGGGAGGGGCAGGTGTCTGAAATGTGGTCGTCCAGGTGACCGGAGGAATCCTCTGGAGAAAGAGGGCCGCGCATGCGCTTGGTTGAGCGCTGAAGCCCCATTGCCCGCAGGGCGCCGACGGGCACCAGAGACGGAGGCTGCTCCGCCAGGCTCCGGGGCCCGGCTGTGGCCGCGCTTGCTGGTCCTGGCTGCGGCCGGGAGCCGCTGGGGGCAGGGCAAGGGCGGTTGCGGACTTTGAGCTACACTTATCCTCTCTTCAGGCCAGTCCAGAGAGAAGGTGGCGAGCTGAGGCGGCCAGTTACGTGGCGGACCTGCGGGTCTCAGCTGGCACGTCACTTCCGACTGTTTGAGTTTTAGCCTTTTAACATTCCAGGATTAGGTAAGTTCTCCCTGCCGTGGGCTTTAAATGCTCCTCGCCCTACCCTCGCCAAGAGGGCTTAAAGACATTGTTTATCTTCCCCGGTGGAGTGGAAGTCCTGCCATTCTGCTGCTCACCTTTTTATCCTCAACTTCTCACCCGGCCCCCACCGCAGGCAAGCTGTTAAAGTGGGTGCTAGCTAACGCCCATTCTTCCCACTTTGCGGGCTCTGACTTGAGATTGTCCCAAAGAACAGATGATGCTTGTGTGGGGACTCAGACTTTTGCATTATAGCCTCCCTGCTTTCCTCTTCTGCTGCTGGAAGCTTTGCAGGCCTGTGACTTTGGAGGAAGAGCCTGCTCAAAGAAGTGTGTTGAAATAGGGAGGTGGTGCTGAACAGAGGTGATGGAGCTGGGGAGGACCTAGTGCAGGGTAGAGGTGTGATGAGACTGGGGAGGAGTTAGTGCTAGGAGTGTCTGATATTGTTCATGGAAAAGGCAGCTTATCCCACACCTTCTCTCCCACAACACTTGGCATGCAGAATGAAAGACATGGGCAGATTTTAGTGTACCCATTTCTAGGAGGAAATGGCCCAATGGCCCATCTTGTTCCTGTGTAAGTTGTGATGTTGTTTATAAACACAGTGCAGTATTTAACCTTTCATCCTGGGAGCCAGAAACTACTTGCAGAAAATACCAAATGTGTGAGGTACAGGGATTTAGGATCAGGCATACTAATATAATTGGTCTCCTTGCCCTTTTTTTTTTTCTGGTAGCCAATGATTTGAAGAGGATTAAACTTGGGAAAATTACGTTTATTTTTTTTTTTCTCATTGTTATTTGACTTAGGAATTTTAGCAGTGGTAAAATTTGTTTTACAAAACGCCTCAATTTTTTTTTTTAAAGATTTTATATATTTATTTGAGAGAGCATGTGTGAGAGAGAGATCAGGAGCAGGGCAAAGGGAGAGGGAGAAGCAGACTCCCAGCTGAGCAGGGAGCCCCATGAGGGACTCGATCCCAGGACCCCAGGATCATGACTCCAGCGGAAGGCAGAAGCCTAACCAACTGAGCCACCCAGGTGCCCAAAACACCTCAGTTCTAAGATAGGGTAGTTTGAAAGCCACTAACTGGGGGGTCATCCACTTTAGCTTTGCTTTGGAGGGTGGGTGATGATGGTGAGGTTTGGTTCTGGTTTTGATTTGTTCATTTGTAACTTTTAAGGTGTTGCTAGCATTCCATTCTGGCTTCCTGTTTGTAGGTGACCATTCTGAGGAGGAAGTGTATTTCAAAGGTCTGTTAAGAATGTTTTTGCCTGGAGACTGATTATTAAGATTTTATGCTGAATATGGAAGGAAAGGTGAGAGAATGTTTAGATAAAAATATAAAATTATGTAGGTCATGTACTATGATACAGAATAGGGGTTGGCAAACCTTTCCTGTAAAGAACCAGGTAAGCTGTATTTTCTGCTTTGAGGCTCATACTTTTCCTCTGTATTTGTAGTGTGAAAACAGTGTTAGACAATACCAAATAAATGAGAATTGTTTTGTTCCAATAAAACTTTTTGTATGGACGCTGAAATTTGAATTTTGTGTGTCATAAAATATTTATTTTTCTTTTGATTTAATCCCCAATCATTTAAAATTGTAAAAACCATTCTTAGACCGACCCCTGACACAGAACAATAATGAAGTACCCAGGATGTTTCAAGAGAGAGTAAGTAATTGGGAACAAGTGTGAACACAATGCTGTGATATCTTATTTCCAGCTGTCTATATAATAATACACAAAATAATAATAAAGGAAATCTTAAATCTTAACTCACATTTTGTTATTATGACTTGTGAAACTTGGTAAGCTGAGATTTATGCATGTAGTAGGATACAAGTACATTCTTTAAACAAAGTGTATTCCTTGTTCAGAATTGAAAGGGATTGTAGTTCAGGAGATGTGGAATTATGCTGAGTTATAATGTTGATTTATTTATATCAAGGCATTTCCACCACAGGAGTATGCAAAATTTCATTACAGTAATGAGATGAAGGAGAATTAAAATTAAAAATATATATACATTGTAATATATTTTTAAAAATTTATACTTAAATTCAACTTAGTTAACATACAGTGTATTATTAGTTTCAGGAGTAGCATTTAGTGATTCATCAGTTGCATGTAAGACCCAGTGCTCGTTACATCAAGTGTCCTCCTTAATGCCCATCACCCAGTTACCCTATTCACTGCTTAATTCCCCTGCAGCAACCCTCAGTTTGTTCCCTATAGTTAAGAGTCTCTTATGGTTTGCCTTCCTCTGTACCTTATTTTATTTTTCCTTCCCTTCCCCTATGTTTATCTGTTTATTTAGAAAATTCCACATAGGAATGAAATCATGTGGTATTTGTCTTTCTCTGATTGACTTGTTTGGCATAGCGTAATACCCTCTAGTTCACTTTGTTGCAAATGGCAAGATTTCATTCTTTCTGATGGCAGAGTAATACTGCATTCTGTATATATGCCACATCTTTTTTTTCCCTCTATAAGTGGAAAGCCAAATTGGGCCTTTTTTCTTTCTTTTCTTTTTTTTATTCTTATGTTAATCCCCTACATTACATCATTAGTTTTAGATGTAGTGTTCCATGATTCATTGTTTGTGCATAACACCCAGTGCTCCATGCAGAATGTGCCCTCCTCAATACCCACCACCAGGCTAACCCATCCTCCCACCCCCCCCCCCTCTAGAACCCTCAGTTTGTTTTTCAGAGTCCATCGTCTC